>NC_069691.1:5538653-5840000 GCF_023699985.2 Odocoileus virginianus
AAGCAGAGAGGAAAAGAAACTCAAGTACTCTTTGCAGGCCTTGGCTTTTTACCATCTGCTTGTTGATTCATTGGTCCCGTTCCTTCCTCATCTGTTTATTTGCATAGGAGCACCAGCTGCCCCCTCAAATTTGAATTGCCTGACTTAATCAGACAGGCCCCTGATTGAGAACTGAGTTACAAATTGGCAGATGAATACCAAATTGTTTTTAATAAGACACAGAGTTCTGGGCGCTTTGTGCCCGTGCTCTAACTGTTTGTTGGCAGCTACAATAACCAGCAGCGTTCCTTTCATCTTGAAGAGAAAGGCAAAAGGCATTCAGAGGAAGCCTTTGAATTTTGTACTCAGAATTTCCACTCATCTGCCTAATGTTCTTTTTTTAATTAGAAGGATACACATATGACTTAATTAATCAAGCCTGTCTTAGAGAATTATGCATTTATTAATGGCTTCTGCACTCAAGCACATTATTAAGGGATTTGTGCTAAGCACCTGACATAAAGCAGACTAATTCTGCTTGCTTTGCTTAATGTATTGAGAAACGGCATGTTGATCAGATTTCAAAACATTCAAGCTATGAACTAATGTCCTGTTTAGAGGGTTTAGAAATTCAGTGTGTTGGCAGTCTAGCCTTATAATGCTTTCTTCACAAGGCACTCTACAACAGGAAAGGGAGAATAACTTGACGAGAGGAAGAAGCACTTCAAGTAGAAGAAAAAGAAAGAGTAGAAGGGGAAGCCCCTGGGTGTGGGGCGGGGCCTTGAGAAGTTGAATTTGTGGTCCTTTGCTTTCCATAGTTTTTGGTAACTATGCCTGAATTAATCTTGCAAAGCCCCCATAGGGTATATGAATGACTGAAATGACTAGGATTGTTATCCACCATATCATACCATATCATGCCACATCATACAGACCTTGTCAGAGGACTGAGTGTGTGAATCTATATTCAAGTGGCTGATGATAATTTATGTTGAGCTCCTTACATTACTGACCACTTAAAAATATTTAAATGGTTTAATTTATCACTTTTCTATTTCTTTTCAGGAGTCTTCAAAAAGGTAGCATACGAATAGGAATGAATTGAATACAATTGCCGTATTCTGCTTATTTATATATATTTATTTATATATATTATATATGATAGATACTATATTATATTATTATATATATTTATATATATATATATAAACCTGAGTTATCTTTTTTGTCAAGTCTCTTAAAACTGACCATTTTTATAATTTTTATTCATGATAGTGATTAAAAACTTATTATCTGGTATGGTCAATATCATTATTAAAAAGACATTATATGTTGAACCAGGACTCCTCCACATAAACCAAAAATATGTAATACATCAAAGTTCAAATTCTCATGGCTTCAATAACTGAAAAAACAACGTGAGAAGCACATCACAGAATTCTCTGTGTACATCTACAGTGACGAGGAGCTTGGTTCAACCAAATGGAGAACAAACTTTGTGAATTCAGGGAATTTTTCAAGTGCTTCATATACACCAAGCATGACTCAGTGATGTCAAGGAAGAGTCGCTGTTCTTGAGCTGCAGATTAATTAAAGTCCTGTCTTTCAGCGTTGTCCTGGGAGAGCAGAGAACAGAGGGCCCGAGCTCAGTGTATATGGTGGTTAGGAGAAGGCCTCTGTGGCCGAGGGACTGGCTTACCTTGGAATCTTGGCCCAGTTGTTTAGCAGCTGAGCAACCATGCACAGCTCATGTAGCCTTTCTAAACCTCGCCTCTGAAATCAGGTAACAGTAACAGCTACTATTGAGACTTCTTGTGATGATTGAATGAAAAGAGACAAGGAAGCATTCAAAGAACATCTTCACATTATTATTAATCAGTCATTAGCCATGTGCTAACAGCAATATGTCTTGGTGTGTTTTTATTTTATGCAAATTCAGTTATACCATTGGTAATGCTTTCTTCCCTGTATTGGTTGGTAGAAAAGTCATTTTAGAACTTGTAACTCACCTCTGTCAATTACATAGGCCTTCATTACATCTACTTTCTTGACTTTTCTTGACAGCAAAGCTGGGTTCATCTTTATTTTCTCATCCTACCTTTCACCCTAATTTTCTTTCTTTTTTTATTAAAAAAATCTAAATACATCACTTCCTTTCTCTAGAATGCTCTCCTCTCATGATGATGTTTAACATCTATTCATTCTTCAGATGGTCCAGGAAGCACTTTCCTGACCCATTGGATTGGTTCTCATTACTCCTTTTACACTCTCATACTCCCCCATTTTTCTTTCTCATCTTTTGTTACTATTAAAAATATATAACAATGTCACAAGGTGGAAAAATATCTTGTTACTTTAATAGGTAGCCATAGCAGTCTCCTTAGGAAGAGAATTATATGCGGGAGAATACTTCAATATGTGTTTGGAGTTGAAGCAAGCCTCTTAAAGAACTGCTGCAGAAGGGAAAATCTGTCCCATCAGATAGAGGAAGAAGAATTTGGAACTTTCGCTGAATTATCATACTTTCAGTTCTATAATCCATGAATTCTACTCCATAATGGAATGAAAATAGGAGGAAAATAAGGGACACCGGGGGAGGTGTTGAGACTGGAAGAAGGTTGTGTACTATGCAAAGGGACCCTTCTTGGGAGGTCGTGACCATCAATCCTGCAAATTCTTGGGTTAGGTGATTTTGTTGTCAAACCTGAATACGGTGGTCCAGTTCAATATAGCAATCAAAGTGGTGCATGAGTTAGGGGCAGATGAAAAAACTGGTGCCCAAGAATCCAGGATAGTGTGTCCTCCCTTTCCCACACAGAAAGGGTGGAAGAATTTAGTCAGTTGTGATAGTGGCAGGGGAGTGAGGGGGAGGGTCAGCTCAAGGCAACTCATCAGGAGCTCAAAGGGATGAAAACCTCAGCTGCCAGATAAACTGCATCTCTTCCTATGACTATTATTTAATATCTGTCTTCTTCCCATGAATGCTGAGATTATGTCTATTTTGTTCTTTTTGAATTCCTGGAAAGTAGCTCAGTTTCTGGCATATAAAAAGTTCTCAATGAATATTTGTCAAATGAATTATTGTTGTACAGATCCTTAGGTTCTTTTAGGAACACAACCTGGAAGAAGGCAAGCTGGGAGGAAGGAACAAGGGGAGAAAGGTTGCAAATAAATTGTACAAGGTCACACAGCAAATAAGGTTGGAGTCAGGATTTGAGCACAGACTATCCTTAAAAGCCTTTTCTATTATACAGTATTATTATTTCTGTTCATAGACAAGGATTTTGAGATTCAAAGAAACTTGTCCAGTCAAGGATATGCGGTTAGAAATTCAGGGAGATGGGAATATGAATCTTAATTTGACCTCATATTCTATTTTTTCCAGTGCATTATTTTATTAGGGATATTTCAGTTGTAGGTGTCAGAAGCCTAAGTTAAATTGGCTTAAACACAATACAGTAGAGAATTGATTAGCTTTTTAAGTCCTGAGGGAGATAGTCTCAGGCATGGAGTTCTAAATTATGTTGATTGATCTCAGATAGACTTTATATAACGGAAAGCTTATAAACCCAATACCACTATCTTAGAAGCCTCAAGGGAAAGAACATAGTTTTCCTTCATATGCCAGCTGAGTGGTCCTTGAGAGCTGTCAGATTGGCTCAGCTTGAGTCATATCCCACTTTAAGGGGCCTGATTGGCCAGCTTAGATCATGTGCCATGCGCTTTGGCAGAGAAAAGACATCTCATATAGTCAGTCCCAGCATAATCAAATACACTGGGAGAGAGCTTCTGAAAGAAAAGAATATGAGAAAAATGAATAAATGACAGATACTCACCCCCACTTGTTTCTGACGCTGTGTAGAAAAGTGCTTAAGAGTTTGGGTCTTTGGATTATATACTTAGAGCTGATTCCCAATCACTTCACTTTCCACCTGTGTCTCTTGAACAAGCTATTTACCTCTGAGAACCTTGATATTTTCTTCTATAGATAATGTTTCATACAGTGTTATTGTGGTGAAAAAATGAGTCAGTCAATGCAAAGCACTTAACATAATACATAGCTATAGAATTTCAGTTTTATTATTACTATTAGAAGCATAAGAGAAGAAACTAGAGGGTGTTCTTAAATCCATAGTGGTTTTAAGTGGTTGTGAATATCATGGATGAAAATTTTGAGATGACATTAAATTAAGGAACCATTCATTGTGGAACCTGCTCATATAACAGATTATTATCTCTATTGATTCCTGATTATGATTGCCATTTCTTTCCATCAATAAATAGAGTATGCTTACCTCTTTGAGATCTTGCTTAATCAATTGTTTGCTTGAACATTTTTTGAAAACTCTTAGATGACTTTGTTTTTTTCCCCCTCAGTCTATAATAATTTGGGGGCTTCTCAGGTAGCACAGGTGGGAAAGAGTCTGCTTGCCAATGAAGGAGAAATAAGAGACTCAGGTTCAATTCCTGGGACAGGAAGATTCCCCTGGGAGAAGGCCTGGCAATCCACTGCAGTATTCTTGCCTGGGAAATCTCATGGACTCAGGAGCCTGGCAGGCTACAGTCCATAGGGTTGCAAAGATTAGGACATAGCCGAAGCAACTTAGCACCCAAGCATGCACCCTGTAATAATTTAAACTACTCTCTTTTTAAAAACAAATATGACAATGATCACTACCACCCTTGTTTTAATCTTTCATGATATCACATCTTATCGTGAAAGACTTCTGAAGGAATAATTTAGTGTCTCATCTCAATTCTCAGGGGTGCCTAAAACAACTTAGTCTGACTTCTGCATCATTTAGTTCGCTCTTAGGCAGGTGATTGACACCTGGTATAATGGTTGGGGACACTTTTGAGAACTAGTTTTACTTGACTTCCAAATGTGTATCTCTGTATAGACAAGCCTCTCCCCTCGACCCCAGATTGGTCTGAGCTTATTACACTCCTCATCATGAGAGAGCCGCTATGGAAAAGGGGATCGACAGCCTAGAACAGACTCTGGGCATCCCCATCTTGCATGTGTGCTCACTCGCTCAGTCATGTCTGACTCTTGGTGACCCCATGGACTGTAGCCCACCAGGCTCTTCTGTCCATGGGATTTCCCAGGCAAGAATACTGGAGTGGGTTATCACTTCCTTCCCCATCTTACTGACGGTAAATTCAGGAGTGGTAGACAACACTGAAATGGAAAAGGCAGTGGCACCCCACTCCAGTACTCTTGCCTGGAAAATCCCATGGACGGGGGAGCCTGGTGGGCTGCAGTCCATGGGGTTGCGAAGAGTCGGACACGACTGAGCGACTTCACGTTCATTTTCACTTTCACTTTCATGCATTGGAGAAGGAAATGGCAACCCACTCCAGTGTTCTTGCCTGGAGAACCCTGGGGAAGGGGGAACCTGGTGGGCTGCCGTTTATGGGGTCGCACAGGGTGGGACATGACTGAAGCGACTTAGCAGCAGCCTCAGCAGCAGACAACACTGAAAAGCTTCTCTAGGCTGCCTCAGGGTCTTAAGTTCCCATCATTAGTCATTAATTTGGGTTCTGGCAAGGAGAGATGCCCTCTGAAGGAAATCAATTTATAGCATTATCAGCTATTATTAGCTCTTAAAAGAGCTAAGTTATGGCCCCAGGATAATGGGACATAAAAGATGTGTTTTGAATACTTAAGGATAAGGAGGTATTAGAGTGACTGGAGCATGTTTCTGGTTATGGGATGTCAAGATGAAGTAAGGATACTAGGAAGCAGGATGACAGAAGTAAATTATTTCATATATTTCACCCTTCCCTTGTAGCTCAGTTGGTAAACGATCTACCTGCAATGCCAGAGACACAGGTTCGATTCCTGGGTCAGGAAGAAGATCCCCTGGAGAAGGAAGTGGCAACCCACTCTTTCTTCGTAAATCCCATGGACAGAAGAGCTTGGCAGGCTACAGTCCATGAGGTTGCAAGAGTCGGACACAACTGGGTGACTAAACCACCACCACCCACTGCTATCTAACAGCAGCCAGATAGAGACTACCGCATAACTATCACTGCTTATTGAGTTCTTTCTACATAAATAGGCACCCTGTGTGTGTGTGTGTGTTAGTTACTCAGTCATGTCCAACTCTTTGCAACCCCATGGGCTATAGCTCGCTAGACTCCACTGTCCGTGGAATTCTCCAGGCAAGAATACTGGAGTCGGTTGTCATTCTCTTCTCCAGGGGAACTTCCCAACCCAGGGATTGAACCTGGGTCTTCCCCATTGGAGGCAGATTATTTAGTATCCGAGCCACCCAGAAAGCCCAATTAAGCACACTTTACCAGGTGTGTTAAATGTCAACCTGATTTAATCCTCACAACAATTCTGTAAAGTAAATAAAATTAACCCTCTTTCAGAGGAAACAGAAGTCATAGGAGATTATGCAATTGGCAGAAGTTCATTGTATAAGCAAATGACAAAACTTAGATTTCATTCATTCATTTATTTGTTCATTCAGCAAATTTGAGTAATATTACATGGCAGGCACTGTGCTAGCTTTGGGATATAACAGTGAGGGAAACATACTCTCAAGGGGCTTCTATTCTAGTGGGTAAGATAGTGAGTTTTTACAGCACTTGCAAACGACTGATCATTCATTGCATCAGACAAGTTTTAAACCAGTTCAGTTGATCAAAAACAGCTTGGATCAGTAAGTATATTTTAGAAAGCCAAACTTTGCTTCTGAAAATCAGCCAGTCCTAAACATACTTACTCTATTAAACCCAATCTGAGTGACAACTAAACACCACTAACCTGAGTACTGACATTTTAATAGATGATATCACCTCCTTTAAACATCTGAAAATCAGTCAGTCCCCAAACTTGGTACTTCTCAAAAATTCTAAGATCAGTAGTATGATTTGTTGAGGGTGATTGGGCCTGGGCTGTATAACTATCCAGTTTTCAAGAAAGGAATAATTGCTTTGCTAAACAGGAAGGCAGCTGTATAGACATTGAACTTACATACTGGTTTAAAGTTGCATTATGAGCTTTAATGAGAGATTTAGTCTAAGCATCAGAAATACAGAAAATAAGTATTTATTGCAGAATTCATGATTTAAAAAAAAAAACACTTCTAACTATCAAATTTGGAACAGTAGTTTGTACCAATTATTTAGTTCATTTCTAACTTCTCAGTCAGGGGGAAGCAGTTAAAACAAGCAAGAAGGGAAAGACCAGGAGAAGATCTGAGTAATCAAACTGTGAATAATGGAAAAATTGGCTTTGAAAGAGTTAGGAAAAAAAAAAAAGAAAATACAAAACAAAGGCCATTATAGAAGACTTTTCCTTGAGTGATGCTGTCAAAAATGAGAAATTAAAAATAAAATCAAGAAAAATAAATAGGTGAGTTTAAAATTGACTTCAAGAAATTTTCAAAAGCGATGTAGGGTATCTTGTACAGCTAAAATAAAATAAGTTGTCCTCTCATTTCTTCAATGGGCTAAGACTGAAATAATAATAAAAAAAAACATTGGAATTGAAAATTACCAATTTAAAAAATCTCTAAGTGTGGCAGACACTTATAAAGAATAACAATAAAGCAAACAATCTGGAAATAAAAATAAACTTTGAGCTCTTTAGATAAAACCACAGCCTCTGAAATAAAATTAAGAACAAGAGTTTATTATCTAAGAATTAATAACTCATAAATAAGGACACTTATAAGACATTGAAAGGAAAAGACCCAATGTACCCTATTAGTTAAACAAAAGGTCAGCTCTCCAAAATACGTCCAGTGACACTACTTCAGAGGAAACATTAGTACCCAACCATTTCCTGTCCTTCTGAATTCACAAGGAGCATGACCCAGAAATATAACTGAACAACACTAGTTTCTTGTTGATTTGGTTGTATTCTGTTATTATTCCTACTATCATAGACCATCAGTCCCCTTAGAGTATTGAAACCATTCAAGTAGTGTGAATTTATAACAATTCCAAGCCTTTCCCATGTCTCTACTACCTTGGGATCATTATCAGAACACTTTTTTCCTTCTCTGTGATTCACTCCTTATACATGTACTGGAGATTTACTCTGCAAACGGGACTGCCAGATACGATGTACTGCATAAATATTTTTGTAAAAGTTCCAGACAGTTCCTCCTCACACAATCAAATGATAGCTGATCTGGATTTATGGATAATACACATACTATATATGATTTAAAAAATAGCTGGAGAATTAGCTGTGGTTCTAGAATTACTATGGGAAAAAGACTCTGTGGATGAGTTCAGAGGGATTCTTCTAAACTTTTGCCTAAAATGCTTCAATATTCCCTTAAGACTTAAGCCAAGGAAGGATTTAGATGATTTGTAAGTAGTTTAATAAATAAAGGATCAGTTATAACTTGGATCAGTTCTTATCACCCTCAAAACTATGAAAAACTGAAAAGGACAAGTGGAATATCAAAACTGAATTATGTAAACTATCAGATGCTCTTGAATTCCTTGGCCTAAGGTAGTATCCTTATCTCTTACTCTATGCTCTTCCTTCCCAGGAACTTGTAGATTGTCTTCCAATGAATCAGTCATTGGCAGGTTTGTAGGATTAGTAATATCTCCTCCATATATATTTTTAATTGTGGTAAAATTTACATGACATGATATTTATATTTAACTATTTCAAGTGTGGGCCTCCCAGGTATACTAGTGGTAAAGAACCAGCCTGTCAATGCAGAAGATGTAAGAGATGTGGGCTTTAATCCTTGGGTTGGGACGATCCCCTGGAGGAGGGCATGGCAACCCCTCCAGTATTCTTGCCTGGAGAATTCCATGGACAGAGGAGCCTGGTGGGCTACAGTCCATAGGGTCACAGAGTCAGACGTGACTGAAGTGGCTTAGCACACATACATTTCATGTGTACAATTTGACAGAGTGCCAAGGATTCTAAGGGAGTACTATAAACAATTTTTGTCAACAAATCAGATAACCTAGATGAAATGGATCGATTCATAGAAAGATGCAGACTATTGAAACTGACTCAGGAAGAAATGGAAAATCTGAATAATCCTGCACTGAGTAATGAGCTTGAGACTTAGAGAAAGAACATTGCAAGTAGATATATTAGCCAATCCCCAAGTGGGGAGAGTATTCAATATATTCAGAGAATGGCATGGAGGCTGATGTGGCTACACAAAGTGAATGAATAAAATCATTGCTAGGTTAAGTTTCCATAGCGTGTTTAACTTCAGATCCTATTGGATTAATGAAATGAAAGTATATTTTGTGCTGTTTCCATCTTGGGTTGACAAGGACTGTACTTCACATCATTTCTTATGGATCTAAGCTGATGACCCCTTGTCATTTTGTAGGGGATTGAACCCGGATCTCCAGCATTGTAGGCAGATGCTTTACTATCTGAGCCACCAGGGAAGGTCCTTGCCATGTGTAGACACCTTGATTGTTACAGAAGTGAAGTAGGCAGGTAGAATATTGTACCATAACTGTCCTATATTTTGGCCTCACCTAATTCTATGGAGTCTGAGGAATGCAGTACAACAGTAGACTTTGGTGAGCCCCGTTTCCTTTGCAATAGGAAGGGAGGGAGCAGGATCTTTGAAGGCCATTGTAAAGAGTGAATGTGATCAGCAGCCATTGGATGACTTAATTTATACATGCCAACAGGATCGCTCTGGCTACTATGGTATATGGAGAATAACTGAAGAAACTAAAGGTAGAAGCAGAGAGAAAGGAGTTCAGAGCCTATTGCAATAACTTGGGCATAAGATGATGATTCCTGCAATCGCCATGGGAATGGTGGAGGTAATCGAATTGGTCAGATTCTGTGTGTATTTCAGTGTGGGGCCTATGTAGTCTATTGTCTGAAGGTTATATGTAAGAAAAAAGGGGGTAAAAAAAAAGGGGGTAATTTTAACTGTTTCGGTTTTTGTCTTTGAGTTACTAAAAGGCTGGAGGTGTTATTTACTGAGATGGGGAAGACTGCGGGAGGAGCAGATTTGGGGAAAAACACCAGTTGTTTGACTTTTGACATGTTAAGTTTGAGATGCCTGTTAGATATCCAAGTTAAGTTGTGGAGTAGACAGTTGGATATGAATTTGGAGTTTGGAGGAGCTCATAGTTCAAGATAAATTATTTGTCTCATTACCCTTTAGAATTTGAACTTAGGTCCTTTCATTTTAAAGCCAGTCTCTAAATTGCTTTTGTGACTGCTTGGAAAACTAAAGAAAGCAAATGTTTTTGAAATATTGGACTTAATAAAAATATTGTTTATATTATTCTGTAACTTGCCTGAATTCACACTTACTTTACCTAAAATAATGATATCCTTGTATCAGCTAACCAATGATAATTTCCATTTTGTATTAAGTTTTGGTTTGACAGTAGTGCCTCACATATGACAGCCTGCATGTTTTATTTTTTTAACCTCAAAGTTAGAGAATTGAGAAAAGAATGTCTGTCCTATTTTCCCTGAAGGCAAAAAGTAATTTTGGAGGCATTAGATACAAATTATTGACCAATCGTGTATAAAAGAGGAAGCTCTTCCATCAGGTTCTATAATCATGTCTGTTTTTTGAAATAATCTCTCTCTTTAAAGGAACAATTTCCTCTTAGTATTTAAGGTTGAACTCCTCTTAGATATGAAATGAAGTCCTGCATAATTTGGCTAGAATTATTTAAATAGGTATGTGCTTTTTCATCAAGAGCCCTTGCTCCTTATAAGAGGAAACAAATGAAAGTCCACTGAAGGCAAGCAAATATTGGACATTGTTTTACCTGTACAAAAAGTGTATTCATTTGGAAGTGATTTCAAGAGGTGCCTGTAAGTGGCTGTCAAGCATTTTATGGACAGTCAATATGGAACTTAATTTTTCATAGAACTATTATGTCAAGATAAACCAAAAATAGGGCTTTAGTTCCTCTAGTTTTTATCCTCAGAGATCTTTTCCAAGACATGTGCTCATAAAAAGATTAGAATGTTGAATCATGACACAAAATTGGTGATTTATAAATTACACATGTCTGCATCTTCATGAAATTGTGCTGTGCTTTCTATGTGCTTAATGTATTCTCAGTGTCCATAAAATAATTTCATCCTTAAAAGAAACCAAAGTTTCAAAAAGGAGCCATGCATACCCTATCTTCATGGAGAGTTCATTTGCTTCCATTTATGTCTACAATAAAGGAGGTGGTAGCAAAGGAAAAAAGGAAAAAAAAAAAAAACAAAGAAAGCTGCATTTTTCTTACATCTTTCGGGCCCCACATATTTACTCAGGTAAAGGCTTTTCATAGCAGCAGAGATTGAATTCAGTGGGCCTGTCTACTGTGAAATTTAGGACTGGAAAGAAATTTAGGAAGACACCTGCTTTCAAGAGAGTCTCATCTCTTCACTCTCCTGAGAAGGTAGCTTTTCCTGCCTGACAAGTTTAGCTTGTTTTCCCCTGAGGACATATCCTTCCTTTATGCCTGAAACGGTAGCATGGATCACTAATTCTTAAACCATTTAATTTTCCTGACCATTTTGTGAGTTTGAAATCTGTGGTCACTTTCCCTTAAAAAGTACATAATTAAGGATACAATTGTTTATAAATGATATCAGATTCACATCTATGGATCTCAAGTTTCAACCTCAGGTAGGTCACATTTGTTCTTGACTATGATAGATTCTGTATCACTATTTGTGTTACTTAGAAGGAACAGACAGATCTAAAAAACAGAATTACTTGAAGCAAGAGTACAAAAAATTTTCATTGTATAAAATATATATAATTTCATTATATATAAAACTTCACTGTATATATATATATATAGATGTATGTGTGCATGTGTTTGTGTGTGTGTATATATATATATATACACACACACACTTATTTTATATATACAGCATTTCAGTGAACTAGAGGTTGCAGTGAGGTCAAAGAATTGAGGCCAGAGGGTTTTTGAGCAGGTGAGGTAGAAGTACTGTTTATAGTGGACATAGTATGGGTGTTTGACATGGATGCTTTGAAGGTGGGGATGAAAAGCTCTAAGATCTGTTCACGGGATGGGTGGTTGAACAGGAGTGAAGGATAATATTGTTTTAAAGGCAAAACTCAAGAAACTGAGGTCAGAGTATCATCTGATTCATCCACATAGATGTGGAAGTGACTGAGGGTGATACCAGGTGTAGTGGTTGAGAGCTGGGGGAATAAGAGGATGTTGTCTGATGGAAACTTCAAGGCGGACTACTGGATCGTAGAGTTAGATGGTACAGGCTTCAAAGGGCTGTTTTGTTTTTTTCTTGTTGTTGTTAGTTTATTTTGTTTATTCACTTGTTTTTGATGGAGGACAAAAAAAGAGAAATTGTTTGATAGTGGCCATGGGGAGCAAAAAGAACAACAAAATCTCTTGTGACCAAGGTGTCTGTATTATGAAAGTAAAAGTTTCTACTTAAGAGCAACATGTTTAAGGAATGGTCAGGTTTCAGGTAACAAAACAACAACTCACGTTTATGGAGTTGTAAAGATGTATCTTGGACTGCAAGGAGATCCAACCAGTCCATCCTAAAGGAGATCAGTACTGGGTATTCAATGGAAGGACTGATGCTGAAGCTGAAACTCCAATACTTTGGCCACCTCATGCGAAGAGTTGACTCATTGGAAAAGACCCTGATGCTGGGAGGGATTGGGGGCAGGAGGAGAAGGGGACGACAGAGGATGAGATGGCTGGATGGCATCACCAACTCAATGGGCATGAGTTTGAGTAAACTCCGGGAGTTTGTGGTGGACAGGGAGGCCTGGTGTGCTGCGATTCATGGGATCGCAAAGAGTCGGACATGACTGAATGACTGAACTGAACTGAAAGATGTATCAAGCATTATTCTAAATGTTTTATAAGAAGATTAAAGGCACACTCAGTGAGGGTTTAGCATGGAGAGAATTTGTAGATCTCATATTTAGAATCCTTCAAATGACACAGTAAAAGTGTTTGAGAGTGGCTAACTCATCTTGGGAGAAGGAGAAATGCCTCCATAGGGGGATAAAAGCCCTTACGACTAACACTTGCTACTCAGAGTGGGGTTCATGGAACTGCAGAGTCAACACCACTTGGGAGATTAGTAGAAGTGCAGAATTTCATGTCTTAGATCGACTGAATTAGAAGTTGCATTTGTAAAATGTAACTCTAAGTGATGGATATGTACGTTAAAGATTGAGAGACACTGCTTTAGAGGATTACTGAGGCCTTTCAACTAAAATGTATAACCTAATCAGGAAAACAGAAGATGAAATTTTAGGGAGAATATGAGGATTCACATCCAGTTTAAAGAAACTTGTAAGTCTTTGTGTGTATAATGTTAACGTGTTGAGCAGAAACAAAGGCATAATGGAAGCATATCTCAGTGAATTGAATAATTCTTGCTCTCTTGCTCTCTAATGAAACTTCTGATTCACAGATAACTGTGTTGTGCCAGCATCTCCTCAGGCACAGCACCACTGACTCTGTGGTTTGAGTGGCTGATGGTGTTGAACCTGGGTAGAAATTTCCAAGATAAGAAAATTGCCCGGTGATGATAATTAAAGATTTGAAAATATTATGATAAATATCATGTCTAATATTCTCTTTTCTCTACTCAATTCATCATTTAGACTCAGAGTTTTTGAATGCAGAAAATAAAACAATGATTTGCTTTAGATGACTTTTTGTGTTTACGGTCTCTAATATAGTATTTATGGATACTTGATGGATATTTGCTTAGAATAGGGGAAAAAAAAGAGAAACTTTGAAGGTTTTTTCTATCTATGCCAAAAGCATGCCTAAATGCTTTATGTATAATCATATGTGTGCTTAGTCACCCAGTCATGACTACAGCTTGCAACCTCTTGGACTGTAGCCTGCCAGGCTTCCTCTGTCTATGGGATTTTCTAGACAAGAATACTGGAGTGGGTTGGCATTTGCTTCTCCAGGGGATCTTCCTGACATTGGGATCAAATCCACATCACTTGCATCTTCTCCATTGGCGGGCAGATTCTTTACCACTGCACCACCTGGGAAGCCCATATAATCCAACAGGAACAGCTAATAAAAATGGAGTTATTCTTGTTTCGTTGTAAGGGTTTATAAACTAATGAGATGTTACAATATAGTTTTAAAGATGAGGGTGGCAGATAAGCTCACTACTATATTAGAAAATAATTTTAGACCTTAGGAAAATGCCAAATTGACTTTTAATTACTTGGACAATTACTGAAAAATCATATAATCATATGATACTCTCA
The DNA here is from genome assembly GCF_023699985.2 of Odocoileus virginianus. NCBI lineage: Eukaryota > Metazoa > Chordata > Mammalia > Artiodactyla > Cervidae > Odocoileus > Odocoileus virginianus. The sequence goes on from NC_069691.1 coordinate 5,552,870, forward strand.
GGTTTTCTTGGGGAAAGACAATTTAAGAATTGGAAAGTGGCATGTTTAATCAGAGGTTAATCCATTTCATGTAGAATTGAGTGAGAATGTAGGAAAACAGAAATCTCTCAGTTACTATTAATAGCAGACACTAGAATTTAAATTATTTAAAAATAGACCCCGGCAGCTCAACGATACAAGGGTACTGCATTTCAAGAGAGAAACATTTGTCAAATTAAAAACTCTAGTGATTATGAAACAATGAAAATGAGTTTAGTCCAAGAAAAGGAAGTGCTAAGATTTATGAAAAGTGTGGTAGAGGACTGCACGGCCCCAGTTAGCAGCATCCCTCTATCATGCTGTTTGTCCTATATCTTTGTAGTTCCTCCTACACTGACTCTGGGCTTGGCTAAAATGGGATGCTACGACAGAAAATACAGAAGTTTTTGAGATTAAGCTTGCTGTCTCTTGCTTTTCTTCCTCCATCATAGATAAGTGCCTGGGTAGCGTGATGGATCATAAGACATGTAGGATAAAGTTGAACATTCCCAGTTGTCCCACTGAGGCCCCAGGCATGTGGAAGAGCCCAGCCAAGTTCACAAAAGCTGCCCATGGAATCCAAAGTTGACTCCTGACCGTAACTGTGCTCTACAAAGTGCAGCATAGTATCCAGGCAATTAAAAGGGTGATGAGTAAAAGAGTAAAAATAAATACTTATTTTTGTATACTCCTGAGGTTTTGTGGGTTTTTGTTATGTAATATTATCATGGCAATAGAGAACTGATAGCATGTGGAAAGGATAAACATCCTCAGTTTACTTGTAAGATGTCACACTTTCTCTTTTGCTTTAGTTTTGTTCGAAAATAACATGGACACATAAATGTATACCTGTGGATTCTTCAAGATTAATAAAATTCCATCAGACTATTTTCAAATTGTTAAAAATGAAAAATAATAAGGAGCATGACAAAAGTAGGAAGTGGCTTTAATGCAAGCATAAAAGAGATACCTATTCTTGGTAATACTTTAGGCTTCAACATTTGCTTACATTTGTGTTGATACGTATTTTCTGTGTGGGGAACTCTCACAATAGTGTTATTTCTACTGTCCATGACATGCACATAGGCTCAAAGAGTCCAGTTTATAATGAGTCCTGTGGGTTCAGTTTGTAGTAAGATCATTTGGTAATTGATGTTATTGGTGTTATAAAATTTACCTTAATGCCAATACAATGAAAATAGTAGTAGCTAACTCATAAGACACTTTTTATATATCAGAAACTGTTCTAAGTTCCTTACATATATTAACATATCATCTTCATAGGATGTAGTAGTTGCACCAGTTTTTACTGTTGATCAATGAGAAAATCAAGGCACAGAGAGATTGAGTGACTTGCTCAAGTCCACTTAAGGCAAATGGTACAGCTGCGATCCAAACCCAAGTAGTCTGGCTGCAGATGCCACACGCTGCACATACTACCTTTCAAATTGAGGACTTCCCTGTAGCTCAAACAGTAAACAATCTGCCTGCAATGCAGGAGACCAGGGTTCAATCCCTGGGTCGGGAAGATCCTTTGGAGAAGGAATGGCAAGCCACTCCAGTATTCTTGCCTGGAGAATCCCATGGACAGAGGAGCTTGTTGGGCTATGGTCTGTGGGGTTGCAAAGAGTCAAACATGACTGAGCGACTAACACACATACCTTTCAAATTGATACTGAGTAGGATTATTTGTTCACTTACTAAAAGACACGCTCGAAGAAGGAGAGAGTTTAAGTGGAGAAAGCAGGGTCTACCGTATTTGCTAAACTTGAGACAGATTTTTTTCTAATAATTTAACTTAGAGAATAACAGAATTTTACATTCATTTTGTAAGAGGTCATTGATCAGGTTTCTTCAGGGTAATAAGTCTTTCTTCTATTTGTCTCATTACTGTCTAATTCATGTTGTTCAGTTGTAATGTGTGACATAGCTGATTCGGTAAAAATAATAGGCCAGAGTACAAGAGGAGTAATCAAAAGGCACAAAAATAGTTAGAATTAAAGCTTTAAGCCTGTCGTGAGATTATGTTAAGGACTTCATCCTTTCATATGGAAGTTCTTCATGTTTAGTACATGTGACTCCTCACTGTGGACAGTGACTACTGCCATGAAATTAAAAGATGCTAAAAAAAAAAAAAGAAAAAAGAAATTAAAAGATGCTTACTCCTTGAAAGGAAAACTATGACAAACGTAGATTGCATATTAAAAAACAAAGGCATCACTTTGCTGACAAAGGTCTGTATAATCAACACTATTGTTTTTCCAGTAGTTATGGGTGTGAGAGTTGGATGGACCATAAAGAAGGCTGACTGTTAAAAACTGATGCCTTCAAATTGTGCTGAAAAGAGTCTTGAGAGTCCCTTAGACAGCAAGGAAATCAAACCAGTCAATCCTAAAGGAAATTAATCCTGAATATTCTTTGGAAAGACTGACGCTGAAGCTCTAATCCTTTGACCACCCAATGCAAAGAGCTGACTCATTGGAAAAGACTGTGATGCTGGGAAAGATTGCAGGTAAAAGGAGAAGAGGGTGGCAGAGGATGAGATGGTGAGATAGCACCACCAACTCGATGGGCATGAATTTGAGCAAACTCTGGGAGATGGTGAAGGACAGGGAACCCTGGTGTGCTACAGTCCACCGGGTGGCAAAGAGTCAGACACAACTTAGTGACGGAACAACAACAATGATTCATTCTGCAGAAATATGGATTATACCGTCAGGGACAGAAAGAGTGTAGTTCAGCATGTCTAGAGAGGTGAAATTTGCCTTTACAGTGCACACCAAATAATTCTTATGTGTGGAGTTTCTCGAGTAGCACTGTACAATAGAACTCTCTGTGATGATGAAAATGTTCTAAATCTGTTCTGTCCACATTTGCCACATGTCAGTTGAGGAAATGGAGTTTTAATTTTGCTTAGTTTAATTTTAAGTAATTTGAATTTCAATTGAAATAGCCATGTGTGGCTAGTAGCTTTTGTATTGGACACTCTTGAACATGGACCAACAAAGGGCACCCGGATGGTCAAATCTAGCCATACCCATCTGTTTACATATTGTTTACGCTTACTTTCACACTGTGAGAACAGAGTTGAGTTGTTACAACAGATATTACATGGTTTGCAAGCCAAAATCATTGCTTTCTGGTCTTTAACAGAAAAGGTTGATGATTCCTGATCTAGAGCATTCTTTCGGATACAATGGCCTGTAATTTGGGTTTTATTTTGAAGGTAATGGGGAATCAAAGAGATGTTTTTGTATGAGAATGTGAGTAGATTGAATAATGACACCTAACTTACAAGGCTATTGTGGACATTTTTAGTAAGTTGTACTGTAATCACAATAATCAAAAACTCCAAATAACTGGTATTTTGTTTTTTTCCCTCCCATATTTTGACATCTTTGCACTTATTTATAAGATTTTAAAAAATCAGTCCTAAGGGCTTTATCTGCTGATTGCATTATTTCTATCATTTCTGGGCCTATTTCTGTCGATTGACTTTTCTCCTGAATAAAGTTTGTATTTTCTTGCTTTTTAAGTAAGCATAGTTATTTTTTAAAAGTTATTTTATGATTGATTAACATCTCTTAGGGTATGCAGGGGTGGGTGGGGGCTCTATTTCTATTGCCTCACATTTCTATATGGAAGGACTTCAATAATCCTAGTACTTTTTTATTGGATGATGACCATTAGTGACATTTATCTTGTTGAATGGGTAATTTTTTTGAATGTCTTTCAAAAGTGTTGGACTTTGTTCTGTTATATGACTGCATATAACTTGGAATCAGTTCTGTCTTTTTGAAGCTTTCTTTTTAAGCTTTATAATAGTTCAGTTCAGTTGTTCAGTCATGTCTGACTCTTTGCAACCCCATGGACCGCAGCACACCAGACTTCCCTGTCCATCACTCATAATAGTTACAGAGTAGTTTTGTTTTTTTTTAGTATTTATTTATTTGTTTGCATCGAGTCTTAGTTGCATCATACAGGATCTTTCATTGTGGTATATCAACTCTCTAGCTGTGGTGCCAGCTCCAGAGAGCTCAGGCTCAGTAGTTTTCACATGTGGGTTTAGTTGCTCTGAGACATGTGGCATCTCAGTTTCCCCACCAGGAACTGAACACATGTCCCCTGCATTGCAAGGCAGATTCTTAACAACTGGACCACCAGGGAAGTCCCCAGGGTAGTCTATTGAAAGGACAATAGCCCCAATAACAAGGGAACTTCCTCAGGACTCTACCTTAGGCCTCACATACAATGAAATCCTTCTCTTCCGACTGGTGGTGGCTTTGTTTGGTCACTAAGTTGTGTCTGACTCTTTGCAACCCCATGGACTGTAGCATGTCAGGCTCCTCTGTCCTCCTCTATCTCCCAGAGTTTACTCAAATTCATGTCCCCTGAGTTCATGATACTACCTTACCATCTTATCCTCTGCCACTCCCTTCTCCTTTGGCCTTCACTCTTTCCCAGCATCAGGGGCTTCCCAGTGAGGCAGCTCTTTGCATCAGGTGTCCAAAGTATTGGAGCTTCAGCTTTAGCAGCAGTCCTTCCAATGAACATTCAGAGTTGATTTCCTTAGGATTGACTGGTTTAATCTCCTTGCAGTCCAAGGGACTCTCAAGAATCTTTTCCAGTACCACAATTCAGAAGCATCAGTCTGTTGGCATTCAGCCTTCTTTACGGTTCAACCCTCATATCCATAGCTTTGACTATATGGACCTTCGTCAGCAAAGTGATGTCTCTGGTTTTTAATTCACTCTTTGGCTAGTGAGATGCCAGCTGTTCTCCACCTTGTTTTAGCTATGGGAATTGCTGAGCCTACTAATATCCAGTGGTTCTTCCTGAGGCCTCATGAAGTTTTATCCAACACTTGCATGGATCAGTATTCAGGCAAAGACTAGAAGGAACCTCTCATTAGGTCTCCAAGAGCTTTTTGTCTGTGTAGATTCTTCTTATTAAGTATTCTGTCTTGAAACTTCCCTGAACTCTGATCTGTGTTTCCTAACTCAAGAAGACTTGCTGGGCTCTGCCTTGCCTTCTGGGCACTGCAGCCTGGAGAATTCCTCCAGGCAGTAAGCCAGGGATGGTCTTGGAGACTGTTTAGCTCGTTTCCCTTCACTGAGGAATCAGTTTCCTTTGTTGTCTGTTGTTATGCCTGAAAACAGTTGTTCAAATATTTTATCTGTGTTTCTAAATGACTGTGATGGGACAGCAAGTTAATTCTTCCTGGGCAGAAATGAAAGTAATATAATTAATATATAAATTATTTTAAATATATTTAATAAAAAATAAAATTATCTTAAAACAGGAACATGTATTTTTAAGTGTTTAATTATGCTAGTTAAATTGTTAATATAAATTTTAAAATGTATAAAGCTTTTAACCAAATCAATAAGAAATTCCACATGTACAATTTGTTCCTCACTTTCCTTTTCATATTTAGTCATGATCTGGAGGAGGAATACATTCTCTATTAATTCAAATTCTTTCTCAGCTTGAATGAATTTGTCAAAGGAAAAAAGTCTTTCTAAGGTTGTAGAAGGAATTATTCCTGTAGAAATAGATGACTCTATAGCTGTGTTATAACAATTCATTAATACTTGGTGAATGTCAATGCTCTATGCCTTCCTTCTTTTTAATCAGTGAATCTCTTTGAATTCTCATCAGCCTATCTATATTTCTTATGTGACTCACCTTTAAACCTAAAACCAATCCCAGTTATCATGATGGATAAATTATTATTAGAGTCTGATATCTTTGCTAGTCTGCTTCAATAGTTGAAGTTTGACCATAGAAGCAAGTGTGAGAACTTTGGCAAGACAATGAGGTATGGCATGTACTTGTCATGCCAGTTTCTCAAAAATTTCCGGGAAATCTTCTCATATATCATTTTATATCACTACCAGTTACACGCATAGCTCTGTAATAACATTTTGACCTTTAACATATCTTAAAAAATTTAAATGTAAGGTCCAATGTTTTAATATGTGTTTTAAGCATAATTAACATAATCTTTAGATTAAGAAAAGTAATGAGGTAAATAATAAAACCTGATTTCCCTTTTGTTAATTAATGGAGGCTTGCCAGTTTAAGCCCTGATTCTAAGTTTAAGCCCTGACTCTAAGCCAACTGGAACTCTTGAACCTCTTGTGAAAGGGACACTGAAGCTGAAATGGATACATGAATGAGAGGCTAATTGATGGTTAGAGACTAATTGAACCATCTTTGGTTCAATCAAGATGCTGAAGTCAGAGATTGGATACCAGTGCAAGTGGTATAAATTCTATAGCTGCTATACTATTGTGACAGAGGATGAGGATTGAGAGAAGGGGAAAAATAAGATACAGCACAGATAAACAATAATCATGAAGTGATCATGAGCAGTTTGTTGAGAATCAAGAAGAATAACGGAAACTCAGTTCAATCTTACTTAATTCACTTAAAGATTCAGCTGACTTGAAATGACTATTAGCCCATTGGAGACAGTTTATTTTCAGGGAATGAATATTTTATGGAATGGACATGTGTATATAAAAATGCTAAACAGTAAAATATAGCAATACATAATTTCATAATGTATAAACACTGACAAGGTAAAGGAAAGAAATAAAAGGAAATTTAAAAATTAACAATTTTAACTGGAAGTGCTAAAATATTCATTTTCTGCATACACTTGAACAGTATGTGTATTGCACCATTTTTGGTGATAATGGTCTAAATATGTCCATTAGTTCAAACTTATTGATTATTGATAAAATGATCTGAATCCTTATTTATTTATTAATATTTACTGCATGTTTGAGAGAATTACATGAAAATTTTTCATCATGGTGAAATATTTGTTTATCTCATTTTGTAGACCTCCTATTTGTTTTTTAAAAATGAGTTTATGCTACTAGGTATATACATTTTCTGGCTTCTATAAAATATTTTACAATATATTGTAGTACATACATGCAATGGAATATCATTTAGTCTTAAAAGAGAAAGAAATTCTGCAGAATGCTACAACATGACTAAACATGGAGGGCATTATGCTAAGTGAAATGTCAGTCACTGAAGGACAGATGATGCATAATTCTGTTTTTATAAGGCTAAAGTAGTCAGATTCACCACAGCAGAAAGTAGAATGGTTGCTACCAGAGGCAGTGGGGAAGGGGAAATGGAGAGTTGCCATTCAATGAGGCTAAAGTTTCAGGTTTGTAATAAATTCTAGGGAAGCCTTTTACAACAGTGCGCCTATAATCAACAATACTGTGCTGTGCACTTAAAGAAGATACTTCTCATGTCAAGTGTTCTTACCATAAAGTAGGGAGAAAGAAGAAAATATTAATAAGCAGTACTGTATGTCAGTAATGGGTGACCAAAATTAAATGGTTAGAACATAAACATTAAATTTAGAATTGGGTACAGTCTACTTAAAATAATACAATGACTTGAAGACATTGGAAGTCACTTTTTCTCTCATACCCATCTGTAGTAAGAGGTCTAGACCGTATAAGTAACTAAATACAGACTAAGTAGTCACTAAATTGGATCCAGGTTTCTTCTCCTTTGTTTTTCCATCACCTCTTTGCTGTTGTTCATCTGCAGGGACAAAGCAGGGGTAGTGGGCATGTCCATGCTCAGTTTATTGAAAGCGAAAAAGAAAATTTTCATTTTCTAACTCACAACCCATTACTGTTATTATTGTGTTAAGTGAAGTGAAAGTCGCTTAGTCAAGTCTGACTCTTTGCTACTATATAGTCCATGGAATTCTCCAGGCCAGAATACTGGAGTGGGTAGCCTTTCCCTTCTCCAGGAGATCTTCCCAACCCAGGAATCAAACCCAGGTCTCCTGCACTGCAGGCAGATTCTTTACCAGCTGAACCACAGGGGAAGCCCAAGAATACTGGAGTGGGTAGCCCATCCCTTCTCCAGCAGATCTTCCTGACTCAGGAATTGAACCAGGGTCTCCTGCATTGCAGGCAGATTCTTTACCAGCTGAGCTATAAGCAAATCCTTAAGTAGCCAGCATGTGATCAGAATTTATCCATGTATTTGGCTCTTTCTATGTTTTCTTTTTGTTTTTGCCTTCTGTGCTCTTCATTCCTTCTACCATCTCAGACTCTCAACTTGTAATATCTTTCCTTCCACTTGAATATCTGCTAAAATTTCTTTTAAAGAGCATATGCTTTTGGAAAACTCTTTATTTTTATTTGTCTCAAAAAGTCTATATTTCAACTTCATTCTTATAAGGCATTCAATCTCTCTATCCAGTCCATGTCCAAGCCAGGCAAGATTTCCTGTGTTGTGTTGAAATGAGTCACAGTTTCCATTCCTGATGCTATAAAATTCTAGGTGACAATTATTTTCTCTCAATACCTTGGAAATACTTTCCCATTTATCTCTTCACTTCAGTGTTGCTGTTGAGAAGTCAACTTTCAATCAAGTTGTTACTCCTTTGAAGAAAATATTTCTTTTTCCAGTCAACATACTTAAAACTGTATGTCAATACACTTTTCCTGTCAATATACTTTAAAGTGTATATTTTTTTGCTTATTTGTTTTTGGCTTTGTGGTGGTAGTATTCTACAAATTTACTATGATGAGGTTTGGTGGAGATTTATTTTTATTTACCTTGCTTGGGTTTTATTGGACTTTTAAAATCTGTAGATTGATGTTATTTTTTTGGTCAGTTTTGGAATATTCTTAGCATTCAAGTATTGCCTCAGCCCTGCTTTTACTTCCATCTCTATCTGGATGCCAAAATGCCAGTTAGATATATATTATAAATTATAATTTTATTCTACATCTCTTGCATATTTTTTTTTCATATTTTCTGTTTCTTTATTTCTGCATTGCATTCTGATAATATTTTTGAGAAATATTTTCCAGTTTTGTAATTCTCTCTTTAGTTGCATCTGATCTTCTGTTAAATTTATCCTTTGTATTTTTAATTTCAATGATTATATTTTTCATTTTGAGAGATTATTTTTGTTTCTTTAAATCTTGGTAGTTTAAAACAGCTTCTTAATCATATTTTAATCCTTCTTTTTGTGTATTTAAAAATACTGAACATTTTATGATAGCAAGCTGTTATGGGAGGTGTTTATTCAATTCTGGTTGGTACAGGCATTTTTCTTGCAGTCCCTTGGGAAGTGATTTTAGGTTTCTTTGTTGGGTTTCAGTTTTAGAAGTGGTAGGAAGTTAACGATTCCCATCAAACCCCTTACCTTAGCTCTTAGACATATCTTCTATTCCCAGTGACCTGAAGAACTGGAGAACCAAAGGTCAAAATCACCTGTATTAGGCAAATGAACTCGGTAGAAGCTAGTTTCAGTGATAGGCTTATAGCTCGATTGTTCTTCACTTAGTTTTTGACTCTTGAGTACTTCTTACTTTCCAGATCATTAATAGATGAAAAAATCTTACAAAAAAATTTCCTCCTGCATTTTTTCAGTTGTTTTCAGTAAGAGAATCATTATGGGATACATTGTGTCCTTTTAAATGCATATGTTGAAGTGCTGACCCCCAGTAGCTCAGAATGTGACTGAGTATTTGATGATAGGACTTTTAAAGAGTTAATTAATGAGATCATATGGGTGACCCTTAATCCAATGTGACTGGTTTCTTTATAAAAAGAGGATATTAGACACAGATACACACAGAGGAACAGTTGTGTAAGGACACTGGAAGAAGATGGCCATCTATATAAGTCAAGGCGCTCAGAAAAAGGTAATCCTGTTGACACCTTCACTTTGCAGCTTTCGACCTCAGAGCAAAAGCTCCAAAGTGAAGCTTTGTTTATGAGAAGGCTTAAACAAATTTCTGTTGTTTAAGCCTCCCGATTTGTCTCACTTTGTTATGATTATGTTACCAAACTAATATAGGGATCATTCAGTATTTCTGAATTGGTGGCCTTTTTGCATTTCTTTAGAAGTCTCTAAAATGAAAGTTAATTAGTTGTAACCCTTCTCTGAAACCAAAAGAGATGAACAAAGAATCCAGAAAGTTCTATTCTTTGTTAACATTTTTGAGGATCATTTAAGTTTTGTATTTAATCTTCTGCTTCCTCTTCAAGTCTTAAATTTCTTGTCTATGTAACCTGGCCAGATTTTGGATGAATAGGTAGCTACTTACATACATAGCAATAATTTAAGAAATTATCTCTTCTGTTCACTTATGCTCCAAAAGTTTATTGAAGAATCAAACCTGATACTTGTGCACATTTCTCTGTCATTTGCAAAAATTTAGATGAAGGGATAACATCAACTGAGGCAGGTATGATGATGCCAATTACACTTTCTGACCAGTTTTTAGTTAGTTCCCACTTGGGCTTAAACAGAAGACTATGTAAATATCCACAGGAGATTTCATCTATGTAATTTGAAATCTTAAACATGAGGCCAATATTCAACCCCAAAGCAGCATGAAAGTCATACAATAAATCTTTAGGCAGAGATGTCTCTCTATCTCAAGTTTCTCATTGTATGCTAAATTTGATGAAGACAACCTGCTTCCTTTTTCTGTGTCTTGTAATGTGCATCTTCTTATATATTGTATTTCACTGTTGAAGGAGGACATTCTCTGCCCTGGCCTTTGTCTGTATGTGTATGTGTGCAGTTCCCAAATCTTTTGACTGTTTTGATCTTTCTCAGCGCTGGGGAATTTTGCCTGGGGCATGCTTTTAAGCTGAAAGGCGTCTGCTTGATATCATTTTCTCACTTAATTACTGAAATAGCCCTTCAAATGTAATTTGATATTAAATTCCTATACTATATTGTAGGTTTTACTTTTTAAGAACACCAACACAATGGACAAATGTTTTCTATCAAATGTGTTTGATGACTGATATTTTGGCTTGCCGGGGTAATGAAATGAGATTAGTGCTGCCAGATTTGCTTCCCCTTTTTTCCCCCTCTTCATTTTTGTTTAAATAAATGACTGGTTAAATTACTAGGGTTGGAGAAATGCAGCTGCTTTCTTTATGTGCTGCATAATTTTGCTCTCTTGATTTCCTGGTTTACTTGGCAAGGTTTCTAAATCAATGTTTAAATAGGAAAATGTCCTGACCAACTGAAAAACCCTTGTGGTTCTTAAATACATTTATGAAGCAACACTTGATAATTTCCCAAGTAAGAGAGTATTACAGTTGCTTGCACTGTGTAACTTGTGTTTCTCTGGGGATCAGGGTATTTTTGACTTTTAATTATTTTCTGGGTGGGGGCTAATTGCTGCCACTACTTTTCAAAATTTGAAGTCTATAGTCTATATAAATAATCAGCTTAAATCAGACAATGACAATGTCCAAAATAAGCAGTTTTTCAAGAAGACTTCATAAGAATTGCTTAGTGAGGAACAGATAGAACTTGAAGTGAAAGAAGTTTCTTAGAGGAATTAAAACTGATGATCTCTGACAGTGTATATTAGGAGAACATTTGTGAACTTTGCTCACTTCTGCCTCCTCTGAAGCCATAATAATAAACTTTCAACCAACATACCAGCCAAGACATTTCCATTTTGACAGCCAAATCAATTGGTTGTGCTGATAGAGTTTCTTTTTTAGATGGAAGTTAGCCAAAATTTTCTTAACTGTGGAACCAGACCATCCTAGCTAGCTCAAAGAAGGGGAGTTGTAACTACAAACCACTTGTTTTTCTCCGCCGACTCAGGAGGGGCTGACTCAACCACCAACTCCTCTCACTGATTATGTCCCTTAGCACACTCCCCTGGCAATAGGATATTTGAATCATTCCTTCTCTTGGCCCCTTCTGCTGTCACTGTCCTGATTAACTTGTGTCAAGGGGGAAATATAATCAGGTAATTCTGGCTGCAGCTATGTGACTCATCTGCTGGTTGGACAGAATCAGAAACAAGTGAAAATGTCTATTGCTCTACCAGCAGTCCTTGCCAGGCTGCCTTTGGAGTGCTGGAAGGCTGTAAATAACCTTTGGCTCATACTCGAGCTCTCCCTCTTTTAGGTCAGACTGTTGGCTGATGTGCAAACCTTGCTGTCAACATAGAATCATGAGCCTTCCTTCAAACCCCCTGATCCGAGAGGAGCTCAGCCTGATGGTCTCAGTTTCACTGAGGGTGACATGACCGCCTGCTTAGGCCACAGGATGTTCTGCACTGATGGGAGTCTAGGTTTGCCGTGTGGGTCAGCTGGGCTTAGACAGAGCTTAGCAATTACATTCCATGAGAGGAATCACCGTGGAAACTATGTTGAGCATGAATACTCTTGAAAGCCCTGTAAGTCAAGGTTTTATTATATAATATTGTGTCTGTGTGAAAGAGTTCACATTAGAGAAGGAAGAGAAAGGTGACGCAGACAGTGAAAGGTGGAATATATATGTTAAAAAAAGGTTCTGGTGTGGTCCTGGTTCCCAACTATGTTTGGAGGCTTTCAGATTTTGTGGATGAGGGTAGATATCAGACCACAGACATTGTCTTCTGCTTTTACAACACAATTGAATAAACACTGGAGAATTGGGTGGCTTGTGGTAAGCTGCAATTATAGACTACGATTCCATTTGCAAGAGGAAAATATTTGGAGGTTATTGAATGCCTGAAGCATCCAATAAGTTACTAAAATATAAAAGTGACTTCAAAGATGACTCCTAAAACTATAACCTAGGTCAAGATAGAGAATAATAGTGACAGCCAGTTTTAAAATTTTTTCTTGTTCTCACATCCTCACTATTTACCTGTCTGATTAAAGATAAGGATTTTGAATTTGAGAACTAAATATTAAGTGAAGACATCCGTTCAGTTCAGTTGCTCAGTCATGTCCAACTCTTTGTGACCCCATGAACCATAGCATGCCAGGCCTCCCTGTCCATCACCCACTCCCAGAGTCCCCCCAAACTCGTGTCCATTGAGTTGGTGATGCCATCCAGTCATCTCATCCTCTGTTGTCCCCTTCTCCTCCTGCCCTCAATCTTTCCCAGCATTAGGGTCTTTTCCAGTGAGTCAGTCCTTCACATCAGGTGTTCAAGGTATTGCAGTTCCAGCTTCAGCATCAGTCCTTCCAATGAACATTCAGGACTGATTTCCTTTAGGATGGACTGGTTGGATCTCCTTGCAGTCCAAGGGACTCTCAAGAGTCTTCTCCAACACCACAGTTCAAAAGCATCAATTCTTCAGTGTTCAGCTTTCTTTATAGTCCAACTCTCACATCCATACATGACCACTGGAAAAACCATAGCCTTGACTAGACAGACCTTTGTTGACAAAGTAATATCTCTGCTTTTTAACATGCTGTCTCTGTTCGTCATAACATTCCTCCCAAGTAGTAAGAGTCTTTTAATTTCATGGCTGCACTCACCATCTGCAGTGATTTTGGAGCCCAAAAAAATAAAGTCAGCCACTGTTTCCACAGTTTCCCCATCTATGTGCCATGAAGTGATGGGACCGGATGCCATGATCTTAGTTTTCTGAATGTTGAGTTTTAAGCCAAATTTTTCACTCTCCTCTTTCACTTTCATCAAGAGGCTCTTTAGTTCTTTTTCACTTTCTGCCATAAGGGTGGTGTCATCTGTATATCTGAGGTTATTGATAATTCTCCTGGCAATCTTGATTCCAGCTTGTGCTTCATCCAGACCAGCGTTTCTCATGATGTACTCTGCATATAAGTTAAATAAGCAGGGTGACAATATCCAGCCTTGACGTACACCTTTTCATATTTGGAACCAGTCTGTTGTTCCATGTCCAGTTCTAACTGTTGCTTCCTGATCTGCATATGGATTTCTCAAGAGGCAAGTCAGGTGGTCTGGTATTCATTCCCATCTCTTTCAGAACTTTCCACAGTTTATTGTGATCCACACAGTCAAAGGCTTTGGCATAGTCAATAAAGCAGAAATAGATGTTTTTCTGGAACTCTCTTGCTTTTTTGATGATCCAACAGATGTTGGCAATTTGATCTCTGGTTCCTCTGCCTTTTCTAAAATCAGCTTGAACATCTGGAAGTTCATGGTTCATGTATTGCTGAAACCTGGCTTGGAGAATTTTGAGCATTACTTTACTAGTGTGTGAGATGAGTGCAATTGTGTGGTAGTTTGAGCATTCCTTGGCATTGCCTTTCTTTGGGATTGACATGAAAACTGACCTTTTCTAGTCCTGTCACCACTGTTGAGTTTTCCAAATTTGCTGGTATATTGAGTGCAGCACTGTCACAGCATCATCTTTTTGGATTTGAAACAGCTCAACTGGAATTCCATCATCTCCACCAGCTTTGTTCATAGTGATGCTTCCTAAGGCCCACTTGACTTCACATTCCAGGATATCTGGCTCTAGGTGAGTGATCACACCATCATGATCATCTGAGTCATGAAGATCTTTTTTGTACAGTTCTGTGTATTCTTACCACCTCTTCTTAAATATCTTCTGCTTCTGTTAGATCCATACCATTTCTGTCCTTTATTGAGCCCATCTTTGCATGAAATGTTCCCTTCATATCTCTAATTTTCTTGAAGAGATCTCTAGTCTTTCGCATTCTTTTGTTTTCCTCTATTTCTTTGCATTGATAACTGAGGAAGGCTTTCTTATCTCTCCTTGCTATTCTTTGGAACTCTGCATTCAAATGGGTATATCTTTCATTTTCTCCTTTGCTTTTCACTTCTCTTCTTTTCACAGCTATTTGTAAGGCCTCCTCAGAGAGCCATTTTGCTTTTTTGCATTTCTTTTTCTTGGGGATGGTCTTGATTCCTGTCTCCTGTATAATGTCATGAACCTCCGTTCATAGTTCATCAGGCACTCTATCAGATCTAGTCCCTTAAATCTATTCTACTGCATAGTCATAAGGGATTTGATTTAGGTCATACCTGGATGGTCTAGTGGTTTTCTCCAGTTTCTTCAATTTAAGTCTGAATTTGGCAATAAGGAGTTCATGATCTGAGCCACCATCAGCTCCTGGTCTTGTTTTTGCTGACTGTACAGAGCTTCTCCATCTTTGGCTGCAAAGACTATAATCAATCTGATTTTGTTGTTGGCCATCTGGTGATGCCCATGTGTAGAGTCTTCTCGTGTGTTGTTGGAAGAGGGAAGTGATGACATAGGCATGGACTATTGTTACATGTGATATTTAAATTTCATGTTTTCATCAAAAGCTGTATAGAGATGGCTCTTGATTTACCAAAATCTGTCATGTCATGATTTGCACCCACTTGTCTAGCCTTTCTCTCCTGGCACCTACTCCATTTCATCTCACTCTGCTGCTCTAGACCTTTGTCCCAATTCAAACGTCTCATCTCTCAGTCCCTTCACCATCATCTGTCTGGGAATCCCTACTTCTGGTCACAAGAATTTCTATCATTAGGTTGCAACTAGGAAAAGTTGTAGCCAGGACTATACTGCACAACTCTAGATGGCAGCATTCCTGTAGAATGCAGGTGAATGATTTTTGCCTGGAGTTTGCAAAACCCCTGGCCCTGCTCTCACTTCTGATTCCTTGGAGGCAGGAGTGTATGGAGAGGCCTACTTGTGAGCACACTTGCTGCTGCAACTGTACAAGGCTTCCCTGACTTTCCAGAGGGAACTCAAATTTCCTGTTGAATAGGTTCTACAGAGCTCATGCTACTATATGATCCAGGGGACATTATAGGGCAAAACAGAATTGTATGGGAATATGTGCGTATGTATGTTTGGGCAGATGGAATCCAAGTTTCAAGTAAAAAACTTGATCTGAAACTTTAGCAATATCCCTGTTTGGCAATGTGGTTGTTCCCTGCGTTAAATGCATCCGATTCCTCTTCTTGCTTGCTTCTTTTACTTTAACTGAATTCCTTTTTACTGCTTATATACATATAATATTTTACATAAATGCATAAATGTGACATTACCATATACATGTGAGTCTCCTTTTTTTTTTTTTAACAGCATTTTATATTTTTCTTTTTGGCTTGGCTTCCCTCTTCCTCTATTCTTCGTCTACCGTGATTTTACTCTTATCACTCCCTACATCCTCTTAAGAGCCCACGCTATCAACCTTGGATGTGTATCCTCTTGTGTGATTATGTGATTATATGATTATAGAGAAATATGTGATACAACATACTAACACATATGCTCATATAATCATTAATAAATATAGCACATACATAGTTCTTGGTCAGTATTTCTCTTTATTTTAGAATGATTATATTACATATACTTTTCTGGATTTTACTTTGTAAATCATCAGATATTTCTTTTTAGTGGCTTCTTTGCGATATGGATATATCAAAGTGCTCCAGACGTTCCTCTGTGGCTGGGTGTTCACTGTGTTTCCTGCTTTTAGATAGTACAGTGTTGCAGCGAACTGTCCTGCTTGTATTTCCCCATATTTTCTGTGGTTAATGGTACTCAGATAATGGTACTTTTATTTACATAGGATAGATCCCTAGGAGTGGCTTGGTGTTGTTGAAATACATGAGGATTCTTAATTTAAATATAGATATTGCCAGGTTGTTTTCCCCAAAGGCTTTAATATTTTATGCATATTCTCACCTGCCACATGGGAAGCACTTATCCCAGGAAGCAATATGCATTATCAGACTTTTTCATTTTTGCCTGTCTAATGTCTCCTTGTTATTTTAATTTGAATTTTCTGGGCCATGAGTTTGTTTTAATATATTTCTTGGTATTGTTTTCTCTGAATTGCCTATGCTCTCTATCTTACCCATATTTCTATTGGGTTGTTTTTCCATCTTGGAAATTTGGAAGACAGTAAGTACATTATAGATACAAATGCTCTATTTCCTTTATTGCACATGTTTTTCCACATGAATTATTTATTTAATAAATGTTTTGCTCTCTTTTTCTATACATTTGAAAACATGGAGCCAAATGGATGTTTTGTTTTTATTTTTTATAGTTTTCTAATGTCTAATTTTGGTTAAAAGGTTTCCTTCTACCTAGATTATAAAGCCTGTATATAGCTATATTTTCTGGTAGAATTGTGTCTTATTTTTTGACCTTAAGTTTTTAATAAAATTTGTATTAAAAAAACAAAAAAATCTCCTTTTTCATTGAGTTAAAATAGTATATTTGGCCCATTAAATTTTCAAATATGTTGGCATAAATTTGGATTCTTTATTCTGTGCCAATGATCTTTCGTCTATTCCCAGCCCAATACCATGTTGACTTAATCACTGTTGGCTTAATAGAATCATCTGATATCAAGCAGGGCAAGTCTGTCTGCCATTATTCTATTTAAAAATTTTGATTATTTTCTAGGATTTATTAATTCCCTGGAAATTTTAACATTATTTATCCATTTCTAAAAACTTCTTAAATTATATGTTTATATGCTTATATACGTGTGTATATATATATATGTGTATGTCTGTGTGAGTGCATGTCTGTATGTCACCTATGATATATATGACCTACAGCATGAATATATGTGTATGTATTGTATATGTTATCTATGATAACATGTTTTGTTAGTTTTTGACAGTAGTGTTTATTACCTTTTTTATTACTTTAAAATGATATCCTCTATTTCCCATTTTACATGAAATTTTTAATAAGGATGGCATCTGAATTTTAGAAAACCTATTGCAGTATCCTTGATGTGACCATTTGCTTTTCCTTCTTTAGCAGTCACTGCAGTTAATTCTGTTGATTAACCCAATTCTGTTGATTATTACCCAGTAATGATCTCCCTTTGTATTCTTGAAATAAGCCCTCTTGAACAGTTTTGCTCTTGAATATTCATTTGCTGCAAAGCTGGATTCTCTCTGATCATATATTTTTGGAAATTATATGTTTATATACTGAAGAAAGTTTTCTTTTTTGTGCCATCTTTACCAGGTCTTGAAGTTATGCAGGATTCATAAAATGAATTGGAAGAAGTTTATATTTTTCTGTGGCCTAGATTAGTTGATTAACATTATTTTATTTTAAAAGCAACATGTAGTGAACTTTATTTTTAGTGTACAGTTCTGTAAATTTTAAAACATGTAATTCATGTAACTGCAACTACGGTCAGAATACAGAAACTTCATTACTCCAAAAAATTTGTTTGCAAATCCTCCCCACAACTGCTAGGCCCTGGCAAACACTAGTTTGTTTCCATCACTATAAACAGAGTCTTTTCAAGATGTCATATAAATGAAATCAGAATATATAACCTTTTGAAACTGGCATTTTTGAGACTGGCTTCTTTTATTTAGCATAATGCCTTTGAAATTCATCCATGTTGTTGTGTGAATCAATACTTTGTTTATTCATTCAGCTGTTGAGGGACTTTTGGGTGATTTCCAATTGTTGGTGATTATAAATAGAGCTGCTATATACATTCGTGTATAAGTTTTTATGAGCATTTATGTTTTAATACTTTAAGTAAATACCTATGTGTGGGATGGTGGGGTTGTAAGATGTGTATCTTTAGATGTATGGTTAAAAAATGCAAAACTGTTTTCCAGAGGGACTCTGTCATTTTGCATTTCCATCAGCAATGTATGAAAGTTCCAGTTGCTCAGCATCCTTGCCAGAACTCTCAGTATTCTCAGTAATTTTAATTTTGGCCATTCTAATAGATGTGCAGAGGTATCTCACTATAATTTAAATTTGCATTTCTCTAATGATTAATTATGATGTTAAACATCTTTTTGTGAGCTTATTTGTCATCCATACATCCTCTTTGGTGAAGTGTCTGCTCAAGTCTTTTGCCCATTTTTAAATTGGATTGTTTTCTGATTGTTGAGTTTTGAATGTTCTTTGTATGTTGCTGTTAAAAGTTCTTTTTAGGTAAGTGATTTGCAAATATTTTCTCCCAATTTGTGGCTTGTCTTTTCGGTCTCCTAATAGTGTCTTTCAAAAAGCAAAAGTTTTAATTTTGATGAAATTTGGTTTATCAACTTTTAATTTTGTGGAACTGTACTTTTGGTGTCATAACAATGAGATCTTTTCCTAACTCCAGATCGTGAAGATTTTCTATGTTGTCTTCTAAAAGTCTTATAGTTTTATGTCTTACATTAAGATCCATAGTCTATTGGATCTATGACTCAATCTGAGTATATTTTGTATGACGTGTAAATTTTGTATTAGGTTTGGATTTACTTTATTGCATATAGATGTCCAATTTTTCCAATGTCATTTGATCAAAAAATTATCTTTCCTTAATTCTGTTGGTTTTGCACCTTGGTCAAAATCAATTGGCCATACTTGTATGTCTGTTGTTACACAATGTCTCTATTCTAGTCCGTTTATCCATGTGTCTATCTCTTTGTGAGTATACAGTGTTTTGGCTAATGTGGTTTTATAGTCTGTCTTAAAATTGATAGTACGATTCTTTTAACTTTGTTCATTTGCAAAAATGTTTGGCTCTTCTAGCTCCATTGCCTTTCTATATAAAATTTAGAATCAGTTACCTATATCTACAAGAGAAAATGACTGAGATTTTTTTTTTGGAATCATATTGAATCTATGGTGGATTACTATATTGATCTTCCAATCCATGAATGTAGTATGTATTTCCATTTATTTAGGTCTTATTTCATTTTTTTATTAGGATTTTTCAGCTTTGTCATACAAATCCTATGCATTTTTTAAAGATTTAGATTTATGCATTTGATTTTTATAGCTATTTTAAGTGGTATTTAAAAAATTTGTTTCCAGTTGTCCATTGCTAGCTAATATATAGAACATCAATTTTTTTTGTGCTTGCTAGATTTATTTTGTTTTGTCTGGTGTATTTGTTGACCTTGTATCTTGCAATCTTGCTAAACTCAGTTGTTAGTTCTTAGAGTTTTAGTTATAGATTCCTTGAGATTTTCTACATAGACAACTATGTGGAAACTATGATATTTGGGAATAAGGATATTTTTATTTATTCCTTTTCAATGTGTGTGTCTTTTATTCTTTTTGGTATCTTACTGCATTGGCTAGGTCTCTAGTACAATGTTAAACAGGAGTGCCATGAATGAATGTCTGCCTTGTTCTCAATCTATGGGAAATTATTCAGCCTCTCATAATTAAACATGATGTTAGCTGTGAATTTTTTTTTTTTTTGGTAAATGCTCATTGTCCAGTTTGAGGAATTTCCTTTCTATTCCTAGTTTTCTGAGAGTTTTTGGTTTTTTTAAAATCATGTATATGAATGGATGTTAGTTTTTGTCAAATGTTTTTTTTCTGTATCAACTGATATGATATTTTTAAAAATAAGGCTATAAATGTGATTTTCAAATATTGAACTATTATTTCTGGGGTAAGTAGCATTTCTGGGATAAATCTCACTTGGTCATGTGACATTTTTAATATATATTGACACATTGAATCTGCTCACACTTTGCTGATCATTTTTGTATCTAAATTTAGAAGAGATATTGATCTGTTTATCTATAGCTTCTTTTTTGTACTTTTTTGTCTGGTTTTGGGATCAGCACAATGCTCATTTCATAACATAGATGGGAAGTGTTTCTTGAAGAGCTTATTCAGAATTGGGTTATTTTTCTCTTTAAATGTTTCATAGAATTCACCAATGAAACCATCAGTTACTAGAGACTTCTTTTTCCTTTTCCAGAACGTTTTAAATGAATTCAGTTTCCTTAATAGAACTGTTAGGGGTTGAATTGTATCCTTTCCAAAATTCATACGTTGAGGTCCCATCCCTTAGTATCTCAGAATTGTCTAGAAGCTGGGTGAGGTCATAGGGGAGTAGAGTGGGCCCCTAATCTAATATGACTGGTGTCCTTATAACCAAAAGGAAATTTGAACACACATACACATACAGAGAGAACATAACATGAAGATGAAAGCAGAGATAAGGTGATGACAAAACCAAGGAATGCAAAAGATTGCCAGCAAATCACCAGAAGCTTAGGGGAAAGCATGTAGCAGATTCTCTCTTAGAGCTCTCAGAAAGAACCAACCCTGCTGACACTTGGCATTTGTAGCCTCCAGAACTGTGAGACAGTAAGTCTCTACTCTTTAAGCCACTCAATTTATAGCTTATGACAGCCTTAGTCAACTAATATAAGAACTCTTCCAATTATTTATTTTTTCCTTGTTCAAATGTTGGTAATTTATGGATTTTGAAAAAGTGGTCTGGTGTTGTCACCATTTGGTGTTGTCAAATGTATGTGTCTAGTATTATTTGTAGTATTCTCTTATCCTGTTAATGCCTGCAGGGTCTGTAGTGATATCCTGTCTTACCTTTCTGATACTGGTGATTTAAATCTTTGAAAAAAATTGCTTTTGTCAATCATACTCTGGAGATTTATACCTTTTAATAATGTTTTTAAGCAATTAATTTTGATTTCATTAAATTTCTCTATTGTTTCTCTGCTCTCAATTATATTGATTTTTCTCTTACCTTTGTTATAATTTCATTCATTTCTCTACTTGTGTAGGATTTCTTTTGCTCTTTTTTCCTAGTTTTTTAAGGTGAGCATTTATATTATTGATTAGAAATCATTTTTACCAATATAAAAATTTTTTGCTATAAATTTCTTAAAAAGCACTGCTTCATTTATTTGGGATATGTGATATTTTCATTTTCATTCATTCAAAATGTTTTCTAATTTACATTGAGATTTCTTCATAGAATTTTAGAAGTGTGTTGTTTAATTTCCAGGTGTTTGGAGATTTTTAAAAAATGTTTCTATTGATTTCTAATTCAATTTATTATTTTTGGAGAAATATTTCATGTGATTTCCATTCTTTTAAATTTATTACAGTTTGTTATGGTTACCAAGGGGGAAAGGTAGGGAGAGGAATACATCGAGAAATTGGGATTGACATATACACACTACTATGTATAAAGTCCAAGATCCCTTGGACTGCAAGGAGATCCAACCAGTCCATCTTAAAGGAAATCAGTCCTGGATATTCATTGGAAGGACTGATGCTGAAGCTGAAACTCCAATACTTTGGCCACCCAATACGAAAAACTGACTCATTGGAGAAGACCCCAATGCTGGGAAAGACTGAAGGCAGGAGAAGGGTAGACAGAGGACGAGATGGTTGAATGGCATCACTGATCCTATGGACTTGAGTTTGAGCAAGTTCTGGGAGTTGGTGATGGACAGGGAAGCCTGGTGTGCTGTAGTCCATGGGGTTGCAAAGAGTAGGACATGACTGAGCGACTGGAGTGAGCTGAACTGATGTATAAAATAGATAACTAATAAGAACCAACTGTGTAGCACAGGGAACTCTACTCATTTCTCTGCAGTGACCTATATTGGAGAAGAATCTAAAAAGGAGTGGATATATATAGCTTATTCACTTTACTATGCAGCAGGAACTAATACAACATTGTAAATCAACTATATTCCAATAAAAATTAATTTAAAAAAATTTTAAGTTATTAAAGTTTGCTGCTAGGGTTTAAGAATTTTTATATTTTTAAAGTTCAGTAAAACTGAGAGCTGTAAGCCTGTGTGTTCCGGTTGGTTTTTTCAATGGCGAGTTATTAATCAGCTTTTAAATTTCTTATATGGTAATCTATTTTATTAAAGTTTTCACATCATCTCTTTTTTTGGTCAGTTTTTTCATCTCCTCTAGATTTTCAAATTTGTTACCAAATAGTTATCTATAATATTGTCTTATAATTCTTTTAATCTATTCTGTATCTGTGATTATGTTTCCTTTTCTATTCCTAAACTTGCTTTTCTTTTCTCTCTTATTCTCCCTTATTTAGACTCATGAAGGACTTCTTTATTTGATAAATTCTTCCTAAGAATCAGTAAAGAATCTGCCTGCAATGTGAGACATTTTGGTTCAGTCCCTGGGTAGGAAAGATCCCCTGGAGAAAGGATTGGCTACCCACTCCAGTATTTTTGCCTGTAGAATTCCATGGACAGAGTCTCTGGGAACCATGGGGTTGCAAAGAGTTGGACCTGACAGAACAACTTTTACTTTTCTAAGAATCAGTTTTTGAATATATAATATTAATAATTACAGTACTTTTTCTTTTTCCTTAATTAGACTTGTATAACCTCCTTTTTTAAACTTTGTTTTTAGTGTTTCAAGATGAATGTTAAGTTTCTTTTTATTCTTATTTTGTGGTAATGAGACTTTTGAGTCAATGTTCTCTTCTGAGTAGTTCTTTTGCTTTCTCTCAACTGTGTTTGTATGGGCTGTTTTCCTTTACATTGTTTTCCAGATAGTTTGAAACTTCACCTTTGATTTTGTTTTCATTCCAGGGCTTATTTAGAAGTGTGTTTTAAAATTTCAGATATGTAAGACTTTTTTGATCATTTAACATCATTTGTTTTATAATTGTATTGGTGACCAGTCAAAGATGGTATTAAAAAAAAATTGCAATATTTGAGAACTATAAGGCTTTCTCCCTAAAAAGTTATTCCATATATATCACATATATGCCACATGTATATATCCAGTACATTCAATTTATTAATTTTAGTCTTTTTAAATTTTTTCTAGTAGATGTGTCACATTAAAATACCTCAACAAATATGTTCTTTGTTTTCTTTAGAGCAAATATTATACTTTAACTTCCCAGATATTAATATCTTACTCTTGATTTTTCTTTATTTTCATTTATTTGATAGTGAACTTTTTCCCAGCTTTATTAGGTATAATTGACAAATAAAATTGTAATATATTTAAAGTATACAACATGTTGATGAATGTATACATTGTGAAGAGTTAATTAACATATCCCTCATCAAGTTAGTTAATATACCCATCTCCTTACATAGTTCCTTTGTGTGTATGTGTGTGTGTGTATTATCAACAGTAGTCATCATGTTATGCATTCAATTCACTGACCTTATTCATTTTATAACTGGAACTTTATACCCTTTTATCAATCTTTCCCCATTTTCCCAAGTCATCGGCCCCTAGCAACCACCATTTGCTATGAATTTAAATTTTATTTTATTTACTTTTAGATTCTACATATGTGACAACATGCAATTTTTGTCTTTCTTTATCTTGCTTATTTCACTTAGCATAAGGTCCTCTTGGTCCATCCATTTGTTGCAAATGGCAAGGCTTCTTTCTTTTCTAAGACTGAATATTTGTGTATATGTATATGTGTGTGTGTGTGTGTGTGTGTGTGTAATGTGGAAGATATATGTCACATTTTATTTATCTATTCATCTGTTGAGAGACAGATTGTTTCCATGTCTTGGCTATAATGAAAAATTCTTCAGTGAATGTGAAAATGTAGATAGTGATTTCATTTCCTTTACATATACACCTAGGAAGTAGGATTGTTGGTGACTGAGATGGTATTATTATTTAATCAACATGTATAGATTTCAAACTATATATACAATATATATTACATATAAATTACATATGGTAATTCTATTTTTAATTTCTTGGGTTCCTTATGTTTTACCAGGGTCAAAGAAAGGAAGAACTGAATCCATAGTGTGCTTTAGAGATCAGGGAATCAGGCTGTTTCCTACAGTTGGTCTTGACTTTGCCTGGGAATACATACATGTCTGCAGTTCAGTGATCTCCCTGGAGTCCACGAGTTTATGACACTCAGCTCCAGTTCTAGCCTCAGGTGCTTTACCAGTATAAGGCAGAGACAATCTTGCACTTTTCTCTTCTATAGGACTTCCACAGAACTCAGGAGTTTCTCTGCTCCTGCAGGGCTGAGCAGCTGTTCAGTGCTGGAGAGGGGGGTGGATTGAAGTTGATATTGGGGGAGAAGAGAGTTATAATCAAGCCATATCTTCTGAGAATCACCTGCTGGTTTTCTCTTCTCTATGAGAGCTGTGCAGATATTCATTGGGTTTGAGGGTTTAGCTGTGTCCTAAAACATAGACTTCCCTGGTAAATCAGTGATAAAGATTCCATCTGGCAATGCAGGAGACTTGGGTTTGATCCAGGTGCTGGGAAGAGTCCCTTGAGGAGGAAATGGCAACCCATTCCAGTGTTCTTGCCTGGAAGATCCCATCGACAGAGGGAGCCAGGTAGGCTACAGTCCATGGGTTCGCAAAAGAGTTAGACATGACTAAGTGACTAAACCGCAACAACAAAAATTCAGACTTAATTTTTCTTCACGTCGCCTAGTAATGTTCATTTAAATTAAAGAGTTTTACACATCAGAATTGGTGTTTCATCTGTTGAGACATCAAAAGCTGAAACAAAGATAGTAATTTTTATCTGACATTAAGCTTAGGCAATTTAAGTAGAGAAAATTTTTATAAATCAACTGTCAAGAATAGATTCTTTTCAGTTTTCCTGGTGATTTAGTTTAGTTTTCTTAGGAAAGCCCCAAAAATGTGGTGTTTCTTAAACACAATGTTCACAAAGAGAAAGAAATGAAAGAAGGCAAAATGGTTGCCTAAGGAGGCCTTAAAAATAACTAAGAGAAGAGAAAGAGAAAGGGAAAGATACCCAACTGAATGAAGAGTTCCAAAGAATAGCAAGGAGAGATAAGAGAGCCTTCTTACATGAACAATGCCAAGAAATGGAGGAAAACAATAGAATGGGAAAGACTAGAGATCTTTTCAACAAAATTAGATCTATCACGATCCAATTCTGTGCATGAATATTTCATGCACAGACTGTCATAATATAGGACAGAAATAGCAAGGACCTAACAGAAGCAGAAGAGATTAAGAAGAAGTGGCAAGAACACACAGGAATACTATACAAAAAGGTCTGAATAACCCAGATATCCATGATGGTATGATCAGTTACCTAGACTCAAACATCCTGGACTGTGAAGTCAAGTGGGCCTTAGGAGGCATTACTGTGAACAAAGTCAGTGGAGATGACAGAATTCCAACTAAGCTATTTCAAATTCTAAAAGATGATGCTGTTAAAGTGCTACACTCAATACGCCAGCAAATTTGGAAAACACAGCAGTGGCCACAGAACTGAAAAATGTCAGTTTTCATTCCCATCCCAAAGAAGGGCAGTGCCAAAGAAGGTTCAAACTACCGTACGATAGTGCTCATTTCACATGCTAGCAGGGGCTTCCCTGGGGCCTCAGCAGTAAAGAATCTGCCTGCAATGCGGGAGACTCAGGAGACAAGGGTTTGATCCCTGGTCAGGAAGATATCCTGGAGGAGGGCATGGCAACCCACTCCAGTATTCTTGCCTAGAGAATCCCATGGACAGAGGAGCCTGGTGGGCTACAGTCCATAGGGTCTCAAAGAGTTGAACATGACTGAAATAACAGCACATGCACACACATGCCAGCAAGGTAATAGTCAAAATCCTTCAAGCTAGGCTTCAACAGTATGTGATCCAAGAACTTCCAGATGTACAAGCGGGATTTAGAAAAGGCAGAGGAACCAGAGATCAAATTGCCAGCATCCATTGGATCATGGAAAAAGCAAGAGAATTCTAGAAAACCATCTACTTCTGCTTCACTGACTACACTAAAACCTTTGACTGTGTGGATCACAACAAACTGTGGAAAATTCTTAAAGAGCTGGGGATACCAGACCACCTGACCTGAGTCCTGAGAAGCCTGTATGCAGATCAAGAAGCAACAGTTAGAACCGGAAATGGAACAATGGACTGGTTCAAAATTGGGAAAGGAGTATATCAAGCTGTATATTGTAACTCTGTTTATTTAACTTGTATGTGGCATTCATCATGTGAAATGCCAGGCTGGATGAATCATAAACTAGAATTAAAATTGCTAGGAGAAATATCAATAACCTCAGATATGCAGATGACACCACCTTTATGGCAGAAAGTGAAGAGAAACTAAAGAGCCTCTTGATGAACATGAAAGACAAGAGTGAAAAAGCTGGCTTAAAACTCAACATTCAAAAAATGAAGACCTTGGCATCTGATCTGATCACTTCATGGAAAATAGATGGCGAAAAAGTGGGAGCAGTGGCAGATCTTATTTTCTTGGGCTCCAAAATCACTGAGGATGGTGACTGCAGCCATGAAATTAAAAGATGCTCTTTGGAAGAAAAGCTATGATCAACTTGAAAGTGAAAGTGAACTCACTCAGTCGTGTCTGACTCTTTGGGACCCCATGGACTGTAGCTCACCAGGCTCCTCCATCCATGGAATTTTCTAGGCAAGAGTACTGGAGTGGGTTGCCATTTCCTTCTGCAATGATCAACCTAGACAGCATATTAAAAAGCAGAGATGTCACTTTGTAGACAAAGGTCTGTATAGTCAAAGCTATGGTTTTTCCAGTAGTCATGTATGGATGTGAGAGTTGGACCATAAAGAAGGCTGATGCTAAAGAACTGATGCTTTCAAACTGTGGTGATGGAGAAGACTCTTGAGAGTCCCTTGGACTGCAAGGAGATCAAACCAGTCCATCCTAAAGGAAATCAGTCCTGAATATTCATTGGAAGGACTGATGCCGAAGCTAAAGCTCCAATACTTTGGCCACCTGATGTGAAGAGCTGGGTCATTTGAAAAGGCCCTGATGCTGGGACGGATTGGGGGCAGGAGGAGAAGAGGATGACAAAGGAGGAGATGGTTGGATAGCATCACTGACTCTATGGACACGAGTTTGAGCAAACTGGGAGATAGTGAAGGACAGGGAAGCCTCGTGTGCTACAGTCCATGGGTCACAAAGGGTTGGACACGAGTGAGCAACTGAACAACAACAATCCTGACAACATAAGACATGAATATCAAAATAGTGTTGATACTTGAAAAGTCTCATTGAATGTGTATATGTTTGTGTAGGCAATAGTGATTAAAAAGTCACATTAGCACTTTCTTCTCCCTTAGTAAGTAAACAACCTTATAGAATTAAGCTGAAGCTAAAAGGAGGAGATCTTTGATATTTTTTGTATCCCTTGTGACATTTTAATGACTTTTGGATGCCACCTATAGACAAAGATTATTCTGAAGGTTAGAGAAATCTCTTGAGGGCATTTTTCAGATATATTTTTGTTACGTGCTTAACATCACTGAATTCTCAGATCTTACGTATTTTCATGACACAGAACACATACTCTAAATGCAGGTGTATTCCTTTAACTGTGGGTATTTATTTAACAAATTTCCTCTCAAGTCTTCTGGTGTCAGACACAGTATGACAATAGTTAAGGATCTGTCACCATTCCCATTAAAAACCTTATTGTTTAGGCTTTGCTTCCTTGACTGTTTCAAATTACATCTAGCTGAGACTTGCCAAAGAAGTTGTCAGCTTAGATATGACTTCGATTTTGAAAAACTGTTGAAAATAGGAAAGCCATTTATAGTGACAGAAAAAAAGAGAATTTGGCTGGCATCAAGTGTCTTTTCTTGCTGAAATATATGTGTTCATGAAGTTTTCCAAACAATTGCAGTATGGATTAGTACATTTTGACACTTTAAAAATAAGTATGCTTTGAAACAGGATAGATAATTAACTGGAAAAATATATGTCTCCCTGTATATTAGAAATGTTTCTTCATTTTATCACAAGTGTCCAATATGTCACTATGATAGGATTGAAATGGTGAGATTCTATTTATACAGAATATGAATCAGGAACATCTCCAGAAACATCTACCACAAAAAGAACATTTGCATAAGAATATACATTTTCATCTCTTTGGGATAGTCAGGGAACTGGGTTAAAACTATACTTTTTTGCATAATGCTTAGATTCAGAATAAAGTAAAGCTCAATAACTCATTGTATAGGAGGCAGTGATCAAGACCATCCCCAAGAAAAAAGAAATGCAAAAAGGCAAAATGGTTGTCTGAAGAAGCCTTACAAATAGCTGAGAAAAGAAGAAAAGCTAAAAGCAAAGGAGAAAAGGAAAGCTATACCCATCTGAATGCAGAGTTCCAAAGAAGAGCAAGGAGAGATAAGAAAGCCTTCCTCAGTGATCAATGCAAAGAAATAGAGGAAGGTTATTTCTGGGAAAGACTGGGAAAGACTAGAGATCTCTTCAAGAAAATTAGAGATATGAAGGGAACATTTCATGCAAAAATGAGCACAATAAAGGACAGAAAGGGTATGGACATAACAGAAGCAGAAGATATTAAGAAGAGAGGGCAAGAATACACAGAAGAACTGAACAAAAAAGATCTTCATGACCCAGATAACCACGATGGTGTGATCACTCACCTAGAGCCAGACATCCTGGAATGTGAAGTCAAGTGGGCCTTGGAAGCATCACTATGAACAAAGCTAGTGGAGGTGATGGAATTCCAGTTGAGCTATTTCAAGTCCTAAAAGATGATGCTGTGATAGTGCTGCACTCAATCTGCCAGCAAATCTGTAAAACGCAGCAGTGGCCACAGGACTGGAAGAGGTCAGATTTCATGCCAATCCCAAAGAAAGGCAATGCCAAAGAATGCTCAAACTACCTCAAAATTGCACTCATTTCACACGCTAGCAAACTAATGCTCAAAATTCTCCAAGTCAGGCTTCAACAGTATGTGAACGGTGAACTTCCAGATGTTCAAGCTGGATATAGAAAAGGCAGAGGAACCAGAGATCAAATTGCCAACATTCGCTGGATCATTGAAAAAGCAAGAGAGTTCCAGAAAAACATCTACTCTTGCTTTATTGACTATGCCAAAGCCTTTGACTGTGTGGATCACAATAAACTGTGGAAAACCTGAAAGAGATGGGAATACCAGACCACCTGACCTGCCTCCTAAGAAACCTGTATGCAGGTCAAGAAGCAACAGTTAGAACTAGACATGGAACAACAGACTGGTTCCAAATTGGGAAAGGAATACCTCAAGGCTGTATATTGTCACCCTGCTTATTTAACTTATATACAGAGTACATCATGTGAAATGCCTGGTTGGAAGAAGCACAAGCTGGAATCAAGATTGCTGGGAGAAGTATCGATAATGTCAGATACGCAGATGACACCACCCTTATGGCAGAAAGTGAAGAACTAAAGAGCCTCTTGACGAAAGTGAAAGAGGAGAGTGAAAAAGTTGGCTTAAAACTCAGCATTCATTAAACAAAGATCATGGCACCTGGTCCCATCATTTGATGGCAAATAGATGGGAAAACAATGGAAACAGTGAGAAACTTTATTTTTGGGGGCTCCAACATCACTGCAGATGGTGACTGTAGCCATGAAATTAAAAGACACTTTCTTCTTGAAAGAAAAGCTATGACCAACCTAGACAGCATATTAGAAAGCAGAAACATTACTTTGCCAACAAAGGTCCATATAGTCAAAGCTATGGCTTTTCCAGTAGTCATCTATGGATGCGAGAGTTGAACTATAAAGAAAGCTGAGTGCCAAAGAATTGATGCTTTTAAAGTGGGGTTTTGGAGAAGACTCTTGAGAGTCCCTTGGACTGCGAGGAGATCCAACCAGTCAATCCTAAAGGAAATCAACCCTGAATAGTCATTGGAAGGACTGATGCTGAAGCTGAAACTCCAATACTTTGGCCACCTGATTCAAAGAACGGACTCATTGGAAAAGACCCTGATGCTGTGAAAGATTGAAGGCGGGAGGAGATGGAGATGAAAGAGGATGAGCTGGTTGGATGGCATCACTGACATGATGGACATGAGTTTGAGTAATTTCTGGGAGTTGGTGATGGACAGGGAAGCCTGGCATGCTGCAATCCATAGGATTGCAAAGAGTTGGACAGGACTGAGTGACTGAACTGAACTGAAAAACTGAACTGAAAATAGGTTAACCAGTTATTAGATCTCTCAAGAAGAGAATTTTCTGAATTGTGAAACTAACAAAATCACCTAGAATGCAGTTCAGAGATAAAGAGATATGAAAATGGAAGAAAAATTAAGAGGCATGGAGGAAAAAATTAAAAGCTCCAATGTTAAAAGAGTTCTAGGAGAGGTTAGGGAGAATGGTGTAGGTTTAATATTTTAAGAGATGATGGTTGAATTTTTTTTTTCAGAATTGAAGAAAGACATGGTTCCTCAAATATAAGAAGCAATATTAAATTGCAAGCAGGATTTGAAAAACAAGTCCATACCTAGCACATCTATAAACTACCAGAAAAAAGAAGCCAGGTTCTTATTCTTTTCTAGGTAATTTTACTGATAATAGGCTTCTCACAGCAAAAAGAGGTTGCCAGATATCAATTAAATAATTTTTGTAGTGTCCTACGAGGAAGCAAACTGGGATTCCATTCCCAGGTAAAATATTTGTCAGGCATGGGTGCAGAATGTAGACAAATGTAGATATGCAAAGACTAAGAATTTATTATTCAGTTTATTGCTTATTAACTATTTTTTCTATGGAAAGACCTACTGATATGTTTACTTCAGTAATAATCAAAAAGGGAAAAGTAGGAGACAAATAAAAGAGGAAAGTATGATATTCAGTACAAATTAAGGTTGACTGTTTCCCCGCCTACCCCCTCCACCCATGTCCTTCAGCCCCTCAATAACACAGTGAGAGTCAGAGGCTGTTTGAGTTAAAGACATGCTAAGGTTCTCTTCTGTTGGGGGGGGGGGCATCAAGAATTTTTTATGGAGATATATTTGACATATAAGATTATATTAGTTTCAGATATCCCACATAATAATTTGATATATGTGTATGTTGTGAAATGATCATCACAGTAAGTCTAGTCAGTCCATCATCATAGAAAACTACAAAAAATTTTTTCTTGGGATGAGAACTTTTAAGATCTAGGCAGCCTTCAAATGTAGAATGCAGCATTATCAACTACAGTCACCAAGCTGTACATTACATCCAAGAGTTTGATTAAGAAGAGCATTCGCTAAAAACACATATTAAGTTTGAGAGCAACAGAGGGAATAGAAAGAATTGAGAAGTGGAATGAAACCAACCTCTGAACTTTGTGGTAATTCCACTTTAATGATACACTTTTCAGTCTTGACCTCCATGTCCTGGTTAAGATGAAGCCTGGTTTCTCTCCAGTTCTCTCTTTAAAACAGCAGTTCAAGTGATTGGTTCTTTCTTTTTAACTCACCCAGTTTCCAGGCAAAAGACAGTAGTATCCTTCAGAATAAAGTTAAGAATATAGACACTCCCCTAAGCTCTCTGTACATGTTGTGGGTTAAGAAGATAGCTTGTTAAACCTCATTTAATTGAAGGGCTATGGGTTTGTTTTGCAGAAGGGAAAGTAAATGCACAAATAATGAAGTGTTTCAAAAATGACAGTAATGATAAGCTACTATTTATTGAGTATCTGCTTATGCCAAACATACTACATTTTAACTCTGAAAATGACCTTACACTTTAGATATCTTTAACCTCATTTTAAGGATGTGATGATGGAATAGCTCATAAAAGGGAACCCTGAATTTGAGCCTGTTTTTGGAGGGACAGTAGTGTTGAAGCGGGATCTTATTTCCCTGTCCAGGGATTAAACCTAGCCACCAGTCCACCGTGGGCTAGAGGCTAGAAGCAAAGTTCCCTGATTCTCACCCTGTCTGAAACCAAGAATGTTACAAGGAGGCAAAAACTGCAAAACAGGTACACAGTTTATTATTAGAGGCACAGCACAATGCATGGGAGAGCACACAGAGAAACAGCTTATTTATGTGAGAAGCAAGGCAGACATACACACCCAGAGAGGACTGGGGGCATTCTGAATGAGTAGTGTAGTAACCAGGTGGTTTACATCACTTTTATAGGACAGCCCTTCTGGGTCTTATGTTTACATTTGGCCAATTATCTTGTTTCTTTCTCCACATTCGATTGGTCCTAGGACCCTCCCCAAGATGCATGGGCAACTTTTTTCTCAGAGGGATTGCACCATAGAGGGCTATAGGTGTACGTCCACACTCATTATGGGGTGGGACCCCCATCCCTTTTTTATCCTCAAGAAGCCTTCCTGTGCATGTGCAGACAAGGAAATCTTCTTAACCTCAGGAGGTCTTAACCTTAATCTCTTTATTTTCAGTTCAGTTCAGTTCAGTCACTCAATCCTGTCTGACTTTTTGCAACCCCATGGACCGCAGCATGCCAGGCTTCCCTGTCCATCACCAACTTCCCTGTCCATCTTGCTCAAACTCATGTCCATCAAGTTGGTGATGCCATCCAACCATCTCATCCTCTGTCATCCCTTTCTCCTCCTGCCTTCAATCTTGCCCAGAATCAGGGTCTTTTCCAGTGAGTCAGTTCTTTGCATCAGATGGCCAAAGTATTGGAGTTTCAGCTTCAGCATCAGTCCTTCCAATGACTATTCAGGGTTGATTTCCTTTAGGATTGACTGGTTGGATCTCCTCGCAGTCCAAGGGACTCTCAAGAGTCTTCTCCAAAACCCCACTTCAAAAGCATCAACTGTTTGGGCCAGAGCTCAGCTTTTGCCACTAGCTTTGTCCTCAGAGGGTCTGTGTGAGAACAAAGCTTGAATTTTACTGCGCTTGATAAAAACCAGGTGTCCCAGCCCAGGGGCCTATCTTCTTCCTCAAGCCCAGGCACCTCCGATTTTACTTGTCATTCTCTATAATCTGTTATGCTGTATTTTAAATAATATTCTCACATATGAGTATCTTGTTCTAATGCTTGATGTATCTTGATCTTTTGAAACTGAGGGAGAAATCAGTGTACAAAGCAGGATACACAGTTTTATATTCTTCAGTAGTGTTTTTCACTTAGTTTTTGACATACTATGTGACGTGTAGAGTGAAAAGAATTTAAAATAGGGTTTGTCCACAGTGGGCTAACTCTTTAATTTTCATAAGAACATTAGTGGATCTTTAAAAGGCATTCTATGTTGCTGTTTGGTATGTGCTTAGTTTAATTTTTTTGTTGGAGGGATGGTTGGTGAGTAGCAGATTCTCTTGAGGGCTCCTTAGGTGGTGCTAGTGGTAAAGAATCTGCCTTCCAGATGTGGGTTCTATCCCTGGGTTGGGAAGATCCCCTGGAGAAGGGCAGGGCAACCCACTCCAGTATTCTTGCCTGGAGAATCCTATGGACAGAGGAGCCTGGTGGGTTACAGTCCATAGAGTCTGAAAGAGTCAGACACAACTGAAGTAGCTTACACACCCAGGTTCTCTTGAAGAGATAGAACTAAAATTATATATATATAAATTTGCTGCAAAAAGCTTTATTGTTTACGTGTGTCTAAGTCACGGAAGAGGGCTCCAGGGTAGTGAAAGCTGCCTTGTGGCTGCAGAGAGGGGCTTCAGGCAGAAGCCCTGATGCCAAAGGGGCTCCTCAGAGGCCTCTGGTCTCTGGAGGCTCCTGGTCAGTCTTGCGGAGAAGGCAATGGCACCCCACTCCAGCACTCTTGCCTGGAAAATCCCATGGACGGAGGAGCCTGGTGGGCTGCAGTCCATGAGGTCGCTAAGGGTCGGACACGACTGAGCGACTTCACTTTCACTTCTCACTTTCATGCGCTGGAGAAGGGAATGGCAACCCACTCCAGTGTTCTTGCCTGGAGAATCCCAGGGATGGGGGAGCCTGGTGGGCTGCCGTCTATGGGGTCGTACAGAGTCGGACACGACTGAAGCGACGTAGCAGCAGCAGCAGCAAGTCCGTCTTGAGGGTGAGCCTTTCAGAGAGAGACTCGCCCAGCCCGGCCCCGGGGGCCACCAGCCTGCGGAGGTCGGTCAGGTGGTTCCCAGCTTCTCGGTGAGCTTCTCCTGCTCCTTCAGGACACGGCTCTCCAGAAAGTCAGGGAGGTGGGAGTCTGCGTGGCAGAACCAGGGCAGGCAGACCCCGGAGGGCCTGGCTCAATTCTTGTCCCTGAGGATGGTGGCTCCACAGCACCCCGGGTTTTACCCCACTCGTCTTGAGAAGCTTCTGCATGTTTTGGAAGAGGGCACAGCAGCAACACTGATTTTGCATTTTCCAGAGACTCTTGGCACCCTTGAGCTTCTCCTCAGCAGAAAATTTTAGACCACACCATCTAGAGCCACATTGTTGCTGCTGAAATAGAAGCCCAGAGAGAGGGAAGTGCCCGCAGATGCATGTTGAACTAGTGGTGGATGGTGGCCTCCACCAAGGTGGAGTAATTATGACAAATACGGGAGCTCGTGGTTGACAGTAAGTTAGATTAAATTTAGTTAAATTCAAAAAATGGTGTTGGCTAGTCCTGGAGAGCTGAGTGGTTGATTACGAAGGTTGTGCCTGGAGAGAAGGTTGGAGGGTGGCCAGAGACTGGAAGAAAGGGAGTCCATGCGTTGATTCCTCCAAACACTGTTGCTGAAGCAAAAGACAGATCTGCGGGACTGCTGAGCCACTGCCTTAAGTGATCTTAAAGAAAAAAGAATCACATTATGATAAACCAGATTTTAAATAGGCGGTAACTTATTAGAGTCTAAATTAAAACTCCTCTATTAAAGGGGGTACCATTATATGGCATCCTGCTCTCGAATGCTGGTAGTTAGAAGTGTGGCGGCACCTCTGAGCTCTAACCAGCACAGAGATAGAAAAAACTGTTTGTCTACATTAATGTTCCTCAAACTGCTGTTGAGAAAACTGTACAAAATTGGAGAAAACTCTGTCCATGTGAATCCAACCCTACCTATGAGAATGGCCTCAGGGCCTCCTAGATGCAGAAGCCATATTCTGATGCCAGAGCACATGTAAATTGTTCAGTCTCTTCATCAGAGCTTGGCTTCGCATGTAGATTTCTCCACAGGGAAGAATATACTGAGCAACAATCTGGCTGTTACATTAGTCTCTTATGAATTTGAATTATGTTCTTTTGTTTTCGAGAAACTAATCTCTGCCTTGGATATGCCCAAAATCCAATTTTTGAGCCTTTAAAACGTAAGTCCCATTTTTGAATTGGGGTGCTTTCTTCTGGGGCCTCTGAGTCTCTCCCTAGTGATGAGCCTGTCTGGACACATCCCCTCAATATACATAATTCTTCTGGCTCATCTGTGTTTTATTGTTGTTGTTTCATTTGTTCTCTGTGTGTTCACATTTATCCAGTATTGAAATTGTTGTTTCCAGCCTCACTCTCTCTGATTTGTGGGGGTGGGTGGTGGGGAGGTGGATTTCCAGAAGCAACACTTGTAAGTTTAAAAGAATATAATGTTCATTGGAAACAAAGAAAAACTTACACGGTAAACTTAAAATGAAAATTCATTTCCCTACATAACTTGGACTTAAATGCAGTTTAAATGCCTGTGACAGCACAAATTTCTAATCCTTGCATGGCATATATGTGTTGCTTTTGTTTTCGGAGAGCAAGAGGCTGGGAATTTAAAGTTAGATCCCTAAAGGTATCTCTTTTAGAATACTGAGTTGTAAAAATTTAGGAACTAACCTTTGGGTTTATGTGTGCTAAAAAGATAAGCTTTCTGTTGCCCAAGCACTAGTCCATTGGAACTGACTGATAATGGATTAGAAAAATAACATAACAGAGTTATGTGATATTTATTTTGTAAATAGCATGGTGTGAAAAAACAATTGATAACATGTAAAATGAATTCTTGAAATGTAGACTTCCTATGAATTTTACATGTCTCTTGGTGTGATAACCATTGGAAGAATTAATCTTCAAATCTAAATTAACATACAAAGAATAAACAAGATCTAGGAATAAGAGGTCATAGAAAGTCAGACAGAATGGTGTAATCAAAGTTTCTAATGGTGAAAGATGGCTTACGTTGAGTGTGTTCAGGTATCTCTTTTTGAGAGATTTATGATGCTTCCCAGGGAGCACATTTTTAATCCCATTGCATTGGGCTCACTGGTGCCCAACTCTTTGCCACCCCACAGACTGCAGCCCACCAGGCTCCCCTGTCCCTGGGATTTTCCGGCAAGAGTACTGGAGTGGGTTGCCATTGCCTTCCCCAAAGCAATTTGAGGGTACATTTATTGAGTTCCAGGTCCTTCTGTGACTCTCACAGTAGTTGTGTATTTGACAAGGTAGAAGTTCAATTTATTTACTTTTGCCAGAGGACCTAGTGGTAGGTGGACCTAAAAGTCTGTGGAAAGTGGGGTAAGTCAGTTAGCTTAAGTAGCACATGGGTTCACAAGGTTCATAACTAAGTTCAAAGTTATGGTTTGCCAGTTAGGCATTAACTGAAGTGACCCCCGCAGAGGCCACTCAAAGTGCATAAAGAAGAGAGGCTGATAGGCTGGCCTCCATCCCACACTAGGTCATCAGCAGAAAATAATGCTTTGGTGTCTGCCCACAGGGGGTCCAGGACCTACCTGAACTAACCCCTTGGGCGGCAGGTTGGGATTTGGAGACTGCGTGAGGGAGTCTGAGGAGCTGTGTCCTGAGAAGCCAGGCCGCATGAGGTCCGGGGTGTCATTGGCAGAGGTCACCCCAAGTGGGGTGTTGTCATCCATTCATTTCCGGCCCCTGGGACAATCCTGTTTGTTCAGGTTTCAAACTCTTTGCTATACGAAAACTCTTGGGTTTCCCAGAGCTAACTGCCACACCGGGTCTCTGGATTGGAATGTGTTGCTCATTCAGAAGCAGCAGCCCCTCCCGGGTGATGGAGGGCAGTGCCTGAGATCTAGTTAGTGGGTAGGTGGCAGATAACACTGACTCACGGAACACCAGCCAACCCAGAGCACTCCTTGAACATGTTAGGGGAAAGGGCATTCTGTAATCTAGGCACAGGGGATAGGGGGTTGACCATCGAGATATATTAAACATTGGGACAGTCTGGTGTGATTCCTTCAATTGGAAAGGGTACCTTCTGTGGAGAGGTGGGTCCATGTGCTGAATCAGAAGTGTGCCTAGCCTTATGT
The DNA here is from genome assembly GCF_023699985.2 of Odocoileus virginianus. NCBI lineage: Eukaryota > Metazoa > Chordata > Mammalia > Artiodactyla > Cervidae > Odocoileus > Odocoileus virginianus. The sequence continues at coordinate 5,590,334 of NC_069691.1, forward strand.
CATTCCAGATCTTTCAGTAGTTCCCAATTACTGTATTCAAGGATGAAACTGGCATGCCCTTGCCTGGAATGCAGGCGCCCATGCAATGTGTCCCTGGCCCTGTTCTGTTCAGCCTTACTTCTTTACATTTTTGGCGTCTTCTATGCTCTTGCCAGAAGTACCTTTACCCATCTCTTTCCTGTGCAGGGAAAGCTAACCCACCCTCCTAACCAAGTGCTTAGTCATCTCACATGACCTGAGTCAGTGATCTTCTAGAGGGAGACATCTCTCAACCATTTTGTTATCATTTTGTATCCCACCCCCCAACTTAAAAAAAAAAAACAAAACAAAAACTAAAGCTGGCTTCCTTAAGCTTCAGGCTCCACCAAATCTGGATCCAGACCAAGACATAAAAAAATAGGACTGAGATTCAGTCATAAGGGTTGCAGAGCTACAAAGGAGACTGAATGTTCATGTTTTATATGAACATTCCTAAGTTAAGTCAGGGTCTTGCTTGGGAAGTAGTGAGTATCCAGTAGATTTTAAGCTTCTTTACTTCTACTTCCTCTTCTAAAATGTTAGATCCTTAAGAAATGTCATTTCATTTTCTAGTTCCTTCTGTCAAGCAGAGAGCATGGCACTTTGTAAACCCTTAGAAAAAATTTGCAGACTAAGTTAAGGTGTATATGCTAGATGTATGAAGCATGATACCAAACTATGAGACGTTTGGAACAGAGCTGTTCAGTAGGAATATGTGAGCAACCTGTTTAAACTTTTCTAGAAGCTTTAAAAAACTAGAAAGATACAGGTAAAATTAATTTTAATAATCTATTTTATTTAACTCAAGATAGCTTAACTTTTATCATTTCAACAAGTCGTCTGTACATAGATGTATAAAGTGATTACTGAAATAGTTTACCTTCTTTCCTCATGCAAAATCTTTGCAATCTGTTGTGTATTTTACACTTAAGGCACATCTCAGCTTGGATCCACTTCATTTCAAATGTTCAACAATCACATGTGACTTGTGCCTGCCACTTTGGGCAGCACAGATGTATGGTTTTAAAAACAGTGACAGGAAGAAGAAAGTGCTTTTGATCCAGCGATTTAATGATGGTTGCATCAGTGACTTCTAAATTCTAATAATATTTCTTGCCTCCAAAAGTCACATTAATTTTGTCAAAATGCCCTCTTCACCAAAACCTTCCAGTAGATGGAGAGTAAAAATGCACAGGTATCAGTATTTAAATGTAAATGTGGAGGTCATAGTATTTTTAGAGCTGCAGTAGAAGAAATGCAGCCTCCAGGGGTCAGGTGTTTTTAACATGCAAATAGCATTGTGAAGTCCTGAAAGAGATAGAGTTCTCATTTATGAATCATTATAATAACTCCAAGACCCTTCATTTCAGTGCAGAATTTTCTGAGCTCATTATGTGAAAAGGAGCGTATTGTCTAGTACATTCTGTCTCAGGAAGCTCATCTGCTCCTACTCCAGTTGATGTGAAAGCTATATGTTTACATGAGAAAACTTTCATTAGACATTCCTGATGGTAAATTTTGTAGTCAGGGAGCCTTGTGTAAATCACTGGTGTGGCTTTGCTGACTTCCTAGTCAAACTCAGGCTGTGTGTCACTGCACGCAGCAAATTAAATTTCGATGAGCTTGGGAAAGTAATTGGGCTGTGAATGTTACCCATTACTCAGAGAATTGTAAATGTCCAGAAATGAAACCAAACGATGCAAAATCCAATTAATGTTTTTGGGGCAAGCAGGACCGTAGAGATATAGAACAGTCAGGGACCTGTGTCCAGCCCCTAATATTTCACATGAAGAGTCCCAAGGCCCTGAGGGGCTTGAGTGGCTTCACCAAGGTCGGATAAGTCATTTCAGTGGCAATGGGGACTAGGATCCATTCCTACTGACTCCTTAGCTCTGTTCCCCTGCATCTCTTCCTATCTGCAGCTTTGGTCATTTGTCTGAATGTTGTTATCTCAGGAAGGAGAAGGAGAGGCAGAAAAGGCAAAAACTGTCAGCACTTGCTCTTTCCATTATTATGTAGCATATGGTGATCGTTCCCATTTCCTGCCACAGCAGAATAGAAACATAACATTTTATAGGTAAATGTCAGTTTGGGGAGAAATACTGTTTTTTTGAGCCAGAAGTTGATGGGAGTAAAATGAAAAAAAAAGTGGGTCAGACAACAACTAAAGTGATCTGGAACAAGAAGGGCCATTCTGCCGGAGCTCAGCCTTTGAGAGAGGCCAGTCAGTAGGTGTTCAGTCAGTATTAATTTGGTTGATCACTTAAAAGATATGGCAGAAGGAGGAGAGGGATTTCGGTGGTCCTTGACCAAGGCTTGGGGTCTTTGGATTCAGAGGCGTTTGGGGTGCCTGGGGGCAGAATCCAGGGCTGACTTAAAGAAGGTGGCAGGAGGGTAGGCAGCTTATGGCCTGTAGTTAGATGTGGCACTGGCTCCTACAGGTCACAATCTCAGATAGGCTGTTTCCCAGTGATGTGTCCTTAAAACAACTTTCTGCCCTTTTAAAGACAAGAGTGCTGACCCAAGCGACTCCTTGTGGAGTTCCTACACCAACCCTATCATAGGATCTGGGGGAGTGGCAAGGAGCGGTGTGACTGTTCATGGACGATGAAGGCATTGAAGGACTGAGCATGTCCACAGAAAACAGGCACGTCATGCCATCTTTCCCTCTGATATGAAGAACTGTGACCTTTCTTGCCTTTCGTGGTGGCCTAGAATAATGATAGAATTGGTGGGTGGAGGGACCCAAGGGGTCTCCCTACAGGAGAAGGTTTTCTTTGCATCTCCTGCGGAGCTCTGACACAGCCTCTCCTCTCCCATTATTTTCCACTTCAGAAAGAAAGCCATCCCAGTGCTCCCTATGTGGGTCCTGTAGCATTCACTTAACAGCGTGTTTATTTGAAATCTTGGACTTGAGGCTGAGGAGAGATTGAAAGGGCCAGCCTCAGGCACTCTTGATCTGCTTCTTATGAATGCTGCATTCATCACTTAAATGTAATATATTTATAATCAGGGCCAAGGCGGCATGACCTTGTTTTATTCTAAATAAATCACAAGCAGCTAGACATGGGGGCTTCCTGCTTTAAATCAGACGCAAAACGTGTTAGCTGTCAAGGACTTTGTTATGATTCTGTTGATCTCTTTAGGTTTGATCTCTTTCTTCGTTATTTATATAAAAGGCAACAGAAAATTAGTGGCTGGTGAAGGGAAGGTGGGACGGGCTCCCCAGAAAACCACACTTCAGGAATTGCTCAGCGATGGAAGCTTACATAGCATGGACTTTCCCTCAGAAGGGGTAGGGGCAGGAAAATGACATGTCTGAGGCTTAGATCTTCCAGCCCAAGATAATTAATTTTGAAGCCACATTTTTTCCCCTCTCTGGAAACATTAATCATGAAAATTAAAAAAAACAGAAAACCAAAACTGGCTCGGTTGTTATTTATTGCTTCTCAGGGCAGCAGGGCTTAAAGAGCACTCACCAGGAATGTTCAAACACAATTTCCTTTCCCTCCCAGGACTTAGGCTGGGGCCAGCCCTGTATATAAATATCATTACAGGGCGACAACTCCAGTCTTCTGCAGCCTCCTCTTGGACCCTGCCTGCCTGACGCTGCTTTCACCATCTCTGCTAGATAAAGATGCAGTTCCTTTTGGTGACTTGGATTGTCCTTAAAAGTCAAACTGGTCAGAGTAAAGCAAGCACTGCTTATTTTAATGATGGTAGCAAGTGGAACTCAAAGATCCAGAACCAAGCATTTGCACAGAAGGAAATTCATGGGGCCATTGTTGCTTTAAGGCATCTGATTATTTGCCTACAGCTGGTTCCTCAGCTCCCCCCCCACTGGTTCCCCTTGTTACAAGGTGTTCTGTCTTGGAGATGAAACAAGTGAGGGCTAAACTAATTAACTAACCAGCAGTGATCTACCGCTTCAGCACCTTGCATTCCTGAAGATTTATCCCATTTCAAATTCATTGCCATTTCCCTCCAGGGAAATAAAGATTGCTGCCTATTAAAGATGGGGACAGAAAAAGGCACCTTCACTGCAGACAGCCTGTACAAGAAAATAATACTGTAATCATTCCCTCCAATCAGCTGAAAAGGATTAAATCTTCTGCTTCTAAAGTAATGTTCCAATTGAGCCTTGGGGAAGAATAATTCATGATTAGGGAGAAGGCTGGTCTAGCAAATGTGAACATTATGTCCATTACTTAAACACACTTCCTGGGCTGACTGCTAATGTACCCAAGGGACTTGAAGCCCCAGCAACTGATAGGCGCAATGAAACAGGCAGACAAGGACAAGAAGTATTATCATCTGCATTCAACAGCACTACATAGACTTTACCACTGCTAAATCACTGCCTTTGGTAAATAGCCCAGATAACTCATTTTAATAGAAGAATTCTTCTCTTCTTTATGTGTATTAAACAACAGACTCTTATGAGCGGTGGCAGCGTATTGATTCCTGGGAAAGGCCGTGTGAATACCAATTCTGTAATTTATGCTGTTTTGTGGCTCTGGCTGTATTTGTTATGCATAGTGTATTAAACATTCAATAGCTCAATTTAATCTTTGCAGCCAAATTGCACAGCACATCATGCCAGATAGTGGTTGTTTCATATACACAGCCCATCTGCTTCCTGTTCTATAATTCATTCAGCAGGCAAAGTTTCTGGCAGCCTCAGGCTACCAAAATATATATATATCCTTAGGGTACCAGAAGTGCTTGGCACTCAATTAGTTTTCCGGGTGTCTAGTGCTATGTGTGCATGAGCATGGGTATGTGTTTCCACTTTTATGAGAATTAAAGATGGGAATAGTTTGCTAAGTTCTGTGTCCTCATCTGGACAACTTCTCATAAACTTGTGGGATTTTCACAAAACCCAAAGAGAAAAGAAATGTTAGAAGTGAAACACAGTGATCCTTCTCCCTTGGGGAATTATCCATCGCAATAAAATGTGTTCTCTCAACCATCCCTATCTAAATAGATTGATTTATATCTTGTGGCAGGGATAAATAAAACAAACCCCAAAGAACTATAAACTCTTGGCTCCTTTCTTGGGATGAACCACTGGGATTAGCTCTCTTACGGAGAATGTTTATTTTCCCTAAAATCCCCTCCTCTCTTGGAGGTCTGCCCTCTCTCTCAGTGGGGATGCTGACTTTGTCCTTTCCTCATCTTCACTTCTATTTGCTTTTAAAGAAACCAGTGCCTAAATGTTGTCCAGTGGAAAACTAAATTTCATTTTATTGAAGTCTTTCTGTAACTCCCAGTACAAATACTTGATTTTCAGCACATTTTATGGTCTTTATATCATACACAGGGACCAACGACCACCTGGGTTTGGGGGTGATCAATTTACACCTTTTTTGGGAAAAGTGACTGAAGACCTGCTTCAAGGACTGGGATTACAGCTTCTCTGAGTGGAAGTAGCTCATCCATTCCAGTTACCTCATTTTACAGGTAATAACAGCCAACACTTGTGTAATGCTTTAGGGCAAGATCAAAGATGCAGATCCAGCAGGGCGCGATGAGGTGAGGCCTCCCAGAAGGTTGGAGCCTGCAGCCCACCCGGTGAGGGTGGTGGGAACTGGATGCAGAAGCCACAGAAGATTGTCGCCAGACAGAGTGCAGGCCCTGTGTGTCCAGATCTTCCAGATTGTTGACAGAAGCTGGAAATCTGGATTTTTTTTTTTTAATGGGAAATATACTTTTTTTTCCCCTCAAATGTTGGCATTAAATGATATTGTATATAGTAAAACACTGCATGGGCCAAACAAAACACATCTGTGGGCCTTCCAGAGCATATGGGCCTCCAGGTTCTACATTTGTAGAGTTTATGCCACCATACTCCATACGTTCTTATTATATTTTCCTGCTAGGACACTGGGATCTAGGGAGTTAGGGTCTTGCCCAAGTTGATGCTACAAGTGAGGGGGTGGAGCAGGAACCAGGGTTAAATCTGCTGGCATCCACTCCGGGACTCCCTCGACATAACTGCTTTTCCCTATAGTGCAAGGATTCACCTAACCTTCCCTTTTAGTAATTGGAATTTTCTCTTTGTAGCAGGGAATTCTACTTTATTCCGGTTTTTAATATCCTCTCTGGTATTACTATTATTAGCATGCTTTATTTGGGCTTGATTCACCCCTACCTCTCTCTAGGGTTACCATCTTGGGGTAAACTGTACATCCAACCAGCACAACTCAACAATGCAAACAAAACACTTAATGTTTTATCCCTCTGTCCTTACCATCTATTCATTGGTGATAATCTCTTCATACCGTTTCTTCTCCCTCCATGAAAACTGTGGAAGCCATGAACTTTTACGTTCATTCTTCACTAAGAGACAGTCCTACAATTCCTTTGTGTTGCACACACACTCTTGATTTTAACAATTTGTATCTTCAGGCCTGAAAAGTAATCAAAAATTTCCTACCTAACTTGTTTGTGGTAAGCAGATTTCTAAGAATGACCTCTGACACCCTCAGTCTTGTTTTAAAATTAATTTGTTTTAATTGGAGAAAAGTTGCTTTATAATATTGTGAAGGTTTTTGCCATACATCAGCATGATTCAACCACCGGTATATGTGTGTCCCCCCAATCCTGAACCTCCTCCCTCTCCCCTCCCCACCCCATCCCTCTGAGCTGTCCCAGAACCCCGGCTTTGGGCGCCCAGCTTCATGCATCGAACTTGCACACCCTCACTCTTATATTAATATAATCCTTTGCCTTTAGAGTGTGGGTGAGATCTGGGAATATGAAGAGTTTCGTGTTCTCATGATGGTGTTACTTTTTATAGCAAAAGGGCTATTTTCCTGGTGGGGCAAATCTAAGCACATGACCCCTTTAAAGGCAGAGTTTTCTCTTGCTGGAAGTAGAGGGGAAGTCGGAGAGATTCTAAGCCTGAAAGGGAGTCCATGTGCTGTTGTTGTATTCGAGGATAGATGGGGACACATGCAAGGACAAGAGAGCTGGAAGGAGTGGAAAGCATTTCCTAGCCAACAGCTAGGAAATGGGGACCTTAGACTTACAGCCACATGGAATTAAATTCTGCCAACAGCCTAATGAGTTTGGCAGTGGATTCCTTTCCAGAGCCTCAAGATAAGAACCTAGCAGGATGAGGCTTTGATTTCAGCCTCATAAGACCCTATGTGGAGAACCCAGCTGAGCCATGCTGAACTTCTGACCTCTGGAACTGGTAGGTAATAAGTGGATGTTGTTTTAAGCTGCTAAGATTGTGGTAATTTGTCATATAGCAGCAAACTCATACAATTTAAAATCCCTCCCAGCTAGGCCTTGGTGGAGAAGGAGGGGGGGTACTCTTGGCTTCCCTGCTCTTCTCTCCAGGCTTACCTTTTCCCTGAGCCGGCTTCTGTTTTACTGGGGACAAGGGAAGTGGAGAGTGGGAGCGAGAAGGTGTAAGGAGTAGGGCACTTCTTACTTGGCTGCTAGCTTCTGCTTTCTGGCCCTGCAGAGGGTTGCCACTGGCTGTGTTGTGGGCATTTTGCAGGAATTTTGGAGGTTCTTCTCTCTCTTGTAGAGCTTTCTGGGCCTGGGCTGACGCTCTTCTATCCTGAGCGACTGTAAGAAATTCCCGTGTGGCTTGCTGTGCTAAGCGACCCATTTCTGGCCCACATGAAACATATGGTCCCCACCTCCCACTTGCCGTAGTGAACAGTGGGCTGCAGATGCCTGCATGTGGCCGTGCACGCCTGTCTTTGCTGTCGAAACAGTTACCTCCTCCCTCGCCACTTTATATTGTGGGCTGGAGACAGGCCTTGGTCCACAGTTTGCTTAGTCTTTCTCAAGGATGAATCAAGCACCAGCTCTTCTGTGTCTCAGTGATGGGCAATCCATGAAGCTCTCTGAAGCAAACGCTTGCAGATTCCCTCACTAGACATGTGGAGAGAAGGCAGCTTCCTCCTCTTGTTCCCCGCAGGGACATGTGGTGCGGTGGGACAAGGCTGTGGCTTTGCATGATTCTGAGGCCCAGCATTCATATTTCAGTCTGTGTATTCAGAAACTCCTGGAACTCTGGAACAAGTTAAATACACAGAACACAATCAGAATGGTACCCCTGGGTTGTGTGGCGGGGTTTCCCCTGTGGTGGGATTCACTGTGAGCACAGCCTCCTTCTGAAAGAAACTCTCACCAATCCTCTCTCTCTACCTCCTCTCCCCTTTTGTCTTCTGCAAGTGGGTGGCTGGATTCACAGCTGGTGGAACAGGTTCTCCTAGGATGCCTTACAGGAGGCTGTGTTTCACTTTAGCTTGGGTATCTTGTCACAGGCGCCTCTTACTGAGAAATGTGGAATGAAGGGTCACACTTGTCTAGCTGAGCCTGTGCAGGTGGCCAGCACCCTGTGGCACTCACCAGAGAAGGCATTGAGAGGGTTGATTTTTACAAAAAGCACGACTGGATTTCCCAGCTGCATTGCCCTCTCCCCCCACTTGCTAGTCAACAGGTTCTCTCGCTTGCTGGGAACTGGAGCTGCCAGGGGCCAGAAATTTGCTTCTGGTCATATATCCCTGGAGGCTTTGCTTTCCTGTCTCAGGCCGCAGTTGACTTTGCTGCTGGCCATTTGAGCCCACTTCGAAGTTCTTCTCAGTCCTGAACTGTTCTTACTCTACGTGTGGCTGCGTGTGTCTGTCTCTGTCTGTCTGTCCGTCTGTTTTTTTTTCAATCTGTGCTTTCCCTCTTTGAAATGCTGGGATCTTGGTGGTGTCTCACTCAGGAAACCCAGTCTGGCCAACGTCCATGATCACTCTCTCCTGCTTATGCTCACCCACTGCCTACACTTCCTCCTTCTTGGCATCCGCGTACTTTGTGCCAGGCTAGGCCCTGGGAGAGGAGCTTGTTGGCAAAACCTGTCGATGGGGAACATGCATTCAGATGGTGAAGCGGCTTTTTGACACAGCTGGCCCTCTTCATGTGGGTCACCTGCGTTGCCAGAAACACAGAGGCTTCTTGTTCACGAAACTTAAAACAGCCATTCTGAGTGATTGAGTGAGTGCCAGCCTCACAGGTTTTGGGTAAGTGTCTGGTTTAAGCAGCCAGTGATTTTCTAGTCTAGAAGATCACACCTGGGCAGCTTGCCTGAGGGCATCTGAACATTTTTCTTTTCCTATCTGAGTCCTAACCTATTACTCTATGACACCCAATTAGATTGATAGTTACTACCATTCTCTTCCCTGCTTTTTATCAAAATAGGCCTAGGAACCACGTGTTTACATAGTATACCTACAGCTTAAGGTGTTAGCGGTCTCAGTATGTTCAAACATGGTTTAAAATTTCTGACATCAATCCAGTATAATGGAGTAATAGGTGAGAATTGGATGATTCATGTGTGTGTGAGCACGTGTGTGTGCCCTGAGCAAGAATTAAGCATCTACTATCACACAAGTCAAGCTTTTGTTGCCTCTCTTCTTTCCTTTTTGGGCAGATGGGTAGGCAGACCTTTGTCTTGGTGGAAATTGAAGATCCTCCCAAAGACGGAACAACCATGATGCCTACTCAAGGGCCTGAGAAATATCTATGATTTTTTTTCCAGGAAAATCTGTCATTTAAGCCACAGATATATGAAATTCCTCATTTTTAACCTTCTGAAGTTCATAGTGAGCTCCCCTGGCGGCTCAGTGGTAAAGAATCCGCCTGCCAATGCAGGAGACGCAGGTTTGATCCCTGGGTCAGGAAGATACCCTGGAGAAGGAAATGGCAACCCACTTCAGTATTCTTGCCTGGAAAATTCCATGGACAGAGGAGCCTGGCAGGTAATAGTCCATGGGGTTGCAAAGAGTTGGGTGTAATTTAGCGACAAAACAGTAACAACAAGGGGCCCTCGTTCAATCACTGGTCAGGGAACTAGGATCCCACATGCCACAGTGAAGACCCAGCAGAGCCAGAATAAAAACCAAGGACAGGACAGTTCACATGTTGAGTTTACAGTGAAAACCCTCAAGTAAGTATCCAAAGGCAAATGTGAAAATGGCCTCATTGGCTTAAGGCTGTTGCCCAGTGTCCTGTTAGCTTCTCAGTCTGGCCTATGAATGAGTCCCGTGCTTGGCACTTGTCTTCTGTTGCAGTAGTGGGAGCAGCAGCATGGAGCGTGTTGTCACTGAAAGTAGTCTCTGTATTCATCCTGCACCAGAAAGAATACCAGGGCTTGCTTCATTTTAGGTAAACAGGCACCCCTGGCTGTACACCCTATCACAGGGCATGGGACAAGTGGCTTCTAAGCTAATGATGAGACAAGAGAGAGGATTCTTTACTGGATAAGTGATTCTCATTGTGGACACAATAAAGGATTCCCACAGCTTCTGAAGTCAGCCTACTTGGCCAAGGAAATAGAAGGGAATTAAAAACAGGAAGACAAACCTAAAACAAAGTTACAATATACAAAGCAATAATAATGTTACTGCTAATTGTTCTCCACATGAAAATCTGGAAGCTTTATACCATCTTTCTTAAAAGGGAGGATGGTTTTGGTAAATTAAAAGGCATTGGTATAAACCAGACTGCCTTACAGTGAATGCTTCAGTAAAGACTGTATTTGGAAAAGGCATAAACTCTCAATGCATCATAAGGCAAAGGGCTGTAGGGAATAGCCCAATAAAAGGGAAAAAGTCTGCTCAATGAAAACACTTTAGAAGTGAATATATATTCACTCTAAAAGAGATATCTTAAAGTCTAACAGAGGTACCATTCAGGTGGCAAAAGCATCTCCCTTTGGCCCTAGTAGAGAGCCAAAATTGGAAGGAGTGCAATGTGCGGGAAATTATAAGCACTTTATTCCCACATTAACTAGATTTTCTTGTTCTGTAAACACATGTACATCTGATGTTCCCACCCAGGCTGTTTGTTGTAGAAGGAGTGCATGCTTTCTCTCCTGTTAACCATTTGGTCGCTCGATGAAAAGCATCACCATCGCCCTTTGCACCCATTTAGCACCTCTGAAAGTCACTACATGGATTTAGTGATTAATAATGATTGATGTTTTTTCTTGCCAGCTTAATCGTCAGACTTGAGTGGGGCTGATGTAGACCCAGGAGTGCTTAATTAGCCCACGGGACTGAGAAACCATATTTTAAAGCCAGGCTTGTAATGGAAGAAGCCTTCTAGATGAGGCAGCCTGCTGAGGTGAACTCAGACATGTGGTAGATGCAGTTTCTCATCAGGTCCATAGGAGCATGTTTGGGAAGTGGATGTTGGCTCAAAAAGACATATGCTCTTCCTGGACTTTGGAAGATTGTTGTCTGTTGCCTTCTAGGACACGGGTTAGATAGGGAGACAGCTCAATATGAGTTCTCTGTGATATGAAAGTGAAGTGAGTGTTAGTCACTCAATCGTGTGACTCTCTGTGACCCCATGGACTGTAGCTTGCCAGGCTCCTCTGTCCATGGAATTCTCCAGGCAAGAACACTGGAGTGGGTAGCCATTTCCTCCTTCAGGGGATCTTCCCCATCTAGGGATCGAACCCAGGTCTCCTGCATTGCAGGCAGATTCTTTACCATGTGAGCCACCAGGAAAGCCCTGATGATGTGATATTGCCTTATTACTTAGGACAAATGCTTGCTTTAGTCTAGGAGGTAGGTGTGTTATACCACATAATTTTATATAAGTGACTTATTTGGTTTTTTGTATTTTTGGTAAATTTAACATTCTTTAGGGTCCACCTTAAAATGCCAAACTCTTTATTATTCTTGAAAATGTTCCATGTCTATGAAGATGTCTTTTAGTAAGGATCCAAATTAAAGAACCAGCCTTCCTCATTCCCTTCCTTCTCTGCTTGACTGGTGGAAGGCTTCCCTCCTTTCTTCCTTCTTTCCTTTCTCTTTTCTGTTTCCTTTCCTTCCACTGGACATACCTTCTTTCCTATAATTAGGAAAGTTGTTTCTAAACTCAGCCTATTCCCACCTCAGTTGAGAGGCTTTGTCTTTATGTCTGCTGCATGAGCAGTTGCCCATTGAGTACAGTCTACAAACTATAGCCTCAGATTGTACATGCAGTAAATAATCATCCAGGTATCCTCATCACTTCGGGTGGCATCTGGCTTGAGTCAAATCCGGACTAAAGACATCAGAAAGTCGTAACTCTTATCAGTCCTTCTCTTAACCTAGGAGGCCCAGAGGAACATTATGAGAGTTGGATTCTCAAGGACTCTTCTAGGAATATTTGACAGACACTTGTGTAATAGATATCACTGAGAATCGTGAAAGCGTTCTTATGCAGAAGTCATAAAGAAACAGTGGAAGACCTTGAGGCAAGGCTCAGGGCTATGCTATTAGGCTGTTGACTCCTGGGAACTTTGATGGAGGAGGAGTAGAGGGAAGACTAGTGAGAGCACATGGAGTGGATGTAGAAGGTGAGGGGGCTTCCAGAGCAGACCCAGATGCCTGGGAATTGAACCTGAAAGAGTTGCCTCCACGGGTGGTGGCCATGCAGATTGGAACTGCTGCGAAGTGCTGATGAAATTATCAGTGTGAAAGGCAACATTTTAATGTTAAAGAACAGTATTGTATTGAAGAAGAAAAATGCTACGTTATCCAGGACTCTTTGGGCTGCAAGTGATAGAAACTCATTTTAGACAGTTTGAGGAAGAAGAGGACTGTATTGGGTGCTCTTTATCTTAGAAGTATTTATTAGAAGGTGTATCTATCTTGGAAGTAAATAGGTAGAGCTCGTTGGACTGGAGTCACAGCATAGGACCCAGGGCCTCAAGAACTTGAATCAGCATGACTCCAGGGCCTTTCTCCGCCTCTTGCCATCCATCCATTTCTCATCTGTATTGACTTTGTCCTGCAGATAAAAGTTCTCTAAATGGCAGGGTTTAACAAACACAGTGGGAAAAGCTTTGCTGCCTGAACATGCATATGACAATCTGAGGGACAGACACTGTCTGCTCTTGTTTGGTCATCTGATTCTCTATAATGTTGTGCAGAGGAATGAGCTATTATTTGGCTAGGGTGGGTCATATCATCCAAAATATGTGGGTGATATTGTAAGGTGAGGAGAGAGTAGTTACATGTGCACAAGAAGCATAGAACAACTTGCTGGGCATATGAAGATAATGGCTATTGGAGTCTCCTATAAATTCCAGTGTAATATTACCACTAATCAGCCTAGCAAACCTACCTTTTTCTGAGTAACAGTTTATTCTGTTCAAAGAATTTTCACTTACATATTACCTAAATTTTTGCTCACAGTGGTGCCCTGAGGGGTCGGTTAGACACACTTAGTCTTATTTCATTGACAAAGAAAACCCAGGTCTAGGCTAAATCATAGTACATTCATATAAAGGCATAAAAGTAATGGAAATACACACACACACACACACACACACACATATATATATACACTTTACTCAATAATATACAAACTAGAAGATATAGCTCTAGTTCCAATTCTGCCACTAATGAGTAGACATTAGCAAATCCAACTTCACTATTTTGTGTCTCAGAAGGAGTTGGACTAGATCAGTAGTTCCCAAACTTTAACATGTATCAGAACCACCTGGATGGTTTGTTAAATACTCATTCCTGGGCTCTACCCCCAGAGTTTCTGACTCAGTAGATTTGGGGTGGAGCCAAAGAATTTGCATTTCTAACAAGTTCCCACATGTATTAGTTTCCTACCGCTACTGCAACAAATCACTACAAACATGGTGGCTTAACACAACACACTCATTATCTTACAGTTCTGGAGGTCAGAAGTTTGAAATACTTCTCACTGGCCTTAAGTCAAGGTGTTGGCAGAGCTACAATCCTTCTGGAAGCTCTGGAGAAGAATCCATTTCTTTGCCTTTTCTATCTTGTAGAGACTGTCTGCACTCCTTGGCATGCGGCCCCTTCTTTCATCTTCAAAGCTAGCATTGTAGTTCCTACAAATCTCTGGCTGGCCTCCTCTGCTTCCTCCCCCTTGCAAGTTAAACGTCCCTTGTGATTACATTGGGTCCTCCCAGATAATCAAGGATAATCTCTTTACTTTAAGGTCAGCTGAAGAGCAACATTAATTTCATCTACAATTTTAATAGCCCCTTACCATGGAACATAAATATTCACAGGTTCTAGAATTAGCACATAGACGTCTTTGGGGGCCATTATTCTGTCAACTACATCAGGATTCACTCACTGAGACCTGCTGGACTCCACAATTATTCCATTTTCATTCAGCTCAAAAATTCTGATTCTGAGATTGCTAAGCAGAATTGTTCTCACTTCTCTGAAAATAGACTCATTGCTTACCTATTTTTATATTAATGCTTTCCATTGGTTGAGCTTTATTACAGAAATTCTTCGCTCCAGAGTAAAACTGTTCTCCCAATGAAAGCTATTTATTCCCTCTTCTCTAACAGGAAGAGGCTCAGTAAAGGGTTGTCTCCAAGAGGCTTTCTGTCCATGAGCAGAATTCTGGCTCAGTGGTGAGGTAACATGAGGTCTGAGGCTTGGAAGGTCCATATTCTCAAGGTTCACATCAAATAGCCTGTCTCGATTATTTTGTGATTTCAGGTTATCTACTTTCCTCATTCTTGAAGAGTTAGAAGTTTTCCTAGCTTTAACTAACTTTAAGCAAGAAGGCCCTGAATGTTATAAAAGGCTTCAATTTCTATCCGCTGGGTTTAAATTAGTTATTGGTGAGACCAGGCTTTGGGTCCAGTCACCTAAGAACCACTGGGAGTTGCTATGGGAACTGCTCTATTGTCTACTTTTCCTTGATTCCTCCCTCTTTATCATTTTGAATCTGAGCAGACAAATCTGTCTGACAGTATCTCAAATGCATATGTTGGATCTGAAAATGGATGAAGTAATTGTCACTTTTTCCCTTTCCCTTTCTTAATCTCATCACTTATTTGCATTTAAATCCGAGGGAATCTAAACTTCTTTTGCAGTGAAAAATCTTGCTATAGTCACCTCTTCCCTCTGTAGCAATTTGCTTTTAATTTCATGTTGTCCTTCACTTAATATGGACTTAAGTATTTTTTTAGGGTAGTACTTTAAGGTCTAAAGAAATAAGTCTCTGACAGCAGAATAGTGAGAAAAATTCCTGTGGTATTTAAAGAACAGTATGTTTGTTGGGCTTTATCTTCCTAACCTAAATATAACTTTATTGACATGCATTAAAAGGAACTCTGCCAGCTTTGGAATTTTTCTTTTGAATCCACTAATTACCTGCTTAAATTGATAAGTCCCTTGCTGCATTGGAAGATTAGAGGTGTCTTATTAAAGATGCACACTTTTAAAACTATTTTAAAAAAAAGTGTATGCACATATACATCTATTTATATAAAATCTAGATTAGTGTAATTAATATAATTAAGCATTACATTTGATTTTGAACTTCCTGACAATGAAAGTAAAAAGAGAAACTCAATTCACTATCATTTTCATCTCGAAAAATGTTAGCGTTTCCTCAGGTAAGCCAGTTTTTTTAGATTATATATTTTTAAAATATTTTAAGGGACATACAAATCTAAATGCTGATTTTCAGGGTATTTATTACCAGTATTGTTTATATCAGCAAAGAAGTACTAATAACTAGAAGTAAACATTGAGGAAGAGTGGTATATTATTATAATATTCCCTACAAATATTACATAACAGTGATATATGCTCATAGAAGAGGATCTTATGATGGTATAAAAAGCCATGTTGAAAATGTCTACTTCTCATTCTATGAAATGTTTATGCTAATACACTTAAAGTTTGAATATGTACTCTCTAACAAAATATCAATGGTATGATGGCACTAGTGGTAAAGAACCTGCTTGCCAATGCAGGAGACGTAAGAGACACAGGTTTGGTCCCTGGGTCAGAAAGATCCCCTGGAAGAAGGCATGGCAACCCACTCCAGTGTTCTTGCTTGGAAAATCCTATGGACAGAGGAAGCTACAGTCCATAGGGTTGCAAGAAGTCAGACACAGCTGAAGAGATTTAGAATGCACGTTTATTTGAAGGGTGGATTTATAAATCACTTTTATTTTCTTGTTTTTCTGTTTGTTTACCTGTATTTTTGCATGTAAATATGTGTTACTTTCTATATTTTTTAATTAAAAAATAATTTCCTCCATAGGCCTTTAGAGTAAGAGACCTTTGACAGCCTTAAGCACTATATGATATGTTAAACAACAGTTTTACAAAACCATTCTTCCTAAAGTTATCAAAATCCCATGGTGTAATTAGTGAGGGCATTTCTTTGCATCATGAAACAAGGTGGTGGCAATCCAGCGAGCACTAGGCTGATAACGTCCAGTAACTCAACAAATATGCAAAGATATTGCAGAAGTGCTTCTTGAATTTTATTAATAACATCCATATAAGATATCTGGAGGTGTTGTTAAAGTGCATATTCTGGTTCAGTAGGTCTGAGATGGAGCCCAAGACTTTGCGATCCTAACATGCTGCTTGTCCTTACTACTTTGCATCAGTTGAGTTCAGTTGAGTCGCACAGTCACGTCCGACTCTTTGGGACCCCATGGACTACAGCACGCCAGGCCTCCCTGTCCATCACCAACTCCTGGAGTTTATTCAAACTCATGTCCAACGATGCCATCCAACCATCTCATCCTCTGTCACCCCCTTCTCCTCCCACCTTCATTCTTTCTCAGCATCAGGGTCTTTTCCAATGAGTCAGTTCTCATCAGGTGGCCAAAGTATTGGAGTTTCAGCTTTAGCATCAGTCCTTCCAGTGAATATTCAGGACTGAATTCCTTTAGGATGGACTGGTTGGATCTCCTTGCAGTTCAAGGGACTCTCAAGAGTCTTCTCCAATATCACAGTGCAAAAGTGTCAGTTCTTCAGTGCTCAGCTTTCTTTATAGTCCAACTCTCACATCCATACATGACTACTGGAAAAACCATAGCTTTGACTAGATGGACCTTTGTTGGCAAAGTAATGTCTCTGCTTTTTAATATGCTGTCTAAGTTGGTCATAGCTTTTCTTCCAAGGAGCAAGCGTCTTTTTATTTCATGGCTGCATCCACCATCTGCAGTGATTTTGGAGCCTTCAAATATAAAGTCTGTCACTGTTTCCACTGTTTCCCCATCTATTTTCCATGACTTTACATGGTAAGGACTTAGATCACCTAAGGAACCAGTTGGAACTTACTGGTTCCCACCCTAGGCAGTCCATCAAAGTCACCTGCAGAATTTTTAAAAGTCCAGATTTCAGGGCTTACCTTAGATTTGGAGGTGGAGCTTAGGGATTAGTATCTTAGAAAACCTCCCTAGTTATTTGGATAAAGCTGGTTCAAGACAGGGTGTGTGTGAGGTTCATTTCCTGAGACAGTCTTATTTGTCACTCATTCTAGATATAGTTTTGATAGGAGTAGCACAGAAGCCTGCCTAGAGGGTGGCCTGTCTGTCTTGCCCTTTGTGAGAATTATCCCCTGACTTCATAGCAGACTTTAAGTAGCAAGCTTGTCCATGTCACTCAAACTGGGAAGCCAGGTTGACATCGCCACCATCTCTCTGCCCTCTATGGGCCACTGTGGTTGTTTCTAGAAGGAAGGTATTAATTTTCCATAATCCACTATAGATTTGCTCAAATAAATATATTGCTAACTGCGTAATATTACCTGTCAATGAGTTTATCTAGTAACTTACTCAACAAACCTATAATTGAAACAGTCATCATTTTTGTAATTTTGTTTCTCCCATGTTTAACTTCTTACATAAAAATCGCATAGGTGATACTGCAGCTGTTTTATTCAGTGTGGACAGATTAATTATATTTGCATGAGGTCCATGTCAGACTCTAATTGAGAAATATACTGAGTAAATACCCACATGGACTCATGATGTAAGGTTTTCACGGAAACTGAAAAACCCATGAGCTGCCAAGGAGGTCCACATCCCTCGGGATATCTAGTTCACGCAGAGAGCAATGTGTGACATTGCAGGACATGTCAGTTTATCCTCTGGTAGGTCCAAACCAGCAGCTCACATGTGCCAGCCTGTCACTTAGAACTATGCTCATGCTACTGGTATCTCCATATGCTTGTATTTGAGAGCAGTAAAACCCTGGCTTTTGAGTTTTAATCAGGCATACCTAATTTCCACATAAAAATTGAAGGCTAACCATGCTAGTATGTGGTGGGCAATTTCCATCTCAAGTGCAAATTTACTTTCCACAGACATTGCTCTCCAACAGGTTTCTGAGAAGCCCATGTAACAGTGATGTGTAGGACAGTTAATGAACAATTCTTTGACTAATAGATTAACTGTGACTTTGTAACAAGCAAATCAGTGCCTATTACTGGAATACATTCTGACTGTCAGATTTTATTTTCCTGTTACTAGAGTTAGAATCTGTGCTGCAAAATGCAGTATGACCTGGCCCCCCATGGTAGGTCTACTCCATGGTGAATCAAGCCTTGATTTCCCTAAGGTGCTTTTTCTATTCATAATCCCTATTATGCTAACCTGCTGAGCTAGTGGGTTGTGTAAATGCACAGTACCGCTGTCCAGGAGTGATTACAAGATGAATAATTTTACCTCTTGGCAAAAGAAGAGAGTGTCTCCATTTTTCCTGTCCTCTCTGCCCACTTTTCCTTGGCTGCACTCTAGGAACCTCCCTTTCTCCTTCGCCCCAGGCATGAGTAATTACACACATCAATGTTAAAGAAGAACTATGAGCTAAAGTTCAGGAGCACAATGATACTGATGAGCACCATTTAGTTTCCTATTTGGAGTCCTTTCAAGTTGCTTTTTCTCTTGACTGCAGCTGCCCAGAGTGTGTGGTTCACCCAGCCGCATAGCGTTTCCTCTTTGATAGGGACCTTTCAACATTTGAGAGGTGGCTGACCTCTTCATGTTTCCTTCCTCCCCAGTCTCTGCTGTTCCTTCTTCTTGGTCCTCTTATCTCCCTGCTTCCTGCTTCTTCTTCCTCTTCCTCCTTCCCTGGTGACAGATAGAAGCAGGAGTCTGGCACCTCCAGGGTCAAATGCATAATGTCCTGTTTGATTCCAGCCCTGTCCCTTGGGGGATGCTGCATTATTGTTGTGACCTAGCCTTGTAGCACCACAGGTTAATGGATCAATTCAGCCTTCAAATCATCCTATGACCTGTCGATATGAAATTCTAGCAATTACTGAAGTGGGAAGGCTGGGAAGTGGCTAAAAACATTCCCTATTGATCACTTTAGAGTATGATGAACTTGTTTAAGAAAAATTGATCCAACACATTGATTTTTTTTTTTTTATCAGAGAATCTCATGAATGCAATTTAAGTCACAATATTTCTTGCCTTGCAGTATTTTCTTCACGAGGAGAATCTGTGAGGCAAACCAACCAATGAGAGATATTGAGAATAGTTCCTAAGCACTCTCCCACCTGCCTGCTCAGTCATTTTAGAAAATATGTTTTTGTATTATGCTGGTTATTAAATGGAAGGTCTCCTGTCCTCCATGTTTTGTACCTTTAACCCTCTCACAAACCTTTTCTTTAAACAACTCTCTCTTTCTTCCATTCCAACACTTGCACCCCTCTTAAGCCCTAGTTGGAAGTTTCTGCTTGAGGGGCAGTCTCTCTGACACAGCATATGTGTTCTCATTTATTTTGTGGAGAATAGGTTTTGGAAAATGAGAATCTTAAGTATGGCTAAAGATAGCCCTATATCTGGATATTTCTGTGAACTACTTGGGTAGTGGTGGTGATGAATTGCAAATCCCAGGGACCAGTTATGCTCTGAGCAGGGTCGTTTCTATTACACAAGCTTCTGTGTCAGCTAGAACTTTCCACTTGAAAAGGTGCCCCCAATCCTTACCTACTTCTAAACATCTCTCCCATGCACCTCTATGGGCTCTGTCTGAGTTGGCATTCTGTTAGGGAGTGGAACAGACATTTCAAATATGCATGATCAGCAGCAGCACTTTGGAAACTTCCAAAAGGTCCCATTCTGGACCTTTAAGAATTTTCCACAGTTTGTTGAGATACATACTGTCAAAGGCTTTGGCATAGTTAATAAAGCAGTAGTAGATGTTTTTCTGGAACCCTCTTGCTTTTTCAATGATCCAATGGATGTAGGCAATTTGATCTCTGGTTTCTTTGCCTTTTCTAAATCCAGCTTGAACATCTGGAAGTTCACAGTTCATGAAATGTTGAAGCCCGGTTTAGAGAATTTTGAGCATTACTTTGCTAGCGGGTGAGATGAGTGCCATTGTGCCATAGTTTGAACATTCTTTGGCATTGTCTTTCTTTGGGATTGGAATGAAAACTGACCTTTTCCAGTCCTATGGCCACTGTAAAGCTTTCCATATTTGCTGGCATATTGAGTGCAGCACTCAAGAAGAAAAGGTGTGGTACATATACATGATGGAATATTGTTCAGCCATAAAAAGGAAGAAAATTGGGTCATATATAGTGATATGGATGAACTGGAGCCTGTTTGACAGAGTGAAGTAAGTCAGAAAGAGAAAAACAAGTATCGTATATTAACACATACATATGGAAGCTAGAAAAATGATACCAATTGACCTATTTGCAGAGCAGGAATAGAGGTGCAGACATAGAGAACAGCCTTGTGGACACAGTAGAAGCTAAGTCGCTTCAGTCGTGTCCAACTCTGTGCAGCCCCATAGACGGCAGCCCACCAGGCTCCCTCGTCCCTGGGATTCTCCAGGCAAGAACACTGGAGTGGGTTGTCATTGCCTTCTCCAACGCATGAAAGTGAAAAGTGAAAGTGAAGTCGCTGAGTCGTGAGAGGAGGGGCCAAATTCAGAGAGTAGCTTTGACGTATATACACTACCATGTGTAAAATAGCTAGTGGGAAGCTGAAGTATCCACAGAGCACCAAGCTAGGGGATGACCTAGAGGGATGGGATGGGGAGGTGGGAGGAAGGAGATATAGGTACACATATAGCTGATTCATGATGTGGTATAGCAGAAACTAACACAGCATTGTAAAGGAATGATATTCCGATAAAGGAAAGAAATAGGAGATGAGAATGTTGCCCCCAGTTGTAGTTTATCCCTAGATAATTTCTTATTAGCATTTTGAATTTGAATGTACATGTGCAGGTACTGGTTGATGAGATGACACTCGTTGATACAAAGTCCAATAGAGAAAAGATATTTCCAGAGCAATTTCCAGAGAAGGTTATACTGAGGGTCAAGGGAAGTCCAGGAGACACATTTGGCACCGTTTGGTGTTGGGTCCGAGAGAAGGTCTCCTGGTGGAGCTCCAAACTTGTAACTTTCAGCATATACAGCTATGCCTGAAAGTTCTACTGGCTCAGTGTGGCAAAGCCCACACCTCGCTTCTCCGACGTGTATGGAAGAAGCCAGTTTTCCTCCAGTCTAACAAACTGTGTTGAAAGTTGAAATCCATACCCAGGGCTTTCAACACAAGAATTCAGGGGCTGTGTCTTTAATAACTTTGTCCAGCCTCACAGAGAATGTTCTAAAGTAGTTGAACCACAAGCAAAATGCAGGTTGCTTGCATTCCAGAATACATCCAGGAAATCTGTTTCCAAATGATTTTCCATTCCATTATCTCAAAGACTTGCTTCCAAGGGTGAAATATTTAAGCAAATTTGCTGCTTGCTTGGTGAGTTTGAATAAGCTAAGAGGTAGGTCAAAAGAATCTTGTGCAAGTTACTTAAACTGGAGATGTTGCAGGTATTTGGCAAATAACCTAAGTCTCAGTGTAGTCTAGTAAATTCAGTTTTTAACCATCTAAGACTTACTCATGGTGGTTACCTTCTTCTTCAGGCTCCTGCAAAGAAGACTGGATGGTTGCACCAGTAGTTCTTAGTCTTGACTGCACTTTATAATCACTAGGGAATTTCACAAGGACCCAGCAGGCTTGGTTCCCCGCCCAGAGATTTTGACCTAATTGGTCTGGGGTTGGGTCTGAGCATTCTTTCAAAAACTCTGAGGTGATTCTAAACTATGGCCAAATCTGAAAACCCTTAAGGAAATGGCAATCCATTCCAGTGTTCTTGCCTGGAGAATCCCATGGACAGAGGAGCCTGGTAGGCTGCAGTCCACAGGGTCGCAAAGTATCAGACACGACTGAGCGACTTCACTTTCACTTGGTTTATTTAGATTTGAAGGTAACAAATTGAAATTCTGCCAGAGTTTGAAATCTTAATTTAATTTTCTATCTGTCCACTTTGTGGACTTCTGGAGAAGGCAATGCACAGCAAAGATGGCAGTAGGTTTGCCAAATTTGGGGGAAAAAAACAAAGGCCTCTCATTTCAAGTACTTCTCAGATAGCATGTGGGCTCTTTTCAATACGTGGCTCTGCTTTCAGCAAAATTGTTAATTATAGATCATAATAAGCTGTTAGGAGGAAAACACACACATAATTTGAAAGTGAAATGAGGCACAGTACATAGATAAAGCAATTGTTTGTTTAAGAGGTGATTAGCAGCAGCAAAACAAGCAAACTGATACTTGAACCTGAAAGAAATTACACCCATTCAGATTTGTTGGATTCTTTGGTTATTTGGGCCTAATTCAAAGGTATGAGTCTGTTGCTGTCAGCTTTCCTCTTCTCTGCTTGTGATGTAGGGAAGGTACAGTCTATGACATCCCAGAACTAAGATGATATTAAAAGAATAGCCTGTCAGAAGGAATAAGGAAAGGAAAGTGTCTTGGTTTCTCAAAGGAGTACAACTGAGATTTAAATTGTTCTGAGCTATGATAAATTATAAGGCTTTAAAACCACTGTAATCGCTGAATGAACAAAACAGTTTGCCTTGGGTAATTATGCCTTTTTAGTCTTTTTCACTTTCAAGTTATTTCCCCCTTGAAATGTTACACTCTGGCTCTGTGTGCTGTGTCAAAGAGTGTTAATCTCAGTGTGAAATGCTGGGCTTGTCTTGAAGAGTAAGTGAGCCCAGAAATATTCACAATTCAGACCAAGTTAGGTGCAAACACCATTAACGTGACATTTGGTGACAATAGCTTCTGAATCACACCTCCATCTGGGGTAGGATGGGGTGAGGGTGAGGTGGGGGATCACTCACTAATTTCACAGGAGAGTTTTACTGGAGTGAGTAATCTTGGGGGCTCAGCCTCGTTCCTGGAAATTCCCAGGGTGGTAGCTTCCTGTGGAATAGATGCCAGTTAATGAATAAGGGTGCACAGGCTGAGGATAAATAACCATGTTTTTAGGGGAGATTGCAGCACTCGATATGGGAGGCTTAAGAAGCAACCAAGGTTAACAGGAAATCCTTAGCTTTTTGTTGTCTGATAATGCATTCAAATTCTGCAACCCGCATTCTGCAATCCGCACTTGCTAAAACTGAGGAAGGGCCTGACTGGTACTTATGAGAGTCACCACGGTTCAGAGCCCAGGTTCTAGTCCCAAGTGCACCATCTGATTCCAGGGTTGGCAGCAGAATGTGAGGCTGCTCAGAGTGACTCATCTGGTATTGTCTTTGGAAAGTTTCAGCAAGAAAGCCTCTATCTGGTCTCTTGAGTGAGAAGGTGGAGGTAACTATCAGCGTTGGTGCCACCACATCATGAAGTGGCCTGGCTATCTGGGGTAACATTCCACTCCATTGAGGGGCAGATCCTGTCCCTTCCATTCTCCTTGGAGATAACAAGTCCACATTGTTAGGCACTTGGATCAGAGCTCACAGGTATTGAGCAATTAGTTCATGCCTGACATCATTCTATGCACGTCACTTGTGTTACCTTCTTTAATAAGTATCCCATGAGGTAGGCACTTTCCTTCTCTCAGTGTTACAAAAGAGGAAAAGGAGGCAAAGAGTGGTTGCCCAAGGACTCAAATGATGGAGCTGAATTGGAAGTAGGCAGTCTGACTCCAGAGCACTTAGAATGAACAGACAAGTTATCAGCCTTCAGGGACACAAACTCTTTCCTCTCTCTCTCTGCCTCCCGCCTGCCCCATCCTAGCTCGCAGCTTTCCTATGACCCCAGGACTAGGGGCAGATGACCTAGTACTGAGCCAGTCTCCCCTCTTGGCCCAGGAAGAGGCTCCAAAGTACTTGTTTCAGAAAGTCTTTATCTGACAACGTGCCTGTCTATAATTTGATTTGTGCAATACTGGGGTTTATGGAATTGTTCCAGAGCAGAGGATTTAAGGAGAGCCTGTAGGTGGTGTTGTGACTTCCTTTGTTGTTATTACTTAGTTGCTAAGATGTGTTCGACTCTTGTGACGCCGTGGACTGTAGCCCACCAGGCTCCTCTGTCTATGGGATTTCCCAGCAAGAATATTGCAGTGGGTTGCCATTCCCTTCTCTAGGGAATCTTCCTGATCCAGGGGCTGAATCCTTGTTTCCTGCATTGCAGGCAGATTCTTTACCGCTGAGCCACTGGGGATGTGACTTCCTTAGATGATGTCATAAAGCATCCTCTCCAAAGGACCTTGCCTGATCCTCTTGCCTAGCTAGTTGTAAACAATACGACAGACCAGGGGATTTATAAATCCTAGCGAGATTGCAGCTGGGGCTGCAAATGTGTAACCCAAAAGGAAGGGAAACAAAGTGAAGTCTGATACAGTTACCTGGAGATATTAGAGAGCTCAGCAATCCTATAAATGTAATTGGTCTTTCGAATTAGTTGTGATGGACTCATCAGCCTGCACATTTTATGCAGCCTAACTGGCCAGACTCAGTACAGCATGAATTATAGCCCTCTTCAACACTGAGAAGACCAGGCCATTTATTTTGAATCAAACCCTCAAGGTGTATTCCTTGAGGCAGTCTCCGAGTGCTGCCTTCATGTGGGGAGCTGGTCTTAAACCTGATGTGAAGTAGCCTGGTTTTCTAGCAAGACCAGCTCTTGCCTCCTGTTTACCGTCACTGATTCTCAAAATGTTCTGTCCTTTTAGCTCCTTCTGTAGCTTGTTTTGAATCTACTTCTGTCTCCTCCTGCTTCCCACTCCTCCTGCTTCCCCCTGTTACTAATGAGCCTCTCTGGGTGAGAGACTGTGACATCTAAGGGCCTCTGGGAGCAGCAGAAAAAACTGTCGGTCTGTCCACAGAGGAGTCCCATGGCACTGACCGTTTATCTGTGGTCACGCAGGCCCCATAAACAAAGCAAATCTGTCCAACTCTCCCTCCCTCTGTGGCCTTTGGGCCTGTGTGCGTGCATTTCCCAGGACAGTTGCAGGAGACACCTAAACTTGTCTTCATTACGGCTCTGACTCATAACCCAATTAATGGTGTCAAGAAGTGAAACATGGTCCCCAGGCCCAGCTGCTTTTTGAAAGCAAGTCCCAGCCTGTTCAGAGCAGTAACGAATGGTGCTCCAGAGAGGGCGGCTCAGGATCTCTTCTGCCCGCCAGAAACCGGGGGAGGGCTACTGAAAGGCAGTGTGCAGTGTCAGCTCTCGGTTTTGGGGTGTGAATGCATTTGGTCTCAAAACTGAGGGAGAGGAAGGGCAGGGAGCGGGAGGGGAAGTGAAAATGTCCATTTCTTTCCTGACTTTGGAGAGAGGTCTCCCGCCTCACGTGCTCTGGGTTTCTCAAGTTTAAGGTGGGTCCTTCTGTCACCTCCAGGTCTGAGGTTCTTGAGGAAGAATTTCTCCACTCAGTGACCAGACACTCATTTTCCCCCTCTGGGGTCTGTATGTGGGCTGTTCATCTCATGTCTTTCCTTCCAACACTGCCGCTGGTGTGTGAGGGAAAGGCCAGCCTCATGTGACCGTTTTCCTACTTCCATTCTAGAGGTAATTTTGTAAATTGAGGTGTGCTAATTTTCCAGTGAAGGGCACTGGGAAGGGCTCTCAGTGAGACCAGGATCTACAGCTCCTTCAAAGACCCAACTAAATGCACACAATTTTTACAATGGGCTTCCACGGCTGAGTGGTCAGGCTTCTTTCTAGGAAGCCATTTACTGCTTTCCAAGGACGTTAGACTTCTTCACGGATCGAATGCAGAGCCCCTTTCACAGCGCTAATGAGGGCTGCCATGGGTGCCACAGAGAGATGGTAAGAGTGTCCCTGACCCTCATGGCAGCCCTTCCAGTGACATTTCTCAGGTGAGCGCTGTTCTTCGTTTTGAAGGAAGGCAGAGGGAGAGAGGACCATGGCTAGGCTTCACCTCAAAAAGAATCTGGTAGCTAAGCTGCCGGGTCCTGCAGTTAAAAGCCCATCTCTTCGAACTACTTTCTCACCTCTTGCAGTCACCTCAGGATTTTTAATATCCCAAGTGACTTGAGTCTTACTTCATGTTTCCAGGAGAGAAGGCAGGACCTCCAGGCGGCTAAACCTCCCAGGGAGGGGTTCAGAGGGAAGAGGGACCCCAGTGGCATGACCCAGACACATGCAGCCTCTCAGGTCTCCTCCCTGGAGTGGACTGAACCCAGCTTCGCTAAGATCCTGGGAGATGACAGCCTGTGGTGGTAGGGAGGCAGCTGAACACCACACCCCCGCCTTTCCTTGGGGATCCTTCTCTTCTGCTGCAGCTAAACACTGCTCAGTTGAGAGCTCTCAGGAAGCAAAACAGTCTTTGTTGTTTAAACTGAAATCATTCCCAGGGCCATTGTCCCAGCGGTTCTGTTGTTAACAGCACTTCCTCCTTCTCTTCCTGCTTCTCCTCCCGGCTCTCTCCTCCCCCCTGCATCTCCTCCCTCCTCCTCCACTTTTTCTGCTCCTCCCACTCCATTGCCCTCTAAGATTCTGAATCATGACACTCTGAAACTTGACAAACCTAACAGAATCTTGCCAAAGTGAGAGGCCCCAGGGAATTGGTACTCAAACTAAAACGAGAGCCAAATTCATTTGGAAAGGTTTTGAGTTTCGTGGGAAGGGTTTGGTGCAGTGAGGAGGCGAGAAGGAGGGGGACAGCCCAGATGATGGTCTCCTAGATGGTTGCCCAGGAAGCGGGGCCATGAACTGGATTAGTGATTATTCGTGGATTTTAGATTATGGATATCTCTGAGACTTTCAGGAGCCTGCACAGCGACACAAGGTTTGGGCTCTCAGTTGGGTTTTTCTGAGTGCTCTGTCCAAGGGCTAAGACTCTAAAAACTTCCAGCTTCCTCCCCTGGCTTTATACATCTCAGTTAGAAGCCCAGTGGATGCATGTCCTTAGGAGATAATGCCCATGCCACTTACTGACTTCGCTGGGACGCTTGAGAGGGACAGAGGCACCACAGGAAGTACACTGGGACAACACATCCGAGATGGTCCCTTATGGCGTTTCCCTGCCTACTGTTGTCAGGGAGTGTGGTAGCAAGATCCGGGACTGGAAAGTGGGTTCTACCATGAACTACGTAGAACTTCCGGGTGACCCCCAGCTTACCTAACTATCAAAATCTAAGAATTTGCCTAAGTCTTTGTTGCTTCTTTGTGTGCTGGTGTTTTGATTCCTTTTATCATTTATGTGAATGGAAGAAAAAGTGTTTTGGGTGACATATTTTGCCTCCTACTAGTTGATTCAGTCAATGCATTTGTTGCAGGAAGGGGGACCCCCCCCCCCCCAGTTTCAGGGCCAGAAAGTGGACTGTTGTCTAACACTCAGCAATGAATTGTCTGAGGAGACACATGTGCTGACAAAGCAAGAGATTTTACTGGGAAGGGACACATGGGCGGAGAGGAGTAACGGAAACCAGGAGTATTGATCTGCCATGTGGCTTGCAGTCTTGGGTTTCATGATGATGGGATTAGTTTCTGGGTGGTCTTTAGCTGATCATTCTGACTCAGAGTCCTTCCTGGTGGTGCACTATCACTCAGCCAAGATGGATGCCAGTCAGAAGGATTCTGGGAGGTGGTCAGACCCGTGGTGTCTCTTTTTGACTTTTCCTAAACTCTTCCAGTTGGTGGTGGCTTATTAGTTCTGTGTTCCTTAACGGGATCTCCTGTCGTTAAACTCATGCAAACGGTTACTAGGGAGCCAGGCCAGCGTGGGTGGTTTCAGTCAGTGTGCTTCCCCTAACAACTCCCCCCTGAGAGACTTCATACTCAAGATACTTCTTGAGAATACGGGCAGAGGTCTCTTTCTTCTGTAACTTTTTCCTGCTGTGCCTGGGCGTAGGCCTGCCTAGCAGAGCAGAAGTCTCTCTTTACATGATCTAAGGAGAGGTATTCTGTGCCTGAAACCAGCATTCACCTTGTAAAAACAGCAATTTAGCTTGAAGGAGTCGGACACGACTGAGTGACTGAACTGAACTTGAAGCTGTTGGCCCCTGTCAGAGATGAAATAGGCCAAACAGGAGGCCTAAAAGGATGGTCATCACTGGGCCCCAGAACAAAAGGTAACATTTGTTCTGGTTGGTTGGTGGTGAGGCAATAGAGCAGTGGTCCAGGAATCTTGTGCTCAGCCTGAAGTTACCATTCTCCACCTGGGTGGGGGCCCCAGTTCTGCAGAAGAATTCAAAGATATTGTTATGCAGATTTTTTGAGTAGGAACCAGGACCCTGCCTCAAGGCTGTACCACCATTTGATAGTTCCTCCTCTGTTTGTATATCCCCTCCCTTCCCTGATTAACAACTGTTTGAATCTACCCTTTGGAACTCAGGGAAGGTCAAGGAGGCTGAATGAAGTCTATATCCTACAGACAAGAAATGGAATACACAAAACAGATCTGTATTCCAGAATCCCACGGAGTCCCGCACAGTTTTAATTCAGGGAACTGGGCAACTATTACTGTGATAACTTCCTGTCAAAATGGGGCATAGGACTGCCTCAGCTTGGAGAATAGACACAGAATTGGAAGCATTTCTTATTTCCAAGTCATATATCTGAGTCTTGTGTGATTAAAATCTCAGTCCCTTGGTCTGCCATTTTGGTGTAACAGACCCAGTTAGAAGTAGTTGGAGGAGTGACAACTGGAATTTTAGCAGAGAAAATAAATCTCATTTCTTTTCAGAAGAACAGGTCTGAAACCCAGTCTGGACCTGGCACTTCAGGGAGGCTTGCAGCCAGGTAGCCACTTGCCTAGTCTTATAAAAACCAAGATTGCAGTTACTAGTTTCCAGCAGACATTGTTTTTAGAGTATCTGGTGGCATCTAAGCCTAACATGACTCAGAAAACACAAGTGTTTAGCAATACAAGGTCTAGTCTGAAATTAGACCCATAGTATCACCTAGTTATTTCCCAGTATGTCTGAACCATAGCTACTCTATTTTGACTTATAATTGTAAAGTTCTCTTTAATAGCCAAAGCAGATGTCACCATTAATGATGTCAGTGTTTTTCTAGGTATGAGAAGATGCAAGAATTGGGACTCATAAAATCTTCTCCTGAAAAGATCTAACTATCTGAAGGCCTGTTCTGCCAGTCTTTCCCAGAGCACAGAGTACCTCATTCCATATTTTCACCCTGAACTCCTTTCAGGGGTGTTGAAAGTCGGCAGCTGCAGTGGCCATGATTTAATCTTTGTAGAGGTAGATGGCAAGTGTCAGTTTTCAGTTGGCAGAGCCCCTTTTTGGTCATAAACTTGACCATGATTTTGAGGGGGGCATTTCACGACTTTTTAATCCAATGGTGCTGAGAATGTCCATTTTCAGTTTCTGGCAAAGATTTTGTTGACAGGCCTATCAACAAAATTTGTTAACTTAATGTGCTATTACTGGACTAGGCCATAGAACAGTATCCAAAATTCTCTAGATCACCTGTCTCATTAGTCTCTTGGTCCAGGAAAACATTCCCTCTTGTTGTTTCTTCTCTAGAGTTACACGGTTACCATCATCGATCTCATATGGAACTATGTATTATTTTATCAGAGGCCTCAGTCACCATTTGTCTGTGTAAGAAACAGCAATTTTGTAAAACGGATGACATACAAATAACATAGCTAGCAGTATAAGTAAAGTCACAAGTAAGACTTAAGCTAAGAGCTTCCATTAGATGTAGCTCAGTATATCCCAGGTCATCTGGCTTAGTCTACTTTGTATGAATCTTCATCTTCCAGGGAAATTATATATTGGCACTGTCTACAAGGCACATAGGCCAGTTTTCTAGTGTTACTAGACTGATTATCCCTAGTATGATTTAGTTGTTTCCAACATAGAGGAGACTTTAAACCTAAATTACCATAGCCTGGTGTTATCTATATAAATCCATCCCATAATTGTGGGAGATTTTTTTCCTTTGCTGAAACTTTGCTTGTTGCTCTGATTGAGCTTGAGTAATAGAAGAAAACTCAAATTTATGGCCAGAGTCAGAGCAGGCATTATTAATTGGCCAGGTGAGGGGATCCCATCTAGTAATATCAATAGGGACCTGAATAGGACCATAGTTTTTTTTTCTAAAGTAAATTTTCTCAAGGCCAGCCAGTTAGAGCCTTGGAGTAGAAAAATTCACCAAGGTAACCCAGACCTGGATACGGGTAAATGGCCACAAACCCAACAACTGGATTGATTACTAAACCTAGCATAGGATCAGGCCTATGATAGAAAAGTATTTGATTTATATGCAAAGGTCTAAGAAGTCAAGAAAACATTATAAATGATCATATGAATCAGGTCCAACATCTTGGCAAGCTGTCTACCTCTGATGTCTTCTTCTCGTCCTGGTGTAGTGCAGTTTCTCCTCTGTTTGAGCGTCATTTTAAGGTGAGATCAGGTCAGCTGTCTTCTCTGTAGACCAGTTCAGTGCAAGGGCCTTTGGAAGTGGGAATTAATCTAAGAGTCAGTTTCCCTTCTATTTCACTGTGCATCAGCCAGTTAAGAGTACCTGATAGAAAGGTCCTCCATCCAGGTTGGAGACAGCTCTTAAAGCATGTCTTTTTCCAGTCCTGGTTGCAGCTCATAAGGCAGCTGATCTTCATCCAAAGATAGATTACTGAGATAAGCTTCAGAAACAAATTTAGGGTGTTCTTTAAGAATGCAATTAAATTTTACATTAATATCACAAAATAACAAAGATCTATCCAGGAAATGAGTCTTACTAGATGCAGACTTCCATTAACAAACTGGGATTTAACATTTATTGAAACGTCTTTTTCTCCTTAAAATTATCCTCATTTGTATCAAATATAACCAAATTAAGGTTAATTTGTTTGCAAAATAGTTCTGCTCTCAGTAATTTTGGCCTGATGATTTATATATAACCATAATTGATCATATACTTTTTGCATTGCCAAAACATTCAGAGTCTCAGACTGAACTTTAAAATAAAATATGGCTGGGAAACACACCAACGGAGAGGGCAATGGCACCCCACTCCAGTACTCTTGCCTGGAGAATCCCATGGATGGAGGAGCCTGGTGGGCTGCAGTCCATGGGGTCTCTAGGAGTCGGACATGACTGAGCGACTTCACTTTCACTTTTCACTTTCATGCACTGGAGAAGGAAATGGAAACCCACTCCAGTGTTCTTGCCTGGAGAATCCCTGGGACCAGGGAGCCTGATAGGCTACCATCTATGGGGTCACACAGAGTTGGACACGACTGAAGTGACAGCAGCAGGGAAGCACACCAAAGGCTCATCATAGATTTTTCCTGACAAATCTAGGTGAATTCTTCCCTTTTCAAGGTCTCAGAAATTCCTTGAGATTTCTGTACCTGTTAGTGAGAGAACCTTTCTAACTCATCTGATAAAGTTACTGGGAACCCAGGAGTTTCCAATCTCTGGAGGAGTCAGATAGATAGAAAATAAAATTGTTTTGTTTATAACATATAATTTTACCAAATTACTGTCATAATTAGTTTGAGAGGAAGGTTTTCCCTACTCTCGGAAAAAGAGTCAAACCCATAATTTTTTAGATAGAAACCATAAAATTTATAAGCCTATTTGCTGATTCATTCAGTCCTTTTGTTAACTTTTGTGAAGTCATCAAGTTTCCCATTAGAATACCAGCACGTATCAGAATGTTAAGAACTCCATATAATTTCTAGGATATCTATATTAGTACTATTTGTCATATATTATAACCTGAGAGGATTTATTACTCATTTGATAATTTTTCCATGTAATTTAACCAACCAGATAAACACAATTAGTTTAATGTCTCTCTTTGGGATGTTTCAGGGGCCCTCTGAAGCAACCCAAAGTTAGCTAGAGGTCAAAAGAACTTCTTCAGAATTTGATTTAGGGAGTTTTGTAAAAAAAAAAAGAAAAATCAATCAAAAGGGTTTAGAACATTCAGTCAGATTTAGTCAATGCTGATGGGTATATCATTCAGCTTGCTGATATGTCTCAATGGGCCTGTGGCTCAAGGTCTAATGAAAGTCAGCTCTGCCATCTTGGACCTGGTTGTCTCTAACCAGTTTTCCTATGGCTGCGTCAATCCTAACAAAATTCATTTATCCAACTAACTGTAATCCAATTTTAGAAATTCCTGATCATCATGCATAACTCTTTCTTTTCAGTATTTTTTTCATACTTTTTTCTACTGAAATCACATCTTAGTTTTCCTAAAGTATTTGCCACAATGAGGTCCATTTCTTGTTGACAAATTTGTAACAGAATATAGTCTTATTTGACCTCTAGTAAAGCTGGGGACAATGGAAGTATTTTACTTATTGATGGTTCTAGAGACATGTCTATGTTACCAGGTATTAATTTAATACTGAATATTTCCCAGTTCACATGAACCTGGAATTCATTATTTAATTTAGAATTATTTGATTTGTAAGCACATACTTTTCTTTAAGCCAATTAAATAGAGCTCATTTACAAATTACTCTCAAAAATATTATCCAGAACAAAGACATACCAACACACACACATATTCAGACAGACACAATGCAAAGTCTGGTTTCATGTTCTACTTAGTCATGAATTAGCTATTACAATATAAAATTCACTAGTTTATAAATAACAGTTGGAATAAATGAAATTTTAAAGGCTTCTTCCCATTTTTCCTCAGTCTCAGGAGTTAGAGATAGTCTAGATAAGTGTTCCTGAGAACCCTGGTCTCAAGGCACAGGGAATGAAAATCAAATTCCAGCAAAATGCAGCAAGTCTAAACCAAATGGTGGCCACACAAAGCAAAATGGCCATCACAAGTCACAGCACAGAACATGGAGTATAAAACACACACATAGACCTGGCAGTCCTAATCAGACCCTCCCTTAAATACAAGATTACAGTTTCTCAGAAAACTTCCTATAGACACAGAACGTCAGATCCAAGTACTAACAGAATAAATGAAAATGTCTCAGGTCTTCAAAGATTTCAAACGGAGGAAAGGAAGCCAGGTTGAAAGAAAAAGGGGGAGGAGGTGGGAGAGGAGGGCAAAAGGGATGGCCTTACAGATGTCTCCTGTCACCTGCAGATACCCAGGCATTATGGGACTTTACCCTGGGTCTCCAGAGAAGCGAGGACTGGAACTCGGCCCTACTAGAAACCAGACCAGAACAGAACCAGAATTCGAGTTCTCTGCCAAAAGGAGGTGATTACTCTCCAGTCAGCTCAGGCTGAGGCCCTTCAACTGGATTCCTGCATCCCAGACTGGGGGACTAGAAAAAAGGGTAGGATAGGATAGGAAGGATTAAGGAGAAGAAAGAAAGGGAAGGGGAGAGAGATCAATAGTCTCTTGTTCCTTACCTGGTGGGGCACTCTGGCCAATTGTCCATGTCAGGAGGAGACGAAGGACGAAGGGGTCCCAGTTGCAGCCACTGGGTCTGGTTCATTGGTGGGCAAGTTGGTCCCTGAGTACCCCAAGTGGTCAGGATGTCAGTCGCAGTGGAGAAGAGAGCCCACCAGAGTTGCCATTTGTTGCAGGAAGGGGGACCCCTTCCAGGACCCAAAAGTGGGCTTTTGTCCAACACTTGGAAATGAATTGTCCCAGAAGACACATGTGCTGACAAAGCAAGAGATTTTATTGGGAAGGGAGACCTGGGTGGTGGAGACCAGTAGGATAAGGGAACCCAGGAGGACGGCTCTGCCACATGGCCTTATGGTGATAGGATTAGTTTCTGGCTTGTCTTTAGCCAATCATTCTGACTCTGAGTCCTTCCTGGTGGCACATGCATCTCTCAGCCAAGATGGACGCCAGCAAGAAGGATTCTGGGAGGTGGTTGGACATGTGGTGTCTCCTTTTGACCTTTCCTGAACTCTTCCAGTTGGTGGTGGTTTATTAGTTCTGTGTTCCTTACTGGGACTTCCTGTCATAAAACAACTCATGCAAATTGTTACTAGGCTGCCTGGCCTGGGTGGGCAGTTTCAGTCAGTGTGCTTCCTCTAACACATTCACTCAAATATCTAGAGGAAAAACAAAAAACAAAAAACACTTGGTCTTGTGAGAATAATGTAGTGCAAAGAACTTGGGAACTACCATATATGAAGTTATTTCCATTTCTGAAAAAAATGGGGCAATATTCTCAGGAATCTGATTCTCCTTGCTCCTAGTAACTGACCATGGTATTGAATACTAATTATTCAGGGAACACCCACACTTAACTCAGAGCCTCTGCAGGAGCATATCTGAAGGCCTGAGCCTCTCAACTGCATGGAAAAAGCAAGCCTTCATTTAAAAATATACCAGCTGGGAAGGTACTGAAATCCCAGAACTCCTTGACAAGGCCCAGATATAGGCCTAATTTGGGGGAAATTCTAGCATCAGCAGTTCACTATTCATCTGGTACATCTCGAATAAGGAGGAACTACGGACATCAAAGGCAGTGGAGGGCTCATGGGAAGGTGAGAATGAGTTCAGGGACAGAGAGCCCTGGACCCCGAGGCAGGCTTATTTGTGGTTGTTCTGGGTTTATCATTGATTTTCAGGATGTCCACAGGCAGGTCCTTTTGACTTCTTTCAGATTTCATTTTCCCCTGCGATTCACACTGATTGATAATTGAGACCAGAGCATTTAAACGGCTTCTCCAGCCTGCATTTCAAAGGTAAAGGGCACACTGGGAAACTGGCAGTGGTGTGTGGAGGAAGCAATGGGTGTTAGGAAGACACTGATTCCCATCCCTGGACCTCGCTCGGTTTGTAAGAACCTGTACTCTGCTGCGCTGTGCTGCGCTTAGTCACTCAGTCATGTCTGACTCTTTGCGACCCCATGGATTGTAGCCCACCAGGCTCCTCTGTCCCTGGGGATTCTCCAGGCAAGAATATTGGAGTGAGTTGTCATGCCCTCCTCCAGGGGAATCTTCCCAACTGAGGGACCAAATCCAGGTCTCCCGCATTGCAGGCAGATTCTTTACCATCTGAGCCACCAAGGAAGCCCAAGAATACTGCAGTGGGTAACCTATCCCTTCTGCAGGGGATCTTCCTGATCCAGGAATTGAACTGAGGTCTCCTGCATTGCAGGCGGATTCTCCACCAGCTGAGCTACTAGGGAAGCCCATTGTGCTAGAAATATCTATTTTCTCATTGGAGAATTTTTTTTTAATGTCAGAATTCTTTTAAAAAGAGGAAGCTGTATAGATCTTATGTAGATTCCCCCAATATGAAACATGGTTATTCACACACACACACACAGATATTTGTTGAAATACCTTTCTAGGTCCAAGATGGAGCTGACTCTCCCAGGATACATGGCTGCAAACCAAATCTTATAACTTTTATGCTGCTATAAATGCTCCACACAATCACAAACCCAGAATATCCAGTTATTTGATCCTAAAATGCCAGGCCAGCTCTGGGTTCTTTACTTACTTGTTTTTCCCTTATTCATTTTATATTTTTCTCTTCCTTGTCTCTCTTTCTTTATCCTATAAAGGCTTCCTGCCTTCTGTCTCATTTTGCACTTCTCTGGACCCTTGAGAGTGGAGACGGCCTGCTTCATTTAGCGTTAAAGTTTGTATCTCATAAACTGTCTTCTTTAGTCATTTTAACATGTATAAAAAGCTGTTTGGGTTAAAGAGGGCTTAGGACCCAGAATGGCACCAGCTCAGACTCCCTCCCCACCACTCCCTCCCCAGCCCTCCCTCACAGGGCCCTATGAACTTCCTTAGCTTGGCCTCCTCTGGTGCTGAGGATGGGGCACACAGTAAGAGGTGCCTGCCCTGATCTGATGCAGCCTCTGCCCCAGGCCCTAGTCAGCCCCAGGGGGAGAGGAGGGAGCGGAAGCCCTTCCTCTCCCTTTGGTTTGGTGCTGGGGGCCGAGGCCCAGTCCCGTGACCCCCAGTGCTGAAAACCATGGAGCACCTCCAACAACCTCCTTCCAAAATGTGGCCTTCTGAGTAATAGACACGGCCTTTTTGGATGGAGAACTAGAGCCCTCCGTGCAGGTAAACATTGGAGTTGTCGGATGATGTTGACAAGGAGACAGAAGTGATGCTTGTCAATCAAGTTTTCTGTGTTGACAGAGGGCCAAAAGTGATGCTTATCAGTCAATCAAGAAGTCTGGCTCAGAGTCAGTGCTACCTCCTGAGACAGCTACCCGCCTCAAAGCAGGCCATCCCAGCTCTCTGGCCACCAGACCTTCTGCTCCCTCAGCAGTGCTGGTGCTTAGTTTGATTGTTACCCGAGCAGATTATCTGGGACTGTGAAATACGATTCTTGAAGGCTAGAGTGAAGCAAGTGGCCCTTGGGGACCAGACACCTTGGGTAGTAAATCAATCTCCACTGTTCAGACACTCCTATGGTTAGACATTACAAGGTGAAGAGTGGCGCCCTTGTGGGACACCCTGCAGCGATTGCCATGTTAGCTGAGAAGATTGTGTTTCTGGAAACGATTGGATGGAAGATATAGAATCCCCTCTGGGGACTGTTTTGGACACGTGGGAACATCTGTTGGAAATGAGTATAGCTGG
Source organism: Odocoileus virginianus (assembly GCF_023699985.2). Lineage (NCBI taxonomy): Eukaryota > Metazoa > Chordata > Mammalia > Artiodactyla > Cervidae > Odocoileus > Odocoileus virginianus. The sequence continues at coordinate 5,626,916 of NC_069691.1, forward strand.
GTACAGGGAATGGTTTGGGGAGTAGCTTCTTTTTCCTTTTGTATGAAAAAGGAACAGATGCTTGCATAAAATATATTTCTTGATAATTCCTTTCAATACTTAATTCCAGTCCTACCCACCAGGAAATAAATGGTGGATTCTTTGTAGCTGCTTGAATCTCCTTAGAGTCCTTAATAATTATTTCTTAATAATAGCACTCTTAATAATTAGTTCTCCTAAAATTTCATTTTTTTAGGGTTATTTCTAAACAATCAGCTATATTTTGGATTAATACTTGGGAGGAGTCACCAAGTGACTTGTACTAATAAACTGATAATGCAAGTCACTTGGTGACTTAGGCCACAGATTGTCCCATGAGAGTACCTGAGAAAATCTAGATTTAAAATGTGCAGATCCAGTGTTGAACTGAAATTGTTCAGTTTGGGAAAAAGAAAAAGTTCTGGAGGTGGGTGGTAGTGATGGTTGTCCAACATTGTGGTTGCCTTTGATGCCACCGACTATGCATTTGAAAATGGTTGAGAAGGTAAATGTTATCTTCTGTAAATTTTACAATTATAAACATAGTGATTCAGGTCCTAGTTTTAGTTTTTAGGCTTTGCTCAATCCAAACGAAAGTTCCCTTGACTTTATTTTTAGATTCCTGACCCACAAGGATATGGCATATTTCATATCTCCCTGGACTACTTAGCTAACTTGTGAGTCTCAGGTTCCCAGATGTCAATTCTCATTTCTCTATCACATGATTCCTGCTCAACCATTTCAAATATCAGAGAGCAAAATAAAAAGAAAGCAATGTTTCCATTGCAGAAATTCATATAAAAGCTAATGATGTGAGGTTCCTGCAAAGATTTTAGAATCTGTGTTCACTTTGGAGAAGCATCCAGAATGTAGAGTGGTGGGAGCTCCTTTCCCCTAACTGCCAATTCATGCACTACTGTCCTCCTGCCTCTGAGCCTTTCATTTCATAAATGCTTGTCATGTCCTACCCGGGTCAAAGTACTGTGCCTTGAGAAGTTTAGCAGACTGATCCGCCCTCTAGATAGAGGCTCTAGTGATGTGTGCATAATGAGAACGAAAGAATGGACAATATCCAAAAATAGAACCCTTCCGTAATTCTTTCAGTTACCCATTGATTCCCAATACACGCCAGATACTTTAGGTATTATGGGGTTTCAGAAACAGCAGAAATGCCCTCCAGGGAGGGACATCAGGGAACTGTTTTCTGGAAGACATGACACTTCAGGAAACTGGTTCCTGAAGGTTGTGTAGTATTTGAGGGGCATTCCACAAAGTGAGAATAAAGTAAAAAAGATAAATTAAGTGGTATTCATCAGAAAGAATAGGCTGGATCACATGGGTCAGCTGTAAAGACCATAAGGGCTCATGGCCTTCTATAAAGGCCTGGATAGCAAATACTTCGGCTTTGTGGGCCATGTGGTCTCCACTGCAGATACTTGTAGGCAATACCTACAAGTGATGATGGATGTGACCGTGGTCCCAATAAAATTTTATTTACAAAAACAGGTGTAGGTTCATTTTGGCCCACTGGCCATAGTTTGCTGACTCCTGGACTAGCAAGTAGGATGGATGAAAGGATGCAAGAAGGAAGTAGCCAAGGGTCTGATCTGGGTGATACTTGCATGCCAGGATAAAAATGTTTTTCCAAAGTAGCAATGAAAAGATGTGTCTTGGAGCAAAGAGGATGTCTTGATTAGAACCAGCCATAAATAACATCTTTCTCAAAGGAGACTGCAAGTTCTGTCTCTTTCAGAAGCACTTCTGGGGACTTTATGGTTCTAGTGGTATTCATTCACTATTACACTCAAACTCTTAGAGCTTTAAAAGTAACAGTATCAAACATTATAAATCGCTTGATCTTATCCACTAAACAAGGAAAGAAGATGTGGTTATAGTTCCTTCTGTCTTGGGAGGCTATAATAGATGAGAAAAGGGTGTAAGAATTAGCCAAGATTCTTGTGTTGGTCTTTTCCATGTATTATACCACAGCTCCCTGGAGTGAGGCCTAGAATTTTGCAACACCTTCACTGCCTTGCAGATTGGAACACTTGTCTTTTCAACCTAAGTCCCCTGCTCTCAGGTCTCAAAGTCCTGAATTTCCTGTTTGATTTGTACTTTTCCAGGCTTCATCTTGCTTGACCTGTACAGTATCTAAAACTCCATACTCCTTCCTTCTGTTTACTTCCCTGCTTTGGATTTTGTGATATCACTTTCTCTTGGCTTTTCTGATTTACTTATGACTGCTCCCTCTCAGATTCTTGGCTTGGCTCATGGATCCCAATCCAGGTGTAGAGCTGATGTGCCTATCTATTTGTGCGATCCTGTTAGGAAGCCCATTTGAATAACCAAGCTAAAGCCACAGCTTCCTTCTTGGCCTGTATAGTAGAAAAGGTGATATTTTAGTCTACTATCAGCATTGCTCCACTATTTTATTTCTTCACTTGCTCAGGGTAGAAAGGACGCTATTCTTTGGGCCTCTCAGATACTCCAACATTATCTAGCTTTGTATCCAAATACTTCATAGATACTTAGAACTCAGTATGTCTGAAAAATAGATCTAAAGCTGAACGCATCTGTTTTTTTTTTTTTTAAATAAGTTTTTCTCCCTGAATTTCCCACCTTCAAAATGGTGTGATTTTGTATCCGTTAACCTAAACTAGAAACCTAGAGTCATCCCAAAGTCTTCTTTTTCCCTAACAATATCCTGTGGCTCCCATCTCTGTCATAAATCCCTCTGACATCCTGCAGGTCACCAGAATCTCTGCTAGGTTACTGAAACAGTTTCTTTTAATGAGTCTTGTCGTTTCCAGTCTTAAGACTTTCAACTTAGTCTTCCATTCTGTAGCCTGGATAATCTTCATAAAAATACAAAGCCAACTGTGTCATTACTTGGTTAAAAACACCATGCTATGTTTATCCATCGCCTACAAGATAAAATCAAAACTCTCAGGATGGCAGTAGAACCCTTTGTGATCTGAGCCCACCTATACTTCCAGCCTCATCTCCCAGCATTTCACTCAACCTTATATTGTTAGCTCTAGCCATTTTCTAAAATTTTAAGTTCTCTTAATCTATCTTATAGATTTGGCTTAAATAGTACCTCTACTTTGCCTTTCTTTCAGTCATTTTTCAAGAAAATATAACTTCTTTCAATCCCTCATAAATGACAGAAATATGAGGCTTAGATTGCGTGCTCTGTGTTCAGTTGTGTCCTACTCTTTGTGATCCCATGAACTGTAGCCCACCAGGCTCCTCTGTCCATGGGATTTTCCAGGCAAGAAAACTGGAGTGGGTTGCCATTTCCTACTGCAATGGATCTTCCTGACCCAGGGGCTCACATAAATCTTGATAGATATGTGAAATGGTGACTATAATATCAGTTGCTGATCACAGATCCCTCAAAAGATCCCAGGAAAACCTATTGACTGAGCAGAGCTAAGTTCACCAGGCCTACTGAAGTAAGGGAGAGCAAATCAGTAAGGGCTGACTTTTAGGAATGTCTCAAGATGGAGAATGAGGGGAGGATATTTATGACATTTTAGGACCTAAGCTGTATGATTTTAAGGGCAACCTTTCAAGGCAGGGAATTGGTTGGGATTGGGCCAGTGATGAAGATAAAATAACTTTTGATGGTAGACATAGCTAGGCAAGATCTTAAAGCAAGCCCTGATGAGCAGTTAAATCTTGATAAGGCATTTTAATTGGCTCATAGTCTTCTCTTCTGGTAGCAAATATTTCATGGAATAAAAGAGTACTTCCTTTAGCTTGGTCCTAGTATTTTTAGCACACAAGCATGAGAATATTGTTCCAGGAAAGTATGTTGGTTTAACTTTTTACTGTCTCATAGGGATATTGTAAGGATTGACTGACTTTAATGTGTGTGAGATATTTATCATGGTACTTATATTGCAAGTTCTCAATAAAAAGGATTTATAATTGTTCCTCTGTATATTCTCTTTGTTAGAACACCTCCAATCCTTTATTTCAATGATTTGTTTTAATGTCTCTCTCTCCTACTATATCATTAGAGCTCAAGTACTCGCAGTATGTTTTATTCATTTTGTCTCTCCAGCTCCTAGCACAGAGCTTTGCCACTTAATGGGTTCTCAATAAATGTTTGTAGAATAAATGAATGGATGCAATGTGTTAAATACTGTGCGTGTGGGTTGACACTGAGGAACTTGTTAGTTATGTTAGTTAGCATGAGGAGGGAAGAGAAGACAAAAGCTTCCTAGAATGCAGGAGGTGAGTGAAGAAATGGAGAATCTGAATTTTGTCTTTCTCTTGCATGCTAAGGAGCAACTAACAGATAGCCATCCATCATTCCCTGCTTGCAGATAAGAGCAAGTGATAGCTCCATTAACTCTGCCCATGTAACTCAGGAAGCGAAACCTCCAAGGTTGGTTTGGATTGGTGCTACCTTATATGGAACAGGGCAGAGAGGCTGAGAAAGATAAGCTTGGCTTGTGACTGTTTCTTATGTTTAATGGGAAAAGCTTGAACTATTGCAACCCTCAGCACTAAGAATGTAGGGATGACTTAAGAGAAAAGCAGGACCATACAGCAATGGCATAGATAGTGCTGCATCGTAACAGTCAATGACACTGTTCATGTTAAATACAGCATTGAGTCTTTTGCATTCTGTCTACATTACCCTTTTTGCTGGAGACCTATATATACTGCACAGATCATTGGCCTTGCAAACCTTGTATTTGCTCCAATCAGAACTTATTGAGGTAGGAACTTCCCTGATGGTCCAGTGGTTAAGACTCTATGCTGCTAATGTACCGGGCATGGGTTCAATCCCTGGTGAGAGAACTTAGATACCTCATGATGCTGCCCACACCCCCCAACCCCCCCAACCCCACCCCCAAAAAAGATCTTACACTGAGGGAAAAAGTTTGGATTGTGTAATAGCTGTCTGATCTTAGTATGTATTACTTTTTATAGAGCTCTGAGGATAGGGCATCATACTTAGTTCTCTAAAGACCTATTTTTTCCCACTATGGTATGCTTCCCTAAGGTGAAGGTCAGCATCTTATTCAACATTATAATGATTGCCAGGCCCTTTTCCCATGGATCCTAGTACTGATAGTGCCTGGCACATAATAGAAAATGTTTGTAAATTTGATAGTGATGAAATGAATGTACACAGTCAGGTCAGCTGAGTGAATCACACGACATTTCCTTTAAACTAATACTGATTTTCTTTTTTCCAGCATCAATCAGCCACAGGTATTCATATGTCCCCTCTGTCTGGAACTTCCCTCACCCCTCTAGGTTGTCACAGAGCACTGGCCTGAGCTCCCTGGGTCACACGGCGAGTTCCCACTGGCTGTCTAACATGGGGTAATGTATGTTTCCATGCTACTCTCTCAGTTCATCCCAACTTCTCCCTCCCACACTGTCTACAAATCTGTTCCCTACGTCTGCCTCTCCAATGCTGCCCTTCAAATAGGTTCATCAGTACCATCTTTGTAGATGCCGTGCACATGGATTAATATACAATATTCGCCATTATTTTGAATTATAAACTGATGTTTCATTGGGAAAAGCATAATGAAAAACTTTATACACCTGCAATTAACACAACACTGTAAATCGACTATACTTCAATTAAAAAATAAACTTTTAGGAAAAAATCCTTACACTTAATACTGTTAGTAAGCATTATGTCATTTATTTTCATGCAAACACACAATACACACACATGCACACAACATATAAATATATAAGTATATATATACAAACATAAAATACATTTATACATGTTTATGTGTAAATAAATGTGTATATATATTCAAATTTGTGTATATCAGTGAAATTAGATGAAACTAGATTTTGACTATAGAGATAATTTTGAGATTTATTTTTTCTCATTATTATATAGTGAAAGACTTCCACATGTTTTAAGATATTTCTGGAGATATATTTAATAACAATATAGTTTTTTACCACATTGTTTATTTAAATTGTTTCTGAATCCTCTCACCCTACCAGGCACAACATTGTACACAAATCTTAATATATATCTCTGTTTATGTGTTTATAAGAAATTCTTAATGTATAGTATGTTTTAAATACAGGATATTTTAGCTCAAAAGGTAAGAATATTTTTAAGATTCTTTATTTATGATACCAAGTTGCTTTTCTTAAATATTATACAGATATATGATTCCTTCTATAGACCATGGTCTTTTTCCTGTATTGGTTTTAACGGTACATTTCAATGTTAGAGAAAAATTTGGTATCAGTTTTAAAGGAAAGAGGTAGAATTTTATTGTGTTTTAATTTGGATGTGTTTCTCCATCTTGAATGACATATATATCTTCTGTTTTGTTATTTTTTCTTTTTACTATTATTGTTCATAATTTTCTTATTGACTTGGCAAGAAGGGCTTCTTATAGATTGAGGATATTGTTTGTTAATTTTTTTCCAGGTTGTCATTTACCCTTTATGTCAGAGTTGACAAATGCATTAAAATTTATGTGAAATCAAATACATCAATTTTTCCTCAGTGTAGCTTTTTCCTTCGAAATTATCCTTAGAATTTTACTACAAAGTTGGAGATATATATATTATATATATGTGTGTGTATATATATATGTATACATCAAGAATCCCATGCTCCTTTTGCTTTATTTCTTATATCTAACTCTTTAATTCAAAAGGCATTCTTTGGTGTAACATTTGAGTTAAAGGTGTTATAACTTTTTAAACTTGAAATATTTTTGCAATTGTCTCCCTTTGTTTTAATACAGAGTTTTAACTGTCTCATTCTAGTTTAATACATAATCTTTCTCTTCCTCAGTAATTTGACATTGTGTTAAAATCTAATGTAACTTGAATTTTCCCATGCATCCTGAGCCTATGCATAGTAATTGGATCATTTTTAACAATGTTAATTAAGTTTCACTATGTGTTCCCTGTTTCAGCAGGAACTCCAGTTACTCATCTGACAAGCCCCCTCCTTCCCACCCCCAACTCTCTATCCCACGACCCATTCCCTTTCAAGTGTTCTGGGAATTCTTAGGAGCTGGCTCGTTTGTACTCTTGGACAAGTCTGACTGAAGATTTGGAGGGCAGTGCTCTGGCCTCAAAATCAAGCATTTGTACTGGCTTTCCTGTTACTCCACTTAAGTGGAACCAAATAGTTGATGAGGTGAAGTTTTTCTTTATATATGAATTATCAAAGAAGAAAGAATGACAGAATTGAAATATGCCATCTTGTAACTCTTAACATAATGGATAAAGGTAGTACTGTCAATGGCTGCTAAGACTACTAGGTAAAGAGCAGATGGAGAACTTTTTAAGGGAGGCTACGACTGATAACATGTATAAACTCCCAGCCAATCTTAACATTAAGAGACAACAACTAAACTTTACATACCTCATGATGGGACTCTATGGCACAACTTTTTAATTTGAAGTATAGTTGATCTACAATATTAGTGTGTAGCATAATGATTCAGTATTTTATAAAATATTCTCCATTTAAAGTTATTACAAAATATGACTACATTTCCCTGTGCTATATAATATATACTTGAGACTTACCTATTGTATACATAGTAGTTTGCATCTCTTAATCCCACACCCCTTTCTTGCCTCTCCCCACCGGTATCCACTAGTTTTTTTTTCTATATCTGTTTCATTATATACATTTGTTTGTTTTACTTTTTAGATTTCACATATAAGAGATAGTGTGCAGTATTTGTCTTTCTCTGACTTATTTCACTAAATATAGTAGTCAGGTCCATTTACATAGTTGCAAAGAGCAGAATTATATTCATTTTTTATGGCTGAGTAGTATTCCATTATATGCCTATCTCACATCTTCTTTATTCATTCATCTGTTGATGGCCACTTGTGTTGCTTACACATCTTGGCTATTGTAAAAAATGCTTCTAAGAATATTAGGGTGCATGTGTTTTTTTTGAGCTAGTGTTTTGAGGTATTTTTTGGGTATATACTCAGGAGTGAAATTGCTAGAACACATGATAGTTCTATTTTTAGTTTTTAGGAACCTCCATACTGTTTTCTTTAGTGCACCAATTTACTATATCATCGACAGAGTATAAGGGTTTCCTTTTCTCCAAATCCTTACCAACATTTGTCATTTGTAGACTTTTTGATGTTAGCCATTCTGAGGTGTGAGATGGCATCTCATCATAGACATGAACATATATTTTTCCAAAGAAGACATACAGATGGCTAACAGGCACATGAAAAGATGCTCAACATTGCTAGTTATAAGAGAAATGAAAATTAAGTATACAGTACAACTTTTCTTACTAAAAACATCCAACTTGAATGTGCTCAAGCCTCAAGACCTAATTACTAGCTTTCTATAAACACAGGGGATATGGCAACATGTTAAACAACACCATAAAGATATAAAATGCAATATTTTGTTTTAAGTAGTCCCTTTTTCTACATGGATATTTTAGCATTTAATTCAGAAGAAGCTATGTTAAGATCTGCTAGGGGCCATTTTTAAATGGAAACATGACTAAAATATTTTGGTTACCTCCTAGGGACACTTTTCTCTGTTTATATAGGAGTAATATTGAGAAATATATCTGAAGTTATCACTATAAGGACAAATAATACAATTACTAGGTGAAGAAGCCTGGTTTTTTGTTCTAAATAGCACTTTTGAACACTCAATACCCAGTAATCAAATTTGATAAAGCACTGTCTTACTTTTTCTTCAATATTAAAATTTCACTTTGCTAATATGAGATACTACATTTAAATATCTCTGAGGATAGAGGATGGGAACAACACATACATTCTATTCTCTAAAGTGCTGTAAACAACTGGGTTTAGCTCATGAAGTGTCTTTTTAAAAATCTGAAAGTATTTTTATCATTTTACTAATAATATAATTTACAGTAGAAGAAAAAATTAACTCATAATTATACTAAGATGTAGCAGTTATTACTCTTTGGTATATTTTTATGGCATTTATGAATATGCATGTATATACTTTAAAAAATAATTATGGGATAAATCAATTTATAACCTGTAATTTTTATTAAACAGGAGATAATGAACAACTTCTTACATCATTATTTATGTTTCATTTCATCAGAGTATTTTGCTCTACCAGAACATTCTGTCAACTTACCACCAGTGAAAAGTGGACCTCCACATAATGCCACGAGCTCTTTGTGTCCTGCATACCAGCTGGGATGAAGTCCTCATTGTCAGCTGGGCAGAGAGTGATCTGTTCCCCAAATCCCAGGTTACTGCCAGCTTTCTGGGGTCACTTCCGGTAACAGCTCTGACATTCGGATCCTTCAGGAATCAGACACCAAGAGTGAGGAGGGCAAGAGGTTCACTGGGGATTAATGACTGAAATAGGAAAAAGGGGTCCAAGCAGGATTGGGCAGAGAAAGCCTACAGACCATGTTGCAGGTCTCACAAAATCTCAGCCAACCCAACAGGAGCTCTAGAGCTAAGATTACCCATAAGGACTCTGGTGTTGGGCAGAAATTGCCTGTCCTATGGTTCTGCTTACTCAGCCATTGGCTCAGAGATTGCCTGGGAAAGGTGTGGTCTCAGTTTGAAAGCTGAGATGTGTCCTGAAGGTGGTAACAGCAGGAGGCTCTCAGTCACCTGCACTCCTTGCAGTTGAATAGCAAGTTCTTTCCCGGGTGATCTGGGCCACCTCTATGATAGATATGTGCCTCAAAGTAATGCTACTGATTTTTGTGGTAAAATAGACATAATATTTACTATTTTAACCATTTTATTTATATAAGTTAGTAGCTTAAGTACATTCACATTGTTGTGTAGTAATCATCAGTATCCATTTCCAGAAATTTTTCATCATTCCCAAACTGAAACTCTCTACTCATTAAACATTCTTCCTGCATCTTGACCCTGGTAATCACTATTCTACTTTCTGTTTCTATGGATTTAACTACCCTGTGTACCTCATGTAAGTGAAATCATGCAATATCTGTCATTATTTCATTTAGCATAATGTCTTCAAGGTGCATCTATATTGCAGCAAGTATTGGAATTTCATTCCTTTTCAAGGCTGAATGCTATTCCATTGCATGTATATACCACACTTTATCCATCTGTCGATGGACATTTATGTTATTTCTATTTTTTTGGTTATTCTGAGTAATGCTGCTGTGACTATTGGTATATAAATATCTTTTTGAGTCTCTGCTGTCAATTTTTTTGAGTATATACCCAGAAGAGAAATTGTTGGTGTACATGGTAATTTTGTGATTAACTTTTTGAGAAACCACTATACTGTTTGCCACAATAGCTGCGCCATTTTACATTCCCACCAGCAATGCACAAACATTTTTATTTCTCTACATCCTCACTAACACTTGCTATTTACTCTTTTTTTAATAGCCATTTTAATGGATGTGAAGTGATATCCTGTTGTGGTTTTGATTTGCATTTCCCTAATGATTAGTAATGTTAAACATCTTTTCATGTATCTATTGGCTATTTATATATTTTCTTTGGAGAAATGTTTGTTCAAGTCTGTTTTCAATTTTCAAAATCACGTTTGATTTTCTTGTTGTTAAATTGTAAGAATTCTTTATATAATCTAGCTAGTAACTCTTTATCAAATGTATGATTGGCAAATATTTTCTCCCATTCTGTGGGTTGCTTATTCACTCTCTTGGTAGTTTTCTTGGAGGCACAGATGCTTTAACTTGGGTAAGTTCAATCTTCTATTCTTCTTTGTTGTTTGTGATTTTGGTGTTATATCTAAGAAAACATTGCCAAGTCCAATGTTGTGCTTTTTCTCTGTGGTTTCCTTTAGGAGTTGTATGGGTTTTTTTCTCTTCCATTTAAGTTTTTTACCCATTTGAGTTAAATTTTGCATATCATAAAAAGAATGTCCAATTTCATTCTCTTACATGTGGATATTCATTTTCCCACTAATTGTTGAAAAGACTGTCGATTTCCCATTTGTGTTAGTATCCTTGTTGGAAATCATTTGACCATATGTGTGTAGGGGAGGAAGAACTTTATTCTATTGTATTAGGTTTTGTGGCTGTGCCTAAGAATTAAACTGACATTAGACAGATTCACAGAAGGAAAGCACACAAATTTTATTTAATATTTTTTTGTGTGTAATGGGTGTTTTTAAAAGGAAAATGAAGACCCAAAGAAACTGTTAGGTCTAAAAGCTTAAATATACTTCTAAAAATAAAGAACAATATATTGTGAGGATGTGATAAGACAAAGGGATTTGAGTTACAGGCAGTACATTGTGGGATAGTGACTAGGAAATATATGGGGAAACTAATGGAAGATAATTGTTATTTTCTTAAGTTTGTTCATACAGATCCATTTCAGCATCAGCTGCCAGTCTCTGGTGATAAGCACATCCTTCTCTTCCTGATACAGACATAGCACCTTTCTTATGGGAAACTTTATGATCTGCTTTTAAGTAGAAAGGGAAGGTCAGAGAGACTTCTTGCCTCTGCTGTTTCTCAAGCATCTTCCACTCAAAGTAATCAGTATGCTAAAGTGGCATATTTGGCGGTGGCATATTCTGAACCCCTTCATATGTGAGGGTTTATTCCTGCACTTTCCATTCCATGCCACTGATTTTAAAAGCATATTAATATTCACACATTAGAGTAAGGGAGGTTATTTTCAGCATCCTTTCCCTGGGAGGCTATTTTCCTCTTCAACTCTTGCTACTATGACTTAAAGAATTTTTTTCTGTCCTTTTATAACTATATTTGAAGCCTGAGGCCACTCAGTTGATGTACTTCCAGTGATGACACACCTTAATCCTTCATGGTATTCTGATCTGGAGGAATGCTCATAAGTTATCTGTGGCCAATCTGGCAAATAAATTGAGTGATGTGGGCAAAACTGTTATTTTTTTTTAAATGAAAAGATGTTCTAAGGTAATGGTGTGAAATTTTGTATGTGCCATATAAACTGACTTTAGGCCAAATAACTTCTTAAGATAGCTGCTTAAAAGGAGGAATACTTATCTTGAAGATAACTGCTGTAATGATTTTTTAAAAAACAAATACATGACCCATTCATTACTTTAGTGTCACAATCCGAGGCCTTTATTTATTTATTTGGACATGTACCTACTCTCTCTCTAAGAGGGCTAGTGTTTGTGTTAGCTGCTTAGTTGTGTCTGACTCTTTGTGACCTCACCGACTATAGCCTGCCAGGCTCCTCTGTCCATGGAATTCTCCAGGCAAGAATACTGGAGTGGGTAGCCATTCCCTTCTCCAGGGGATCTTCCCAACACAGGGATTGAACCTGGGTCTCCTGCATTGTAGGCTGATTCTTTACCATCTGAGTCACCAAGGAAACCTGAAAAGCATCATTAAAAAAATAAGATTAGGGAATAATGGCCATGCAACTAAAGGGATTGGAGAGGCAGAGTTGGAAGGATCTGCTCTCCTTGACACATGAGGGCTAGAAAACTTCTATGTTCAGGGCCACCCTTCAAGTGAGGAAAAAGATTGGCTAAAACTCAAATCTTCTGACTTCTAGCTCAGAATTCTCTCTGCAATAGATGGGAGATGTAGAGATGGGTCACCAGGAAGTGTTGTGGGCTCTTCTTTCTTAACATCTATCAGGATATAATAACTTCCTTTCTCTAGAAAATAATTTAAATGTAACCTCACCTCAAATGGAGGACATTTAGCCTTTCTAAGCCAATGATCCTATACCTATCATCTGAAGTTTCTGCCAAACATGTTTTAACCCTAGATTGCATTTCATGTGTCAAGACCTGGGAAGTGCGTTTTCAAAATTCCTTTGAATGAAATACTTTCCAGAGTTACACATGCTATTACAGTCTCCAAGTAACATTCAGGAGAAAAGAAGGAGCAAATTTTGATTATTTTAATTCAAGTGGCACAGTTTCATTTGGTGATGAAAAGCTAAACATTCTGCTTTTGTGCTTGTGTAGAGAGAGAGAAAGAAAGAGGGTTTGGGGGTCTCTTAGGCAAGTGGAAGCTCCCTGAGGCCCCCAGTTGCCTCCCCAGGAAGCTGGTGCTGGGTCTGTGATCACCACTATCTAGCCATGTGGCTTGGAAATACATCTAACCTATCTAGATTCCTTAGTCTGAAAGGGAAGGGTTTTTTAGCAAGATATTCTTGAAGTTTACTTTTAGTTGGATAACTCCTTGAAATAATTCTAAGAAAGAATGTTGGATTTAAAATAGTTAGCTACAATATTGTGAGATGACAGCAAAAGGCTGGCATTTTGGCTTAGTGTGATGCCTTGTTGGAAGCAGCATCTATTTAAATCCGAACTCTTAAGTACAATTGTCTGAAAACTGAGAAAGTAAAGTTGACAGGACATCCACTGTTTGTTAGTACATTTATCAAAGACTTTATCAATGAATCCTTGAACTTGGAAATTTATTCTAGTATGCAATTAATTCTGAGTATTATATATAATCATATATATATATATATATATATATAGAGAGAGAGAGAGAGAGAGAGAGGAGCACAAGAGAAATTGAGAAACTTGAAATGTTTAAATTTCTAAGTATGACTAAGAGCTAGAAGAGGTTGTTTTTGTTACAAATCCAGTCTTTTCAAATGTGCTACTTGGGAAATTTCCTTCAACTTTTTCTTTGTTCATCATCAGATGAAAGGAACCCAACTGTTCACAATGTAGTGAGTTTGCAAGATTATTCATTTATACCAGGGCAAGATGAAACATGAGCACCAGAGTTTCTTAAATGAGAAGTTTGAAAAGATAATTTCACTTATCTGAAATATTACAAAAGCCCCTAAATTCGGCCCAGTAAGTCGTTCACCTCTATCACCTGTGGAACCAGTCATGCATCTGATGAATCGAGTCACCACCACCACGCGTGCTGAATGCCACAGGCTGCTTGCTGGTCTAAGGATTAATTAGAGCTGTTGTCAGGGTTATGCTCTCCCTGCTCCTCTTCATGGAAAATGAATCACTGTCTTTACAAGACATCCTCCTTGCCTTGTCCTTTGTGGTGTGGTTTTATTTCACCCTAGACTTTAGCCTGAAATTCAGCGGCTGATAGGGTCTGAAAGGGAGCCCCGCATGCTGAGCAACATGTACGGTCTGAGTGGTGCCAGGAACCCTGAGGGACAGGTTGAAACCTTCATTAGCCCAGAATCTTTAGCCACAATGAACTGAAAATTACTGACGCTTCATACACAATGGCCAAGCCGTCATGAGCAATTAAGGAGCCGTGGTGTAACTGACCTGATTCGAGGATGCAGGGCAGCTGAGCACTTCTCCCTGAGGCCAGCCCTCCCACATGAGCAGAGCAGATGGCCTTCTGAGGGATTTCAATAACAAGGGCTGCTGGATAGTCAAGTGACCGGTCAGGGTAACCAAGGGGACTGGCCAGTCAGATTTCTTCTGGATGGGTGGGCAGCCCATGCCTCACCGAGCCGTACCATATGGCCCTGTTTGTGGCGACCCCATGCCCTCCCAGGACTCTTCCTTCCAATGCAAAACGGAAGGATAAGGGATGTGTCACTTTAACATATTCTTCTGTTTGGCACTTTGATGAATGCTGGTGATGAATAAGATGGATAAGGAGCTAGGAATGACTTCAAGGACCTTGTGATCTAAAGGGGGTGGAGCGAACAAGAATGTAGGTGAGTATAATCCAAGTCTTAACTGTCTAAGTACTGACACAGCACATACGATGTGCAAAACCATATGATGACTGCAAAAGAGAAAGGAAAGATCATTTCTTACTGATGAAGATTTTGAGCAAGGGTGAGAGTTTCTACCATATATTCACTGAAAAATGGCTCTGTGGTTCAGTACATTTCAGAGACCTCACCTAAAGATTTATAATACACATTAGCATATATGGTATATTCTAAATTTTATTTTCTGAATTGAGAATGCCTAAATATAATTCAAAATAAAAAATATATCCCCTAGGTAACTCAGTCTTCTCAATAGCAGCAACCACTTTTGCTAGTTCTAGTGGATCCTTCTAGGGCTATGTTATGCTTATGCATATATGAGCACACGTGTATATAGTCTTTTTTTCCTTACACACAACCTTGATTTTTTTTCCTGCTTAAAATGCATCTAAAGAATCACTCCTTATCAGTCAATTTTGAGCTTAATAACTGTTTAAAATGACTGCCTCTGATCCCATTGTATGAAAAGTTTTCCCGTTATTTATTTGGCTTCCTTTCTATGAAACATTTTTGTGTTACAAACACTACTTCAATGAATACTTGTAAATTATTAATTTGAATATGTACAAGTTTATTTATAGGAGCAATTTCTAGGAGCAGCACTGCCAGGAAAATGAATATGTTTATTCAAATTTTTAAAAAATTGAAGTATAGTTGATTTAAAATGTTTCAGGTATACTACAAAGTGATTCAGTTATACATATCTATTTTTTTCCAGATTCTTTTCCATTATAGGTTATTAGAAGATATTGAATATAGTTTCCTGTGCTATGCAGTAGGTCTTTGTTGTTTATCTGTTTTATATGTAGTAGTGTGTGTCTGTTAATCCTATATTCCAAATTTATCCCCCACCCCTGTCCCTTTTGGTAACCATAAGTTTAGTCTCTATTTCTGTTTAGTACATAATTTAATTTGTATCATGTTCACTCTTAATTTCAAAAGAGATGGTTCAGTTGTTTTTATGGAAGTTATTCACACTTGGATCTGCCTGCTTTGTATTTTTTCACTAATTCAGTGTGATTTTTTTTCTTGGTCAATATAAGTAAAAATGGTATTTTTATAACTTTTTATTTTCTTGTTAGTAGTTTAGGGAAGGAGAAACTTTCCCTCTACTCTCTTAGGTTTAGTAACTGGGACCTGCAAATTAAATTGATAAAAGAACAGAATAACAGGAGAAAAGGTATACAATTTTTATTGACTTTAATATTTTTATGTGCATGGAGGCTTCACAGAAAAGAAGTGAAAACCCAAAGAAGCAGTTTGATTTGGGAGCTTATATATCATTTTAAGAAAGAATGATAAATTGTGGAGAAGTGACTTGACAGAAGAAAGGGGGGTTTGGTTCTAGGGCCAATAAATTGTAGAAGAGAAACAAAGAATATATGAGGTAAACTAGGACATATATGAGGAAATATGAGGGAAATGTATCAAAGGTAAGGGTTATTTTGGTAAGATTTATTTGTGTAGGCTCATCTCAGTATTGATTCCTTTCCTCTGGTGATCACAGGGCTCACCTCTACCTGGTACAGGCAGGATGCCTTTCTTATAAGAAATGCACCCTATTGGCAGATGGGGAGATGGTGGGAAGCTCTTCCTGTCTTTGGTGTATCTCAGTTGCCTTCAGCTCAAATACTCATTATACCAACATAGCATATTTTAATCTCCTTCAGTGGGGTTGATAAAATTTTCATATATTTAGGAGTTATTTTTATGTCTTGTCTGTCTAAATTCTATTTTTAAAAATCACTTTCTTATGGAATTTTGACCACTCAAAATATGTTAAGGAAATAGAAATTAGGTCTTTATATAATGAATATTAATATACTTTTCAATGTGTAGTCCCATTTTGGATATAATTTATGATTTTTTTGCCAAGTGGGTAATCAAATCAAATTATTAATCAAAATTATTGGTCTTTACATTTAGGACTCTGAGCTTTGTGCCCTACCTCTGTCCTACCTGTAATTCTTCAAAAATTATATAGAAAAAAATTCTCCAATAAGTTCATGTAGTACCTCTGCACAAAATTTATATTTGAATATTTGATCTATCTGATAGATACATATGTGTGTGTATGTACATGTGTACACACATGTATTTTTTGGTATAAGTGCAAAGTAGGAATCCAGGTAGGCAACCCAGTTATCTCAAAACAGTGTATTGAATAATCAACCTTTTTCCCAGTGAAACAAAATGCCACATTTATCATATACTAGATTTCATTTAAGTCCAATTCTGAACTTTCAGTTCTATTTGAATGCTATGTCTACTCATGATAAGTTCTGTAATTTTATAGGTTTTAGCATATGGTAGTGCATTTTCTCTTTCATTATTCTTTCAGAGTTTTCTGGGATTTCCTTGCTTGTTAATGTTTTCAATATAAATATCAGAATCAACTTGTTAAAAATAAACTGTGAGTACTGTTAGGGGGATTAAATGTAGATCAATCTAGGGAAAATTGAAATAGTCTTAATACATATTCAAGAGCATGATTCTACATGGTATTTGTCTTTTGGGGATTAAAGTATTAGTCACTTAATTGTGTCAGATGCTTTGCGACCACATGGATAGCATAGACCTTCAGGCTCCTCTGTCCGTGGAATTCTCCAGGCAAGACTACTGGAGGGGGTAGTCATTCCCTTCTCCAGGGAATCTTCCCAGCCTAGGGTTCAAACCCAGGTCTCCTGGATTGCAGGCAGATTCTTTACAGACTGAGCCACCAGGGAAGAATTCTGGAGTAGGTAGCCTATCCCTTCTCCAGGGAAGCTTCCCAACCCAGGAATTGAACCAGGGTTTCCTGCATTGCAGGCCTATTGTACCTCACAATTGCGTTCATCTTACATGTTAGCAAAGTAATGCTCAAAATTCTCCAAGCCAGGCTTCAATAGTATGTGAACCGTAAACTTACGGATGTTTAAGTTGGCTTTAGAAAAAGCAGAGGAACCAGAGATCAAATCGCCAACATCCACGGGATCATGGAAAAAGCAAGACAATCCCAGCAAACATCTATTTCTGTTTTATTGACTATGCCAAAGCCTTTGACTGTGTGGATCACAACAAACTGGAAAATTCTTAAAGAGATGGGAATACCAGACCTCCTGAGAAATCTGTATGCAGGTCTAGAAGCAACAGTTAGAACTGGACATAGAACAACAGACTGGTTCCAAATTGGAAAAGGAGTACATCAAGGCTGTATATTGTCACCCTGCTTATTTAACTTCTATATAGAGTACATCATGTGAACTGCCAGGCTGGATGAAGTACAAGCTGGAATCAAGATTTCTGGGAGAAATATCAACAACCTCAGATATGCAGATGACACCACCCTTATGGCAGAAAGTGAAGAAGAATGAAAGAGCCTCTTGATGAAAGTGCAAAAGGAAAGTGAAAAAGCTGGCTTAAAACTCAACATTCAGAAAAACTAAGATCATGGCTTCCAGTCCCATCACTTCATGGCAAATAGATGGGGAAACAATGGAAATAGAGAGAGACTTTATTTTGGGGGGCTCCAAAATCACTGCAGGTGGTAACTGCAGCTATGAAATTAAAAGATGCTTTCTCCTTGTAAGAAAAGCTATGACCAACCTAGACAGCATATTAAAAAGCAGAAACATTACTTGGTTGACAAAGGTCCATCTAGAAAAAAGCTATGCTTTCTCCAGTAGTCATGTATGGATGTGAGAGTTGGACTGTGAAGAAAGCTGAGTGCCGAAGAATTGACGCTTTTGAACTGTGGTGTTGAAGAAGACTCTTGAGAGTCCCTTGAACTGCAAGAAGATCCAACCAGGCCATCCTGGAGGAAATCAGTCCTGAATATTCATCGGAAGGACTGATGCTGAAGCTGAAATTTCAATACTTTGGCTACCTGATGAGAAGAACTGACTCACTGGAAAAGACCCTGGTGCTGGGAAAGATTGAAGGTGGGAAGAGACGGGGACAACAGAGGACAAGATGGTTGTCAACAACAGAAATGAGGATGGCATCACCAACTCAATGGACCTGAGTTTGAGTAAGCTCTGTGAGTTGGTGATGGACAGGGAAGCCTGGCATGCTGCAGTCCATGGGGTCACAAAGAGTCGGACACGACTGAGAGACTGAACTGAGGCCTATTCTTTACCAGCTGAGCTAACAGGGAAGCCTTACACATACACAGAAAAATCTATTTTTATTTTTTATTTTTTTCTGGAACTTTCTTGCTTTTTTTTTTTTTCTTCCCATTTATTTTTATTAGTTGGAGGCTAATTACTTTACATCATTGCAGTGGTTTTTGTCATACACTGAAATGAATTAGCCATGGATTTACATGTATTTCCCATCCCGGTCCCCCCTCCCACCTCCCTCTTCACCCAATCCCTCTGGGTCTTCCCAGTGCACCAGGCCCGAGCACTTGTCTCATGCATCCAACCTGGGCTGGTGATCTGTTTCACCCTAGATAATATACATGTTTCGATGCTGTTCTCTTGAAACATCCCACCCTCGCCTTCTCCCAGAGTCCACAAGTCTGTTCTATACATGAGTCTCTTTTTCTGTTTTGCATATAGGGTTATCATTACCATCTTTCTAAATTCCATATATATATGTGTTAGTATACTGTAATGGTCTTTATCTTTCTGGCTTACTTCGCTCTGTATAATGGGCTCCAGTTTCATCCATCTCATTAGAACTGATTCAAATGAATTCTTTCTAATGGCTGAGTAATATTCCATGGTGTATATGTACCACAGCTTCCTCATCCATTCGTCTGCTGATGGGCATCTAGGTTGCTTCCATGTCCTGGCTATTATAAACAGTGCTGCAATGAACATTGGGGTGCACGTGTCTCTTTCAGATCTGGTTTCCTCGGTGTGTATGCCCAGAAGTGGGATTGCTGGGTCATATGGCAGTTCTATTTCCAGCTTTTCAACATCACTCATTATCAGAGAAATGCAAATCAAAACCACAATGAGGTACCATTACACGCCAGTCAGGATGGCTGCTATCCAAAAGTCTACAAGCAATAAATGCTGGAGAGGGTGTGGAGAAAAGGGAACCCTCTTACACTGTTGATGGGAATGCAAATTAGTACAGCCATTATGGAAAACAGTGTGAAGATTTCTTAAAAAATCTATTTTTAAAACCAATTCTTGTGAAGAATGTTGTTAAACTCTGTAATGCCTTTTCAGCAACTATATAGTTTTTGTGTGATTTTCTGTTTATGAGCTGTTAATATGGTGAGTAAATGCAGATTTCTGGTATTTCTGGTATTCTTGCATTCTTTGAATAAGACATTGTCATGGTTTATTTATTTTTTAAAGTTGCAGTGTAGTTATTTTATAATAATGTGTTAGTTTCAGGTATACAGCAAAGTGATTTGATTATACACACACATATATTTATTCTTTCGTAGATTTTTCTCCATTATGTGTTATTACAGGATACTGAATATAGTTTCTTGTGCTACATAGTAAGTCTTTGTTGTTTACTTTATATATAGTAATGTGTATCTATTAACCCTATATTCTTAATTTGTCTCTCTGCCATGGTTTATTATTTTTTAAAAATTCTGATGCATTCTGCTTGCTAATATATTTTGATATCTGTATTAGTATTTGTAAATGAAATTTATTTGTAGTTTCCTTTTTTGTGCATGCTATTTTGTCAGGCTGTGTATCATTGTTACACTTGCTTCATAAAACTTATTTGGGTGATTTCCTTTTAAAATCTTTTTTCTAGAAGAGTTGAAATATTGGAGCTATTTGTTTCTTAATAATAAGTCATGGGGATGTAATGCACAGAATAGTGACTATAGGTAATAATACTGTATTCTATTTGAAAGTTACTGAGAGTTCCCCAGGAGCTTTCACACTTTTCAAAGCACCAAACTCTTCTTGTTTGTTCAACTTTAAGTTCTCTTCACACACACACAAAAAAGTGTAACTATATGTGGTGATGAGAGTTAACTAGATTTATCTTGGTGATCAATTTGCATTATATACAAATAGTGAATTATGTTGCACATTTGAAACTAATACAATGTTACGGGTCAATTATATGTCAATTGAAAAAAGTTTGGTAGAATTTCTTGATGAAAAAACTGGAGCCAGTTACTATTTTGAAGAATAACTCTTATACTTTTTCCTCTTTTTTTTCTATTTAATTGTTATGTTCAAAATACATTCTGCCTGTTTCACTATGATTTCTTTTTGGACTCCAGAGTTGTTCCTGAACATTTTGTTATCATCTTGTCTTCTGTGTCTTTCACCTTGTGTTTTCTGTTGCCTTTGCTTTATGGAAATTGCTGTGTGTTATTTTTTACAATGATATAATTTATAATCACAAAGATGTAATTTTCAGATCTTCTCTGTGAAGTGTACGCTTTAAATACTATTTGCTGTGAATTCAACCTTGTCTGAAATCTTCCTCTATATGCATTTACCCCAAAGGCTTTTGCCAACTTGTTTTATTTACTGCCATTTCTTTGAGGCATGACTATCAGACACAGCTGGGCCCTGCCTCGCATTCTTGCGGCCCACTTTTCACTCCAACTCTTGTTGCAGCAGCTGGCTCTCTGTTTGTGTAATCTGACTACCTCACCTTGCCTGTAACATGAAGTTATGTATTTTTACATACCTGCTCAGTTGTTATTATGGGCAAAAATTCATGACTAATGGGGGCAGGGGACAGTGATATGAAATTTTTCCATCTCTTGGGTGGAAAGGTATATTCTGAGATATATCCCCATGGCTGCACAAAGATCCCAGTGGGATCATGCTCAGGTTGCCCATGGGTAATCAGCCTCATGACACACCACTTCCTTGTTTCACCTTTCTCTGCCCTCCACTCCCGATTCCTGTGGTTACTTCCCCAAATTAACCACCTATTTCAGGCTGCTTTTTCAGGGAAGCCTAAGTTAGGACAGCATGACTTTTGAATTTGGCAGTGAACTGAATCTTGCTTTGCACTCCTCTTTTAACATACCCTTACACTATATGTACAAAACATACAGTATGTTTATTTATATTTTTCTTATTTTTCTTAATTCTCTTATGTTTAAGTCATTCTGTAAAAATTAATAAGTAGCAACCTCAGCTAAATAGAGTTGGGAGACTAGCAGAGGGAGCTCTCATGGCCTGAACTGATAGCACAGCCCAATAGGAAGCAAACAGACTCTTCTTTCCCGGCCAGGACTCAACCACTCAGAAGCCATGGACTGTTAACAACAGCCCTCCTAACTTCCTTTTCTCCTCTATAAGAGTTCTTCTTCTCTCGTCCTGAGGGGATTTCGCTCGTGGCTGCAAATTCTGAATTACAGTTATCTACTGTCCATCGTTGCTAGAGAAATATCTGGCAATTTGTCTGTTTCAGGTCAACACTTCTATATTCCCCCTTTCACCATAAGATTTGTATGTTTCTGTGTATAAATATTTTCAGAGCTTTCTTGGTTTCAAACTAGTTTATTTAGGGGTTCCATTTTCACTCCTCAATAGGTTTTGTGTATTTCTCATATATGTGTTCACTCTATAGTTCATCTAGCTCTAAAATGTTACTGTGTGTCTTGATCAGCCAACCGTCTTCCTAACAAGATTTGTTGACAAGTCCTGGGTTTTCTGCTAGAACTTCATTCAGTTCAGTTACTTCTCTTGATAGAGGAGGACAGAGAACAGCTTTCACACTTTCCAAAGCACCAAACTCTGCTCACTTGCTTAACTTTGTCCCAGTCTCAGGCAGACTACAGTAAACATCTTCCAAAGCTTCTTGTGCAAAATCGCTCATTCTCACTGTTCCGACACTGTTCCCTTTTGGTATCCATTATGTCTGTAAATGTACACATGGAGAGCAGAGCATGGCTGTCCGCAGCATCTAGATGTTCACTGCCCACAGCCCCTAAAGCTGTCGTGGGCAGGGCGAGGTAGGTGCCCATGCAATGGGGTGCAGGCTGCTGACCCTGGGCCCCGGGCTCTGCTGCGTGCATGCTCAGTCGTGTCTGACTCTTTGTTCCCTATATGGACTGTAGTCAGCTTGGCTCCTCAGTCCATGGAGTTTTCCAGGCAAGAATATTGGAGTGGGTTGCCATTTCTTCCTCTATGGGATCTTCTCAACCCAGGGATCAAACCCATCTCCTGTAGCTCCTGCGTTAGCAGGTGGATTCTTTCACCACCGAGCCACCGGGGAAACCCCATTCTCTGCAGGGCCCTTCAACATATTTTTGTTTCAGCATTTCCTTTTTTATTTTTATGAACCGTTGTTGTAGGAGGTCATCAAAAGGATGTGACCGCTGGTTGACCCTAGAGCTGGACCAGGGCAATGGGAGGTTCCTCACCCCCTCCCCTGTCTTTGTAATGTACTCCTTGCTCTCTAGCCCTCGGTGGGAGCTATTTTCAAAGATGCAGCCTTGGGAGAGCTCTGTGTTGTTGAGAGGATCTGGACTGTGCCGGTGACTGAACCTTGTTTTAAGCCCTCTGCGTAAACTTTAAGCCTCTGCGTAAAGATTCTATTGGGCCGGTGTAGAGCATCTACTTGTTAGCCACCTGGGTTCTTGGACTCTTTAATCAATAGAAATTGAAAACAGGCCAGAGAAGGAATTCAGGCAAAGCTTAATGGTGGCTTGGGGTGCGGCAGGAGGGGAGGGAAAGAACTAACAGGTGTCCTTGCTGGTTCCCTGGGGGTTGGGGCGAGCTGGCTCCTTAACTAGGGAGCGTGTTGGCGGGGGCGGTGGAGGATGGGTCAGTTGATCGGAAGGCGTGACTTAGGCAGTCTGCTCACCACGTTGGCGGTGCTCAGCCCAGGGATCATGCTCCTACCCTGCTTTTGCTTCCACAACCCCCTGCAGTTGGGTTTGGCTTTTTCCTATCTTGTTCCTGATTTGCCCCGACTGCACATGTGTGCAGTTATTTTTGGTCCCTTATAATTTCTGTGAATCTGTGGCTGGAGTAGATGTCTGTTTAGGTGCATGCACTGCATCAAAGTGTCCCAGGCCCCAACCTGTCTCATGCTCCTAGTGCTGCCGCCCAAGACGAGGCTGGTAAGTGAGTTCTCTTGCTTGGTTAACCTGAAACCTACCAGTCTGGGATGGCCTGCCTCTCCCCTTGGTTTCTTTTTGCACTCTGTATATGGGTACCTGTTTGTGAGCCAACAGCTATACTTGATTCCTTTCTGTAAGCAATGATGGAACGAGTACAATTTTAATTTCTCCATTTTCACCTCTTTCTATTATTTTGCCATGCAGTTTTTCTGTTGAATATATTTTTTATTAATGTTACCTTTGTATCTTTAATGCCATGATTACTTAATTTATTACACCTGTAGGATATCTTTTGCTAACAGGTGATGAGATGAATAAATCCATGCATATTCACTGCCTCTCTTCTTCCCTTTCCCTATCAGCTTTCTTTACATATTTTTTGTCCATTTATATTCTCTTTTGTATAGCTTCCAGATTATTTTAATTTTATGATAAAATGAATTCAATACTCATTCATTCTTGGGCCACAATTTTTCACTTAATTCTTTGGTAATTCCTATAGAAAAGTCTTGAAGTATATTTTAATTTTTCATTAAAAATTTTTTTCTCTTGTCTTTATATTTGGACCAGAGTTTTGTTATGTCTTATATATCCCAGTTTCTTCAGACTTTTTTCTTCATTGCTTTGTAGTCTCCTCATATTAAGAATTGCTTTGGAAAAGTCTGACATCTGTTAAATTTTTAGCTGTTTTCTGATAATGTTTTTTGTTGGTTGTGCAAAGTATTCTTTACTCAAATTTGAAATTTGACAGTTTTTAGTAGATTATGTTTTTTTGTTGATTGTATATGTAATTTAAGTACGTTTATGTTCTAGTTTTTGATTGTGTTGTCTGTTTTAGCATTTCTTCACATGTTTTGGAGTTTTGTTCAAAAGGCTAATTTTGAATTGATATTTCTTCACATTTCTCTTCTGTTCCCACTCTTCCCTTCCTATGGGTTTAGTGATGGACTTTTAGGACTGCAGTCCATGAGCAGGTCTCATTATTCATTTTGTGGCTCCTGCTTCTAAGTGATATTGGAGAATTCACAGCTGTGATCACTGAGCCATTGGAGTGCTTGGCTAGTTTTTGGTTGAGAGACTTTGCCTGTATTTTTGATGTCTCTAGGCTTTAAGTGACTATGATTTCTCACAATTGAGACTTGGTACTCAGTACTGCATATTTACATGGTAGCAATATTGACCATTTGCACCAGATAATTCTTTGCTGTGGGGGACTTTTTCTGTCTGTGTGACAGAATGTTTCACAGACTCTCTAGCCTCTGTACACCAGATGTGAGTAGCATCTTCACATCCCTAGTTCTAACAATCAGAATACTTCCTGTCATTGCCAAATGTTTCCTGTGGGACAAAAGCACCCCCAATAGAGAACCACTGTTTCAGGCAAATGGTGGGAATTTATTTTAATTTTTTATCCAAAAAGGGAAATAGCCCCACCAAAGTCTTTTGCTTCAAGTAATAGCCTGGTTTCTGTCTCTTCCCTGCATGCTGTTCGTGCTAAGTCGCTTCAGTTGTGTCTGATTCTTTGCGACCACATGGACTGTAGCCCGCCAGGCTCCTCTGTCCATGGGACTCTTCAGGCAAGAATATTGGAGTGGGTTGCCATTTCCTTCTCCCTGCATGCTAGTCACCCTTTTTTTCAGACCTAGGAGTCTACAGCGCATGACTTTAGCCTGGCTGAGTGCTTTTTATTTTTACTCCTTTTCATTAAAGAAATGTTTATCTTGATTTTGAGATGTCTGTAACTATTTTTACCTTTGTGTATTATTGCTCATTGCTTGGAGCAAAAAGATTGCTTCAAAGTCAGAACTAATGGAGCTATCTTTACTGGAAATCTTCACCACTGTTATATTTATAGAGTGGTCAGTATACTTGTACTCCAGTTCTGTCACCTCCAAAATAGTGGATAAAATAAGAGTGGTAAGTGAAAGCTAGTATCATGTTCTTGAGTTATGATACTCCTCTGTCCACCAATATCCATTTCACCCACCATTCCCAACATGCTAGATTGTCCCTATTAGTACACAAAAAAACTCTTATTCTGGTTTAACCAAAATACCCCGTGTAATCTGCCTTTGACCTATCTCTCTGACATCATCTGGTAACCACTACAATCACAGGAGGATTCTCTTTCTCTTTCTGCCAAGTTAAGCTTTTTTTTCTTTTTTTTTATTCATACATATACCCATCTTTAGTTTTCCAAAGAAAATTGTACAACTTTGCATAGATTGCTTTCAATAAAGGATTAGTTTATACATTTTAAAAAAGATGGTAGGGGGCAAAGATTAACTGAAAAAAAAAAAAAAAAAAAGAACCCAAAGACTATTTCTAGAAAAGTTACAAGTTCATTCCATTTTAGAACACTGTGGGATCTTTCAATATCCTTGTTCAATTTGCTTCTCTTGGTTACTTAAATGTCAGTTTAAATATCACCTTCAGCAGAGGTAACTATCCAATCAAACATATCTGCTCAATTATTCTCTTACATTGCCCTATTTTGGTTCTCTCTGTATAAGCTTCTACTCACCAGTATTCTCTTACATATGCATTTGTTTGTTTTTCATTTCTCTCTACTATAATGTAAACTCCATGAGGGCAAAGACCTCCTAGTTCTTGTTTAGTGTACTATATTTTTAGTGACACCAATAAACCTGACACATAGAAATAAATTATATTTACTGAATAATAAATGTAAAAATGCTATGCTTGAATACTGTTGATCTGTTTCTTTAGTAAAATGATCCTGAAAGGAGACTTGAAGTACCCTCTCATTCTCAACAAAATTTTTAGAGTAATTGCTTAATAAATACATTAAATGTGACATCAGTCCCATTTTGCCATATCCTAGGCCCATTTTCATGGGGAAATTAGCAAATGATCTCTGGTGTAGAATGCCTTACAAAGATAATGTTATCTAAGAGACATGCTTAAATGCTATTTGAAATTGCTTCAGTAGTTGGTGGCTGGCTCTTTTGAACTTCGTTTAGAGGTCACATATTTATTCTTCAGGGCACTGTATGTTGAAGCATCTAATTGGACTTAAAAGGTTTATCTTTTTCCTATTTATAAAAATTAATTATAAAAAAGGTATAAATTCTTCTAAGGAGCTAGCTTGAAAAATATGTGTGTGCTTATTAGAGAATAGATTAGATCATGCATACTTTCAGTTCAGTTGAGTTGCTCAGTCGTGTCTGACTCTTTGCGACCCCGTGGACTGCAGCACACCAGGCTTCCCTGTCCATCACCAACTCACGGAGCTTACTCAAACTCCGGTCCATCAAGTCAGTGATGTCACCAACTCTCTCATCCTCCATCGTCCCCTTCTCTTCCCACCTTCAATCTTTCCCAGCATCAGGGTCTTTTCCAATGAGTCAGTTCTCATCAGGTGGCCAAAGTATTGAAGTTTCAGCCTCAGCATCAGTCCACTTCCTTTAGGATGGACTGGTTGGAACTCCTTGCAGTCCAAGGGACTCTCAAGAGTCTTCTTCAACACCACAGTTCAAAAGCATCAATTCTTCAGCGCTCAGCTTTCTTTATAGTCCAACTCTCACATCCATACATGACTACTGGAAAAACCATAGCTTTTTTCTAGATGGACCTTTGTCAGCAAAATAATGTCTCTGCTTTTTAATATGCTGTCTAGTTTTTCTTCCAAGGAGCAAGCGTCTTTCAATTTCATGGCTACAGTCACCATTCACCATCTGCAGTGATTTTGGAGTCCGAGAAAGTAAAGTCTGTCACTGTTTCCATTGTTTCCCCATCTATTTGCCATGAAGTGATGGGACTGGATACCATGATGTTTATTTTTTGAATGCTGAGTTTTAAGCCAGCTTTTTCAGTCTCCTCTTTCACTTTCATCAATAGGCTCTTTAGTTCCTCTTTGCTTTCTGCCATAAGGGTGGTGTCATCTGCATATTGGAGGTTATTGATATTTCTCCAGGCAATCTTGATTCTAGCTTATATTTCATCCAGCCTGGCATTTTGCATGATGTACTCTGCATATAACTTAAATAGACAGGGTAACGATATGCAGCCTTGATATATTCCTTTCCCAATTTGGAGCCAGTCTGTTGTTCCATGTCCAATTTTAACTGTTGCTTCTTGACCTGCATACAGGTTTCTCAGGAGACAGGTCAGGTGGTCTGATATTCCCATCTCTTTAAGAATGTTCTACAGTTTGTTGTGATGCACACAGTCAAAGACTTTAGCATAGTCAATAAAGCAGAAGTAGATGTTTGGCTGGAACTCTCTTGCTTTTTCCATGATCCAACAGATGTTGGCAATTTGATCTCTAGTTCCTCTGCCTTTTCTAAATCCAGGTTGAACATCTGAAAGTTTTCAGTTCACATACTGTTGAAGCCTGGCTTGGAGAATTTTGAGCACTATTTTGCTAGCACATGAGATAAGTGCAGTTGTGCAGTAGTTTGAACATTCTTTGGCATTGCTTTTCTTTGGGATTGGAATGAAAACTGACCTTTTTTGAGTCCTGTGGTCACTGCTGAGTTTTCCAAATTTGCTGGCATATTGAGTGCAACACTATCACAGCAGCATCTTTTAGGATTTGAAATAGCTCAACTGGAATTCCATCACCTCCACTAGCTTTGTTTGTAGTGATGCTTCCTAAGGCCCACTTGACTTCGCATTCCAGAGTGTCTGACTCTACTTGAGTGATCACACTATGGTGGTTATCTGGGTCATTAGGATCTTTTTCATATAGTTCTTCTGTGTATTGTTGCCACCTCTTCTTAATATCTTCTGCTTCTGTTAGGTCCATACCATTTCTGTCATTTATTGTGCCTATCTTTGCATGAAATGTTCCCTTGGTATCTCTAATTTTCTTGAAGAGATCTCTAGTCTTTCCCAGGTCCATACCATTTCTGTCATTTATTGTGCTTATCTTTGCATGAAATGTTCCCTTGGTATCTCTAATTTTCTTGAAGAGTATCTAGTCTTTCCCATTCTATTGTTTTCCTCTATTTCTTTGCACTGATCACTGAGGAAGGCTTTCTTATCTCCTCTTGCTATTCTCTGGAACTCTGCATTCAGATGGGTGTATTTTTCCTTTTCTCCTTTGCCTTTCACTTCTCTTCTTTTCTCAGCTATTTGTAAGGCCTCCTCAGACAACCATTTTGCCTTTTTGCATTTCTTTTTCTTAGGGATGGTCTTAATCAATGACTCCTATACATGCATGCTTTAGTTACCAGCTTTGTTCCACATATTTTTGTGGTATTTTAACAAAGAAGTGTCTCAAGAAGAGAAAGGTATATGGGCCTGTGAAAACGAGGTTGTCAAGCCAAGAAGTTAAATCTGTATTTCAGTTGATTTATCTGGAAAATGGTACTAATAATACTTAATCTCTTCTGACTTTAGATGATGACTGTGATAATAAAATTAAATAAATGTATAAGTGCTTTGAACACAGCATAGTAAAAATGCAAGTTATTACTAGTAGCCACAGCAAAATGACCACAGTAATATTGAGTTAGCTTTAGGATATTAAATAAAGGCTGTAATTCCATGGGTGGCATTTCCTTTCTGTCCTTTGAGAGATGATGTCATTGTTTTGAAGAGCTCAAGGACCCAAAGCCCTGCAGATTCTCAGTATATACTGAATACCATTTGGTGGGCCAACTGTTGATAATGACAACCGCTTGGTAACCATAAGTAGTGTCTTTCTCCTTTTTACTTTCATTGGTAAAGTTTGTTTCAGCTTTACAACTTAATTTTAAGAATGCTGATTACAGTGCTGAGAGTGCCTCAAATTTCCTATTCAACTCTTTCCTTCTTTTCTTCTTTCTGGCAGTATGAGTTTAAACTCATTCCCAAAGGTTTTGAGTGAAGCTGATATGATTGGAGTTGGTTTTGGAATTTAGACAGTGATCAAGAGTAAAAACGTTACTGCCAGAAGTCTTAGTTAGGATATATTTTATCTGCAGCAAACTCTAGATGTCTACTGTGCCCCCAGCAGTGCTCTTCTGTGATGTAGAACTGTTTGACAGAAAAGAAATCATGGATTCTTATGTATGAGAATTGCATTTTGTTTTATAACTCAGTGGTATATCCATATAGCTTCCAAACAGATGAGTTAGTTCAGTAAACACCTGAAAAACTATGAAAATAATGACACTAATAATGTGTTTCTCCTATTTTGTTCTTGCCAGTACACACACTTACAAACATATGTGTAATTTTTAGACAGTTGAGAAGGTTAAGCTAAAGGTGAAAATTCTTTTTTCTAAAGATGTTCTCTGAAGGGGTCTGGATGGCAAAAATGAAACAGTATCTATGGATTGTCTTTTCACTCCCTTGATAGTGTGATTTTAAAAATAATTGAGATATAATTGATGTAACATTATATTGGTTTCAGGTATACAACATAATGATTTAATAATATTTTTACATATTGAGAAATGATCACCACAGTAAGTCTATTGATAGCATGCTTTAAACACAACATTTTAATTTTGATAATGTCTGCTTTGTCTGATTTTTCTTTTTTGCTTGTGTTTTTGGTTTTCATTTCC
Source organism: Odocoileus virginianus (assembly GCF_023699985.2). Taxonomy (NCBI): domain Eukaryota; kingdom Metazoa; phylum Chordata; class Mammalia; order Artiodactyla; family Cervidae; genus Odocoileus; species Odocoileus virginianus. The sequence goes on from NC_069691.1 coordinate 5,657,144, forward strand.
AAGAAACCATTGCCAAATCAAAGATAAAAGAGATTTACTCTGAAGATTTGACTAAGAGTTTTATGGCCTTAGACTGTTCCATGTCAGTCTATGATTCATTTTAGGTTAATATTTGTATACTTTGTGAGGTTAGGTCACAATTTTATTCTTTTGCATGTATATTCAGTTATTTCCATGCCATTCTCACCCTCTTCCCCTTCATTGAATGACCCTTGCAAAAAATGTAAGAAATTATTTCTGTTCTCTCAATTCTACTTATATATGTATATCTTGACTACTGTAGCTTCATGATAAAATCTCCCAGCTTTTTTGAGATAATAGATGTATAGCATTAAGTGAGTTTGAGGTGTACAGTATGATAACATGATACATGTATATGTTGTAAAATAATACCACAGTAAGGTTAGTTAGCACATCTATCCCCTGATGTAATTATTTTTGTCTTTTGTTGTGAGAAAATTTAATATTTACTCCCTTAGCAGTTTTCAAGTATATAATACAGTATTGTTAATTACAGTCACCATGCTTTACATTAGATCCCTCAGAACTTATTTATCTTATAAATGGAAATTTATACCTTTTGACCAACATCTCCCTACTTTCCCCAACTCCCAGTCCCTGGCAACCACTATTCTACTCTCTGTTTCTATGAATCTGGCTTTTAACATTTAGTATAGTATTTGTCTCTCTGTCTGACTTATGTACCATAATTATGTACCATAATTCACTCAAGGTTCATCCATGTGGCCACATGTTGAAGGACTTTCTTCCTTCTTATATATAAATATTTTTTCTTTGGCAGATTCTTTACCAGCTGAGCTGCCATGGAAGCCACGTGCTACTTGCCTTTCTCTGTCTGACTTATGTCACATACCATAATCCACTCAAGGTCCAGGCATGTTGACACATATGGTAGGATTTCCTTCCTTCTTATGAATGAATAATATTCCTTTGTAGGCATATGTATATATGTCACATTTTCTTTATCCATTCATCTGTTGATAAACACTTAGATCATTTGCATGTCTTGGCTGTTGTGAATAATGTTGTGATGAACATGGGGTGAAGATATCTCCTTGAGATTGTAATTCCATTTCTTTCAGAAATATATCCCACAATGGATTGTTGGGTCATATGGCAGTTCTAGTTTTGTGAGAGACCTCCATATTGTTTTCTATAATGGCTATGTCAGTTAACATTCTCACCTTCAGAGCCCCAGGTTTCCCTTTTCTCCATATCCTTAACATCAACATCTGTTATCTCTTGTCATTTTGATAATACCCATTCTAACATATGTGATGTGATATATCATTATGGCTTTGATTCCCATAAACTAATGATGTATAAGCTCTTTTCAAGTACTTATTGGCCATTTGTATGTCTTCAGGTCCTCTGCCCACTTTAAATTGCATTGTATTTGTGTGTTTGTGTGCTGTTGAATTTTATAAGTTTGTAATGCATTTTGAATATTAACCCCTTGTCAGCTATACGGTTTGTTAATATTTTCTCCCCTTCTGTAGGTTGCTTCTTCATTTTGTTGATTTGTATTGCTGTGCAGAAGGTTTTTTAATTTTATAGATCCATCTGTTTGTTTTTGTTGCTTGTGGATTTTGTGTCATATACAAAAAAACTGTTCTCATATTCAAAAAGTTGTTCCCAAGACTAATATCAAGGAACTTTTTCTCTGTGTTTTCTTCTAGGCATTTTACATCAGATCTTAAGTGTGTAATTCATTTTCAGTTAATTTTTGTGAGTTGTGCATGACAAAAGTTCAATTTTATTCTTTTGCATGTGGATATTCAGTTTTCTCAACATCATTTATTGAAAAGACTTTTCTCTGTTGAGTATTTTTGGCTTCTTTATTATTTGACCTTATAAACATGGATTTGTTTCTGGGCTTTCAGTCTGGTTCCATTGGTCTATGTGTTTGTTTTTGTGCCATTACCATACTGTTTTCATTATGATAGTTTTGATGTATACTTTGAATCCAGGAAATGTGGTATTCTCAGATCTATTCTTCTTAAGATTGCTTTGGCTATTTGAGGTCTGTACAAATAGCCATTTGGCTATTTATTCTGTACAAATTTTAGGATTGTCTTCTATTTCTGTGAAAAAAATACCACTGGAAGTTTGATAGGGATTTCATTGAATCTATGGATGGCTTTGAGTTATATGCACATTTTAACTATATTAATTCTTCTGATCTATGAACAAGGAATATCATTCCATTTGTGTCTTCAGTTTCTTTTATCAGTGTCTTATAGTTTTCAGTGTGTATGTCTTTCATCTCCTTGGTTAAATTTATTTCTTTTTTTTTTTTCTTTTTTTTTCTTCCATTTATTTTTATTTGTTGGAGGCTAATTACTTTACAACATTGCAGTGGTTTTTGTCACACATTGAAATGAATTAGCCATGGATTTACATGTATTCCCCATCCCGGTCCCCCCTCCCACCTCCCTCTCCACCCCATCCCTCTGGGTCTTCCCAGTGCACCAGGCCCGAGCGCTTGTCTCATGCATCCAACCTGGGCTGGTGATCTGCTTCACCCTAGATATACATGTTTCGATGCTGTTCTCTTGAAACATCCCGCCCTCGCCTTCTCCCACAGAGTCCACAAGTCTGTTCTATACATCTGAGTCTCTTTTTTCTTTTTTTGCATATAAGGTTATCGTTACCATCTTTCTAAATTCCATATATATGTGTTAGTATACTGTAATGGTCTTTATCTTTCTGGCTTACTTCGCTCTGTATAATGGATTCCAGTTTCACCCATCTCATTAGAACTGATTCAAATGAATTCTTTTTGATGGGTGAGTAATATTCCATGGTGTATATGTACCACAGCTTCCTCATCCATTCGTCTGCTGATGGGCATCTAGGTTGCTTCCATGACCTGGCTATTATAAACAGTGCTGCGATGAACATTGGGGTGCACGTGTCTCTTACGGATCTGGTTTCCTCAGTGTGTATGCCTAGAAGTGGTATTGCTGGGTCATATGGCAGATCTATTTCCAGCTTTTTAAGGAATCTCCACACTGTTTTCCATAGTGGCTGTACTAATTTGCATTCCCACCAACAGTGTAAGAGGGTTCCCTTTTCTCCACACCCTCTCCAGCATTTATTGCTTGTAGACTTTTGGATAGCAGCCATCCTGACTGGCGTATAATGGTACCTCATTGTGGTTTTGATTTGCATTTCTCTGATAATGAGTGATGTTGAGCATCTTTTCATGTGTTTTTTTGCCATCCGTATGTCTTCCTTGGAGAAATGTCTGTTTAGTTCTTTGGCCCATTTTTTGATTGGGTCATTTATTTTTCTGGAGTTGAGCTGGAGGAGTTGCTTGTATATATTTGAGATTAATCCTTTGTCTGTTGCTTCATTTGCTATTATTTTCTCCCAATCTGAGGGCTGTCTTTTCACCTTACTTATAGTTTCCTTTGTTGTGCAAAAGCTTTTAAGTTTCATTAGGTCCCATTTGTTTATTTTTGCTTTTGTTTCTAAAATTCTGGGGTGTGGGTCATAGAGGATCCTGCTGTGATTTATGTCGGAGAGTGTTTTGCCTATGTTCTCCTCTAGGAGTTTTATAGTTTCTGGTCTTACATTTAGATCTTTAATCCATGATTAAAACTCTCCAGAAAGCAGGAATAGAAGGAACATACCTCAACATAATAAAAGCTATATACGACAAACCCACAGCAAGCATCACCCTCAATGGTGAAAAATTGAAACCATTTCCCCTGAAATCAGGAACAAGACAAGGGTGCCCACTCTCACCACTACTATTCAACATAGTTTTGGAAGTGCTGGCCACAGCAATCAGGGCAGAAGAAGAAGTAAAAGGAATCCAGATAGGAAAAGAAGAAGTGAAACTCTCACTGTTTGCAGATGACATGATCCTCTACATAGAAAACCCTAAAGACTCCACCAGAAAATTACTAGAGCTAATCAATGAATACAGTAAAGTTGCAGGATATAAAATTAACACACAGAAATCTCTTGCATTCCTATACACTAACAATGAGAAAACAGAAAGAGAAATTAAGGAATCGATACCATTCACCATTGCAACAAAAAGAATAAAATACTTAGGAGTATATCTACCTAAAGAAACAAAAGACCTATACATAGAAAACTATAAAACACTGATGAAAGAAATCAAAGAGGACACAAACAGATGGAGAAATATACCGTGTTCATGGATTGGAAGAATCAATATTGTCAAAATGGCTATTCTACCCAAAGCAATCTATAGATTCAATGCAATCCCTATCAAACTACCAACGGTATTTTTCACAGAACTAGAACAAATAATTTCACAATTTGTATGGAAATACAAAAAACCTCGAATAGCCAAAGTAACCTTGAGAAAGAAGAATGGAACTGGAGGAATCAACCTGCCTGACTTCAGACTATACTACAAAGCCACAGTCATCAAGACAGTATGGTACTGGCACAAAGACAGAAATATAGATCAATGGAACAGAATAGAAAGCCCAGAGATAAATCCACGAACCTATGGTCACCTTATCTTCGACAAAGGAGGCAAGGATATACAATGGAAAAAAGACAACCTCTTTAACAAGTGGTGCTGGGAAAACTGGTCAACCACCTGTAAAAGAATGAAACTAGAACACTTTCTAACACCATACACAAAAATAAACTCAAAATGGGTTAAATTTATTTCTAAGTATTCTGTTGTTTTTTAAACTATCGTAAATAGGATCATTTCCTTTATTACTCTTTCAGGTATTTTGTGTTAGTGTTACAAATTCAACATTTTTTGTATGTTGATTTCGTATCCTGCAACTTTACTGAATTTGTATATTAGTTCTAAGAATAGATGGAATCTTTAGGGTTTTCTACATATAGGATTATGTCATTAGCAAACAGATATAATTTTACTTCTTTTTTCCCCCAATTTTCATGTCATCTTTTTGCTAATTACCAATTACTTTGCTCTGGCTAACATTTCTGTTATTATGTTGAACAGAGTGATGAGAGTGGGCACATTGTCTTGTTTCTGGTCTCACAGGAAAAGCTTTCAGCTTTTCACCATTGAACATGATATATATATAGGTTTGTCATATATGGCCTTTATTATGTTGAGGTATCAATTTGTGGAGAGTTTTAATCATGGAATAATTTGTTTTCTTCATCTACTGAGAGCATCTCATGAATTTTATCCTTCATTCTATAATGTGTATGCTTGTTTCTTTGCATATATTGAATCCCACTTGTTCATGGTGTATGATCCTTTTTATACAATATTGAATTGGATTTGTTTGTATTCTGCTGAGAACTTTTCCATCCATATTCATTGTGGGTATTAACTATAGTTTTCTTCTCTTGTGGTGTCCTTACCTGGCTTTTAGTATCAGAGTAATTATGGCCTTGCAAAATGAGTTTGGAAGTGTTCCCTCCTTTTCAATTTCTGGAAGAGTTTGAGAAGGACTGGCATTAATTCTGTTTTAAATGTTTGGTAGAATTTGCAAGTGAAGCCACCTAGCCCTGGGTTTTTCTTTGTTGGATATTTTGGACTACTGATTCATTCTCCTTAGTCATTATTGATATGTTCAGATTTTCTATTTCTTCCTGATCCACTCTTAGTAAGTTGTATATTTCTAGACATTTATTAATTTCCTACTAGGTTGTCTACCTAGTTTTCCACCTATAATCCAAACTGGTTATACACCAGTTTTGTGTATAATCGTTCATAGTAACCCCTTTTAATCCTATTCTTGTGGGGTTGATTGTTATGTCCCCTCTTTTATAATTTTATTTGATTCTCTTTTCTTTTTTCTTGATTAAGTCTAGCTGAAGTTTTAGGTAGAAGATTGTACTAATAATTTTGCTTATCGAAAAATCAGCTCAGTTTCATTGATTTTTGTTATACTGGTTTTCTACTTTCTATTTCATTTGTTTCTGTTTGCTTCTTCTAAGAATATATGGAAAGAACTAAGATAAAGTAAGTAGAAATCAAAGTTTTTAAAAATGTCAACCAATTAATAACTCTAAGAAAAAAAAGGAATTGCATGAGAAAAAATGCATAATAGTATACTAGTTGGTTAGCAATAAACAATATTTATGCAATAGTCATGATGTACTTCATAAATATTAATTTCAGCAGAGGTAAACTAACTGTATCATAGAAAGGAGGAGGGTAAATGAGAGTGGTAGTAAAAAAAGTTAATATATCTATTACAATAGGAAATGGATTATTTCCTATTTGTACAAAGCAAGTTATAACAGTTTGACCACATTAATTGGCAGTATGAAGAGAAACATCAAAAGAAACAGCTGAGGATTTGAAAAGGAGCCTCTCTTGGAATAAGGACTAGGGTGAAAGCTGCTTTTCATTGTGAGCCTTATAGAATAATTTTACTTCATAACATAAAATATATATTTTTCAAAAACCCATCTTAAGTAATGTAGATTCATTTCTACCTCTTACAGTTTGATTCTTCGTGGAATCATTGTCATCATTATCATTATCATCATTTTCATCATCATCAGTAACATCTGTATAACTTATAGGCATAAAATTTTCCCACATTTATCATTTCCATTTCCATCCATCTTCATTAGTCTGTGAGTTCAGTAGAACATATTTTGATATCTCCCAGTTTTACCATAAAGAAATTTAGACAATGAGACTTGCTGCAAGTTGAAAAATTAGTAAGTGGCAAGTCAATAACTAACAAGTGATAATCCTTAAATTCAGAATGTTTCAGAATGACTTCTTTACATCATAACTATGGCCCTCCACAGTCCTTTACTGGTAATATAGAGATTAATATTTGTATTTTAACTTACCTTGGAAATATGTAAGAACTTTACATAGAGTTCATGTACTAGAACCTCAAAATTTTATCCATTTCTTCTCTGGTGACTCAGTTGGTAGAGTCTGCCTGGAATGTGGGAGACCCAGGTTCAATCCCTGGGTCGGAAAGATCCCCTGGACAAATGGCAACCCACTCCAGCATACTTGCCTGGAGAATTCCAAGGACAGAGGAGCCTGCTGTGCTGCAGTCCATGGGATCACAAAGAGTTGGACACAACTGAATGACTAACTCTTTCAGTGGGTAAGAAAAGAATTGGGGAAAAAGCATTTTAATTTTTTTTTCCATTTTTCTTTTATTCTGTCAAAAAACTCTTGGCACAAAAACACACTGGCGATGGCTGTCACAGGTTTTCTAAAAAATTACTTTAGAGAACTTCATTATTTCTATTAATACAACTGCTATTAATAACAATAATCATGTTGTGCCCTTCTCCACAGCCTCTTGTCCAGGGATCTCAGATTGCTTTTCAAACATTAATTAAAAATCCTCTCATCATCCCTGTGACTTCCTAGGGCAAGGAGAGAGGAGGAAATGATATCTGCTCTGATGTTAATTAAGCTCTCCCTTGGCTTGCAAACTAGGTAAATAGCTTTTCTTCCCCCTCTGCCCTCCCCCTCACCCCCCCATTAACAAACAAGCCCGCTCTCTACGATGATGATCACATATGTTCACAAGTGAGGGGAGAGATGACTTCCACTGGGTGCTGAGGAGAGGGAATGACATCCTTGCCAGACTTGGCTGCCAAGGCTTTACTTTCTAACAGTGGTTTCCAAAACCTGGGCCATCAGCAGCATTGCCTTAGGGCCTTTGCAAATATACCTGTATATGGGCCATTAATACCCCCTTTATACAGGTCTGATTTCATAGGTAAGGAACGGGGTTCAGGAATCTGTGTTTTCAAAAATTTCCATCTACATTTTGAGGATAATCATGCTTAAGTGGCATTTTTACTACTGGTTTCTTTCAAATAGTAAAGATGTCTTTTCTAGCCCCTTGATTTCTTCCTGTTTAGTAGTTTGAGAATATGCATGTATAGACCAGAGTTTCTCAAATTGTGATCCTTGGATCTTTTTCTAATCTGAAGTACCTGGGAAACTTGTTAATGATATAGGTGTGTTGAATACATTGTTCTTGCACAAGTTTATATTTTTCTCAGGGAGATAAAACTTATTACTACCTCTAAGAAGTGAACAATGCCATCTCAGAACCTGTGAAGATAGTAATAAATCTCTGGGCTTATGGGCCCTCAACACTGTGAATATAAAGCCTGTGTGGATACTCTGTGTTAGCCTCTATGTACATTACTCCAGCATTCATAGGAGTTTAGTTCTGTAAGCATATAGGGGACAATTCATTCTTATCTGGCTTATACAGAGTTGGGGAAACTTGAGTCTCAGTTCACTGAGGAGTGCCATCTCCTGCAGACCTGAGAGCGCCTTTCCCATCTCAGCATCCCAAGCTGCTCCTGCATTATAGAATGATGCAGACCACCCACCTGTAAGCTTGTTGCTTGTCTGTCATTTGGAGTCCCTTGTTTTTAACAGTGTTGGCTGACAACAGAAGCCTGATGTTGGAAAATGTTATTCTCCAAGTCTCTGAAGGGGAAGAAAAGGAAATAAGCTGAGATAAGATATTTGACATGTAGGTAAACTGCCTTCTTTCCCTATTTTTGGTCTCTTTGTTCTTATCCTCTGGTTTCTGTGGTTGACCCTGCTGCTGGCATGACAGGGACCAGCTGATGGACAAGGAGGCTAAAGTGTTTATTCAGTGAACTAGAGACATTTACGCGTGACATGAAAGACTGCTCGTTAAAAGTCATAGCACTTTGTCTACATTTTATGTCCAATGATGTATAAACCTTTCACAGACCCTTTCTTAATTATAATTTGGAAGACTCTTCCTTCCAGACTATTCCCTGGGACAATTTAATAAGCCGTAATGTTATGGGTGGAGATGCAGGGTCAGTTGTTCATTTCTTATGATCCAGCATGTCATTAGTGAGGATGGGACTAGAGATCCCAGGGGTTCCTGTAACCCCATGGACGATGGACCACTTGTGTTAGTAGCCTGTGGTCATTCTTCTTTGGATGATGGTAGCAGGGGCTTTGGTCGTCGATGGTACGGTGTGTAGAAAGGGAATGCCTCTTTGCTTCCTCTAGAGGGTGAAGAGAAAAGTGCTAATTAATTGAGGAACCATAAAAGGGAGTTACTGCCATTTCTCATAGCATATCATCCTTGTGAGAGTATTGTGGGCAAGTCTACCAGTAGCATTTTACACATAAGGAAACCGAGATTCAAAGAATTAAGTATTTTGCAGAGCTATGAGTGGAATTGATTCTTATACACCTTTATCCTTTTTATGCTTTCTTAATACCTAGAAAAATGTTTGCTCACAAAACAAAGGCGAGTATCTCTTAAAGTCCACACTCTCCCCATGCACCATACCTCATTGCCTGCCCACACAGAATGTTCTTAGGTGGTTTGTTGAAGTAAATAGAACTCTTTTTTAATCCAGTTGCGTTAGCACTAGTAGCAGTGAATTGTTCAGAAAGAATGCAATCATGAGTGTTTTTCATCTATCCCAGAATTAAAAAAAAAAAAGAAAAAGTAAAGCATCTGTCTGCTCTGGCAGAGCCCTGGGGCTCACTGTCCTGAGCTCAGGTCTACAACTGGGATGCTCATGCATTTCTAGTCTCTGCCAGACCACTGCTTCTGCTGAACAGAGGGTGAGTCATGGAATCATTCTGTGCCTTCCTTCCACCTCCAGCAAAGCAGGGTAATTAGAGCTTGTCACCGATTCTATGTCAAAAGGGTGTGGTGATGGTAACCTTGTAATTATGGGGTTCTGGGAAAATATTAAAATAAAAAAACCCCTAAATAGCAGTAATATATCACTGCTCATCCCAGGTTGGAGATTGCCTTATTGATTTGGAGAATTTGCTGCCCAGCAAATGGTTACCACTTGGAGGCTTTTAAGTCTGGAATGTTAGTGCTGGAAGGAATTCCTGGAGATTACCTAGTGTGAACCCCACAGTTGCAGCTGGAGAAGCAGAAACCTGGAGTGGGGCAGGGATTGTATCAAGTCACACAGTGAGCTGGAGGCAGGACCCAGGTCTCCTGCCTCCCGCTGTGGGCCTCCTTTTCCTCCTCTGTCTTTGACCATCCTGCTGCTTTGGGGGAGGCTCTGACTCCTGTCTGGAGAAGGGGGCTGCAGGTGATGGGAGGCTCAGGATGCAACAGCTGCTGGAGGCTGCTTTTCAGGTCGGACACACACCATTCACTTTGAGCTGAAAACCTTCATTCAAACACAACCGGGTGAGCCAGGCAAGCCAGATGGGTAATTGACTGGAGTGTGTAGGGAGATGGTGGAGAGTGTGGTTCACTGGGTACCCAAGGAGGTTTGGCACATTATCGTTCCAGCCATCCAGAATATGAATGACCAAACTCCAGCGGTCTGATCCTGTCAGATTAGTTTTACTTAATATAGCTATACCTCAGCTAAGCTGTACCCTGTACTTTTTACACATCAGCTTGCAGAGACAACTTGCAAGGAAATTTGGTTGACGGAGTTGGAAAGAGATGTTAGAAAAACTGTACAAGTAGCATTATCATTACTTTTATGAAAAAAAATCATTAAACCCTATTTTCTTCCTTCCTTCTTTCCTCTGTCCATCTCTCCCTTGCAACTTCCTACTTTCTGCACAGATTTTATTTAGTGTCCATTATGCTCTAGATAGGCTTCCCAGCAGGCGGTGCTAGTGGTAAAGAACCCACCTGACATAAGAGATGTCAGGAGACATAAGAGATGTGGGTTCGATCCCTGGGTCAGGAAGATTTCCTCGAGGAGAGCATGGAAACCCACTCCAGTATTCTTGCCTGGAGAAGAATGAACAGAGGAATGTGGTGGGCTATGGTGCATAAACTTGCAAAGAGTCAGACATGACTGAAGTGACTTTGCATGCATGCATGCATGCATGGTCTAGATAGTCTAGGCTCTAAATAAAGTGATGAAAAATATATACAAAGCCTCTGGGCCAGGGAGGGCTGAGAGATGGAAGAAAGCAAGTGAACTATAAGAAAATGAGCAAGACAGATTTTTCTATCTTGAGAGTGATCAGTGCTCTGAAGAAATGAAAGCAGGGTGATACAGTGCAGACCAACGGGGCCTCTGTGAAGATGGAACTTGAGCTGCAATGAGAAAGAGCCAAGCATACAGATCTAGGAGCAGAGTCTCCCCTGCAGAGGCTAATAGCAAATACAGAACCTTGAGGTAGAGAAGCTTTGTGAGTTTGAGGAAGAAAAGCAGAGTTATTTGGGCTGGGGTATAATGAGCTAGGGAGAGAGTGGTAGGTCCTAAGGCTGGAAAGATGGAACTGGGTCATGTCATATTGGTTTTTTGTAGGTGGTGATAAGGACTTTAGATTTTGTTATAAGTGCAAAGGGAAATAAGTGATGGGGCTTTAAGTGTGTGTGTGTGTGTTGGGAGTGTGTTGTGTTACATGAGAGGATTTGAATTTTTAAAAGATAGTTTAGATTTTTGTGTGTGTGAAAGCAAATCTTCTACAGTCATGGAAATGATCTCTCTTGAAGGAGACCAAAACAATTTTGCAGGTGATGATGATTGAAAGTTCTGGTGCAGGAGAGATTAAAAGGAGTGGGTGGATTTAAAATCTATTTTGGAGATGAGTCTTACATAATATTTTAAAGGACGGCATGTGAGTGAGGAGGGATGAGGGGAAGAGAGGACTCAAAATGATGCTAAATGTTGTATCTGAGCACCAGGTTGTTGGTGAAGATATTGGTGGTGGGAGAGTGCCAAAGTTGCCAATGTTGGAGACAAAATCAAGGAAATGAAGATTCTGTTCGGCCATTTTAGGATTAATAAGATGATTAGCTATTCAAGTGGAAATGTCAGTCATAGGATTATTAGTTAGAGTTCAGAGCTCAATGGAGAGGTGTGATGGAGATACAAATTTGACAGTCTCCCACAGGTGGTATTTAAAATTATGGAATATGTAAAAACTGACCAAAGAAAACACTGGAGTTAGAGAACAGTGGAGCCTTGGAGAAACCCTGGCATACTCTGGCTTCTCAAGTTTGAACTGAAGGGAGGGGACAGAAAGAGACAAGAGGAAGTGGTTAGTGTATAAGGGAGAAGAACAGAAAAATGTGGAATCACAAAAATTAAGGGTGTGTTTTAAAGAGGATTGAATGGCCATTGGTGTCTAAGCTTGTCAAGAATTTGAGTAAGATGAAAAAATATAGAAGTACCAAGTAAATTTGGAAACATGGCGGCCTTTGAGTCCCAATAACCTTGACAAGAAGAATCAATTGTGTGGAAAAGATAACGAGTCCAGAAGAGATGGCATGGTCTATAAGTAAGCCACTCAATATTTTTTGTCATGCGAATGAGCAGAAAGGTACTCCAGAAACTGGAGGTGGATCTTGGGCTAGATGGAGGTTATACAGGGTTCATAGGAGTAGATGTCATTGGGATGTAATTAAGAAGGTGCATAGGGTGATGGGAAGGATTTTGTGTAGAGGGAGAAGTTTACTACCAGGAAGTGAATAAATATCTTGAGAAGTAGACAAAGGCTGGGCCCTGGAGTATAAATGGAGTGTAAGTGGTAGGAAAGACACATTTCATCCGTTGTAATGGAGGGATAGCTAGAGACAAGGGAGGAGATCCAGGGAGGTGATGGACTTGGGGAGGTAAGAGGAAGTCGGTCTCTTTAGCTGCTTCATTTTCTCAGTCAAACATGTGGCAACATCATTAGCCGAGAGTGTACGTGTCTTAGAGAAATAGTAATGCTGGAGGTTTAAGGAGAGAGAAGATATTAAAACTCCATTTTGGTAAGTAGGTGAGTGAATATATCCTGAACGTATGTTTGGGTTGTTTAGAGACCTTTTTGACTCTCTGGTTATGATTTCCATGTACCTCTGGTTATGACTTTCAAATTTAGAGCTGACAGTGCAGTTCTGTGTTTTTCCCCTGATTCCATTCAGCTTTATGGAGAGAAGCACAGATTAGGGAGATAGTTGGGTTTAACCAAGATCAGGATTTACCCAGAGGAAATACTAGAGGGGAACTGGACAACAGAGTTGAGTAAGCAGCAAGTGAGTGATTATAATGATAAATCACAGGCTCTCAATAGGGTACCAACATAAGAAGTGATGGATTGGATTGGATGGATGTATTAATGAGAGTATATGTAATTATAATGAAATGTAATAAGTGTATGTATGTCTATCATAAAAGCGCTGGAAGGATCAGCAGTGGTAGTAGACGTCTTGAAGGTGGTGTGCTTATTTGATGAGAAGGAAAGGGATGTGACCGTGTGAGTTGGCGGCTGAAGTGGGGTACAGGGAAAGACCACAGAGGGTGAGGCAGGTGGGGACCTGAGAAGTTGGGCTTTTGGATGGTTTAAAGAATAGGACTGGTATTGACGTCTTCAAGAGACACAACCGGACTTGGGTATTTTTTAAAAAGGAAGGTACTGATATTTTCAGTGTATAATGTGGAGTTTAAAATGGAAAACCAACAAGAACCTACTCTATTGCACACGGAACTCTGTTCAATGTTTTTGGCAGTCTGGATGGGAGGGAAGTTTTGGGGAGAATGACCATGTGTGTATGTATGGCTGAGTTCCTTTGCTCTTCACCTGAAACTGTCACAACATTGTTTTAATTGGCTATACCCCAATACCAAATAAAAAGTTAAAAAAAAACCTCAATTACATCAATGTATAATCTTGTTAATGAATGATCAGCTTATTTTTAGTGTTTTCAAAATGATTTTAAAAATTAGAGTTCCGCACTTAAAGAGGATCCTCCACCATGAAGAATTCTAACAAATATCATTTCCTTGAATCATCATAATTTGCCATAAAATGATAAAGGCAGTCTAGTTTCCTAAGCTGTAAGTAATTTACGGTGATAAACTTCAAAATTAGTGCTTTTGTTAAAATATTTGGTCTAATTGTTTCAGGTTATCTTTGCTTTCTGCTGACATGAGGCAATATTTTCCCCAATTAAAAAAAGAAAACATACCTAATATCAGTCTCTGTGTTATACAAAGTATTGTTTCTTCATAACAGTGTTGACCTACCTCTGATTAAAGTTGGTACTTAGAAACAGGTCAGTGAGTGCATGTGTTGAATACTGTTTCCTGTACTATACAGTCAATATATCTACTTCTCACTAACATAAGGAAGTGAATCCTGTTTAATGCAGTATTTTACTTGACTAGAAAGCTGCTTAGCATGTCAGTCTCATAAAAATCCAATCTCTTTGCAGTTAGGAGCAGCTCTCCAGTATTGTAGCAGCTACAGAGAGACAATAAAGGATAGTACAATTATATTTTCTTACAGGGGGTGACCTCTAGTGTGAAACAATGGCATTTTAGAATTCCTTGGGGTTTGAATTAACAGCACTTTACCAATTATGACAAGTTTCCTTTTTTTTTTGTCTTCAAGACCATGGGTAATTTGTCTTGGTGTTGCTTTCTTGAGCTGTTATTTGATTTTTGAGGTCAAATGTATTTTCATCATTTTTTGCTCTTACGTGCCTTCAGGTCCCCACCTGGAAGTTTTTACAGTTTTATTTTAAATAGGCAAGAGATCTGTCCCATATTGCTTACCTTCGTTTGTTTGATTTCATTTTCAAGCTCACAAGTGTCATACTTCAACGGGTTCTTATTGTTATGTATTCCTCCTATGTCACTACAGTTATTACCTTTCATTTGAAAGCCCACCTTTCTCTGTGTCTTTGCTTTGCTGAGGCTTGTTTTGCTGGCTGCTACCAGGTAGGCTGTGTCCATAGGGGGCGCTAGAAGGCCTGGCCGAGGAGGAAGGCGCTTGCTCTTTCCTATCTGCTTCCCCTTCCTATGAGCATTTCCCCAGCCGTGGCTCTTCTTCCCGACAGTAGCAGTTCCTTTCTGTGGATGCAGCTGAATCCACTTGCAATTATTTTTTCAACACCCGTTAAATAGGTACACCCTTTCCAGTGTCTGTCAGCTCCCTGAGACCCTTTGTTTAGGCTTCTAAGTTTCAATACTGTGAACTTCCTTTTGCTTCTCACAGGCCCTAGGGATGAGGTACTTCTTTTAATTACCACCTTTTTGATATGTTGGGATTTTATTTTCTTTTTTTTAAAAGTTATCTAGTTACAGCTTTATTCCTTGTCAAAATTCCTTATATTAAATTCTCTTTGCTAAAATTAACTAGTGTGATTTCTAGTTCCTGATCTGGCCCTGACTGCTATTATACTTCGGTTTTCTATTTCTTAATATGTATGTAATAAAAAGCACCCTTTAAGTCTTGAGTCCTTACTCTCAGCTTCATCGTGAAGTTTAATGTGAGAAGCAGCACATTTACATTTACATATCTTCTTTTGTGTACAGAACACCAATCTTCTGTTTCTTATTCATTTTTTCAAGTATGTGTTTAATATCTAAAATGAGGAAGGCTGGGAGTTTTTTAATTGAGTGGCTTGAGAAAAAAAATATTCAGAGAATCTGTTTCCAGGTTTCAAGCAGTGTGTAAGGGAAGACAGGGCAATAACTAAGAGTGATACAAGGTAAGAAATGATAATAACTGTAAGAGAGGCATGTTCTACCTTTAGTTAGGAGCTCTAAATATGGAAATATTTCTTTAGCTGGAAGGTGAGGGAGGGCTTTTAAGTGGCCCTTGGTTGGGAAGGGCAGGGGAAAACCAAAATATGGGGAAATTAAGCAGATAAGGAAGTATTTGGATGACTCGAGAATTGACTACAGTTAATGATACACAAAGTTAAACAGCTGGATCATTAATATGAAACTGGCTCCCAGAGGGTCTTTGGTGTCGGGCAAAAGAACCTGGACTTTCATACAAAAGCATTACGAGGGTTCAAAAGGTTTTGATGAAAAAAGAAAAATTAGAGTCACTTTAAGGAAAGGCAGTCTGATGGTATTGGAGAAAATCTGACTGGAAAAGGCAGATGCTGATACCTAATAGTCATCTGAATGATACTGCCAGGATTGGGTGAAAGGTACAGAAAGCATCCCCTTGCTGGTAGGAAAGGAGGGGTTACCTACGTTCGGTGTCAATGTACTGAATTTATAGAATTCATCAACTGGAGGAATTTGAGCAGCTGGGGGAAGGAGAAACCAAATTCCTGTGGAAGTTTTGAGCTGTGTTATCTGTAAGGATAAAAGTTCTATTGACAAAAATATAAACATGGCATAGGAACAGGAGAGTCAGCAGGAAGCTGGACTTGATGAATGAAAGTGTCTATAGGACATTCAGGAAGAATCATCTTACTTCTTTTTGGAATGTAAGACTCTAGACTGGGAGGGAAGGTAGGGTCTGAGGTGCAGATTTGGCTGTCTCTGAAATACAAGTGGTAGGTGAGTCATGTAATTGGATGAGATTGACAAAGGCGGAATTATAGACAGGGACAGATCCAGGGATAGTGATATTTACAGCAGGGATTGGCACATTGCAGCCTGTGGGTCTAGTTTGGTCTACCACCTTTTAGTGTAAATAAAGTTTTATTGGAACATAGCTATACTCTAGAATTTACATACTGTCAGTTCTGCATTTGCCCTACAAGGACAGTGTGCTAACAGCAGACACTGTATGGCCCTCAGTGCCAAAAATACTTCCAATCTACCTTTTATAGAAAACAGTGACTAATCTCTGATTTAGGCAACCTGGAAATAATTAGAATCCAGAGGAGCACTGGTCAAATATTAGAAGTTTAAAAAAAAAAGATACATCACAAAAGGCAAAGAAAACTTTCAGAAGGCAAACTAAAGGAATTAACAACATCAAATCTAGCAACAGTATTTCCCAAAAGATACACAGAGAAAATGAGTTATAGGTATTTGAAGAGATATTGATCTTCTTAGCCCATCCCAGGCTGGGTGGTCTTGGGCTCACCAGTCCTCAGGACTTAAAGTGGAGTTGGGTAATTTTAGCAAGTAATAATAAATGACACCCAATTAAATTTGAATTTCATATAAAAAACAAATGCATATTTTTAGTACAATAAGTTCCATGCAGTGTGAGCATTACATGGGTATCCTGTATTTTTTCTGGCAAACTTAGCTTGAGCAACCTCATCCAGGACTTAAAGGGAACTGATTGAATGAAGAGGTCTGATCATCATCCCAGCAGTGAAAACAGGTAGCAAAGATGGTGGCAAAACAGCATTTGCCATTCTGCTAGGATACTCTGACCACGGCTTAGAGAAGGTATTATCACTGAGTGGCTGCCATGTCTGAGTTTATGAATGGATTCATGTTGCATGAGCCTAAAGAGGGTTGGGGTCTTCTGACTTAACGTAGCTATCAGGGTCAACTCTGAACCCCAATTTCACACCAAAGACTTTTATTCTTTGTAAACAGCAGTTGCTGTTCACTCTCAGTAATGTCAAATTGAGGCACATGATGATAGCTCCAACAGTATGTGTGCAGTCCACAAATAAGGGGCTTTCCAGGTAAAGCCCCTTATGAGAGGTAAAGAATCCATCTGCCAGTGCAGGAGATGGCAGAGACTCAAGTGTGATCCCTGGATTGGGAAGATCCCCTGGAGGAGGGCATGGCAACCCACTCCAGTATTCTTGCCTGGTGAATCCCATGAAGAGAGGAGCCTGGCAGGCTGTGATCCATAGGGTCACAAAGAATTGGACACAACTGAAGCGACTTAGCATGTATGCACACACTACAAATAAGAGCTTCACCATTATTGTCAGTTATTTGGGAAGAATTATTTGATTGGATGCAAAATACTTCATGAACTATTTCAATATTATTTACACAAATGAATGAAAAGATATTAATTTTTAAAAACTAGATTTTCAATCATTGCACATTTTTTAGATGGTGGTAAAATTTGGTTTCAAAAATTTTGTTCTTGTGTATGAACAAAGTTTCTCTTAGATGGGGATTCACAAATATTTGAAGGGTTCATTATTAAAGTCTGATTAAAAAATTACAAGTAGTCATTTCAACCAAAAATCATGATAGGAAAGGTGAAATAATAAAGGTAAAATAAGGAAATCAAACTCAAGTTTCTTAATTAAAGTTTCTTAAATCAAGTTTCTTAATTCTTTTTTTTGAAAAGATTGGAAGTTTCACATCAATTTTGAATACTGTTGCAGGTTTGTTCCTCAGAAGCTGTTGCTAAAATGGAGTTTGGGGACAGTGTATTTATTAGGGACTCACCCATGTGGAGAGAAGTGGGTAGGGTAGGATTGGGTAGAGGAGATTATATTATGATGAGTCCAAAGCCTGGGCCAAATCCCCCTTCCCCACAGGCAGCTCTGGAGTGCTCAAGGCTCCGCAGAGTTGTTCCCTGTTGGGCCAATATGGTTGGGTCCTTATACTCTTACCTTGATTGGTCATTAGATATGGGCTTCCCCACAAAACAGGTGTGTTCTTGGGGAGGGTGAGGCAATCCTTGTAGGAACTGGCTGCTGGAGGTGTTGAAACCCATTTTCTAGGAGGGATTGGAATGTGTATCCCCTGCCCCCACAAATACTACATTGAAACTGTTTTTGTTTTTTTTAATTATTTGATGTAAAAAAATGCATTGGATTTTTTTCACCATATCCATGCAGAGGCTTCTAAATCCCCTGCAGCTTATTCAGTGGGCTGTGCAAACATGATCATTTCCTAGGTGTGCCAGCAATATACACATAGCACTGGACGCTGCAGCAGTTGAGAAGAAAGACTTTGAGTCATCTTAGTTTTTATCCTTTCAGTGTCTTGCTACAAGTTGATATGACTTGGAGTGCATACATTTGATCTCACAGAAATATGAATATCAAAGGACCCTTGCTGTTTGTTTTGGCAATATTCTGATACTTAAAAGCCACTAGTGACACGTATATTCATGACTTCCTCTTAACTTGGTGGTTCTTGGCAGTAGCAAAAAGTGTTAAAAACAGTTGAGTTTCAAATGAAAGCAACTAGTTTCTAGCATCACTCTTACTTGGCTGCAACTTTTACTGGGTTTGTGTAACTCTGACCTGCTATTACTCAAAGCATTTTTCTCATCACCTATGTTTTAGAAACTGACCCCGTGGATATTGAAAAGCCTCTGTTGTCTTAAGATCATAAATCATTATTTTCTAAACTTGGATGAATATAAAAATTACTTTGGGGGTGAGTGTGTGTGTGACCTGTTAAAAAGTCAGAACCTGTTTGAAAAAGGTTGTCAGTGACAATCACACAGCATTTCCTCCCCATCCCCTCCCCTTCTCCAAATTTATGAAATTAGAATCTCCAGGATGAGACCTATATTTTTTATCAAATGCCCGGGTTTGGCAAACACCGATCTAGTGTGGCATTTAAAGCATTCTGTAGTATCCTGTGTGTCTGGCCTGATTTCCCTCTGTTTACCTTTCATGCATTCCTTATTAGGCAGTCAATCGCTCATGCACAGAGCACATACGTGAAGGCTGAGCTGGAGCCTGAACAGAGGGCATCCCTCTCCACGACAGGCAGGAGGAAAGGGCACCTCCCTCTGCTCATCCTCACAGCCTCTCAGGTCCTGGAGCGCTCTGCCCAGGACAAGCTGGTGTTTCTGTTTCTGTTGAGTCCTGTGACTTGTCTGTTTCTGGGCAGTTGTTCTTTTTAGGGTGTTTATTTGTAATAAAGGATTCTATACTGTAAAGCACTTATGCTTCAATTAAAAGTAAATAAAAAAAAGAACCATTTCATAGTCCTGGGTTTGAGGACTGCTAACAGACTGATTCATGCTCTTTTGTTTGTTCTTTATCTGCCATTCTTAGCTCATTTCAGGACTTTGCTAACTTACATCTAGTGTTTTCCTATATTTTCTGAAAATTGTCTTTCTGTTATCTTCTAATTCTTGTCCCTAATATTTTATCCTGTTAACTCTCATTAGCTTGCTTTTATTTTGCTAGTTTTACCTTGTATCATCTATATTAATTGTTCATTTTATTATTTCATAATTCAAAACCTCTCATTCTTTTTTAAATTTTTTTATTATTTTTTTATTATTTATTTTTTTTTAATTTTTATTTTTTTTTCTTTCTTTTTTTTTTATTTTTTCCATTTATTTTTATTAGTTGGAGGCTAATTACTTTACATCATTGCAGTGGTTTTTGTCATACATTGAAATGAATTAGCCATGGATTTAAAAACCTCTCATTCTTAATTTCTTACTTTGAAATCCAGGTTTATGAATGTATATTATCCTTACTTTGAACTTTGAATTTTATTATCTATGTCATGTTAAACATATTTAATTAGTTAAGGTCACTTCTTATGTTCATGCTTTATGTTTAAAATTATTTGGCATTTATATTTAAAACACATACTGTTTTAAAGGCTTTGTTACTTGCTTTTTGTTAATGTTAATATATATTTATATTCCTTTTCTACATAATTTTTATCAATGTGTACTTTAAAAATACCTACTGTGTACTTTTAATAACAACTTTCATTAGATTTCTGTAGTTGTTTTAGTTAGTCCTTGACTTTTGTATAATGGCTGGCAAGAATGCATGCAGCAGAGGGAAAACCCTGCTCACTGCCCCCTACACATACAGGTTTAATCTCAAATTATGAGAAGATATGCATGAGAAGCCCTCCAACATCAAAAATGGTTTTATCTAGAGAAATATCACACTTGTTTCATGAGAATATTTCTTTTGATGTTGTATGCTGTTCAGTCCTAATATGCCTATTATAAAATTTATTCTGTAGCAGTTATGGTTGTACGCTTTACATACCTCCACTTTCCTTAGAGATAAGATAGCTCATTTGGCTTATTGAAACATGAATCCTACTCTAGTGCATTTAATTTGGAACCCTGATGTCAGTGGATGCCCCCACTTTTTAGGACAGGTGTAATATGTGCTATCGTCTTGTCTCTGGGTGAGGGTGATTTGCTAGGTATTGGGAAGCATGCCAAAGAGACATCATGGCAAACACCTCCAATGGTTAAGATGCTTTTATTTCTTTTAAAAATGTTTGCTTATTTACTTTTGGCTCTGCTGGATCTTGGTTGCTGCTCTCAGGCTTTCTCTAGCTGCAGGGGCTACTTTTTTTTGAGGTGCACAGGCTTCTCTTTGCAGTGGCTTCTCTTGTTGGGGAGCACGGCCTCCAGCCACATGGGCTTCAGTAGTTGCAGCATGCGGCTCCAAGCTCCAGTTGCTTCACAGCATCTGGTCCCATCACTTAATAGATGGGGAAACAATGGAAGCAGTGACAGACTTTATTTTTAGGGGCTCCAAAATCAGTACAGAGGGTGATTGTGGCCATGAAATTAAGAGATGCTTGCTCATTGGAAGAAAGCTATGACCAACCTAGACAGCATTTTAAAAAGCAGAGACCTTGCCGACAAAGGTCTGTATAGTCAAGGCTGTGGTTTTTCCAGTAGTCACGTATGGATGTTAGAGTTGGACTATAAAGAAAGCTGAGTGCCGAAGAATTGATGCTTTTGAACTGTGATGTTGGATGAGACTCTTGAGAGTCCCTTAGACTGCAAGGAGATCCATCCAGTCAATCCTAAAAGAAATCAGTCCTGAATATTCATTGGAAGGACTGATACTAAAGCTGATGCTCCGGGACTTTGCCCACCTGATGGGAAAAACTGACTCATTGGAAAAGACCCTGATGCTGGGAAAGATAGAAGGCAGAAGGAGAAGGGTTTGACAGAGGATGAGATGGTTGGATGGCATCACCGACGGGATGGAGATGAGTTTGAGAAAACTCTGGGAGTTGGTGATGGACAGGGAGGCCTGGCTGCAGTCCATGGGGTCACAAAGAGTCAGACATGACTGAGCCACTGAACCTGGCTTAACCGAACTTGGATTTACTCAAAGTCTAGTTAATTATTTCTAGGGATCTGTAGCCAAGATTGAAAATAAAGTTGCTAGAGACCTATGTGGCATGATTACTTTCCTGTAGAACAGGGCTCAGCAAACTGTTGCTGTGAAGGTCAGATAGTAAACATTTTAATCTCTGAAGGCCATGAATTCTATTGCAGTTATTGGACTCTGCCCTTGAAGGATAAAAGCAGCCATAGACAGGCTATTTGTAAATGAATGGGTACTCCTGTGTTCCAGTAGAACTTTATTTACAAAGCAAAGGTGGATTAGGCCTGCTGGCTATTTTCTGCTTAGGCATAATTTGCTGACCCTTGATGTAGACCTTTGCTTTATTAAAAGACATGTCACCTGATTAGAAGCTTTTGCACAACTCTGAAGGACTAAGGATGGCTACACATTCTTGCTACTTCTGCCACTGAGGAGTGGGGACTAATTCTCCCCTTGAATCTAGGCTGACCTTAATGGCTTGTTGACTAGAATGAGGTGGAAGTGAAATTATGTGTCTTTTGAAGCTAATTCTTAAGAGGCTTTGCAGTTTCCACTAGGGCTTCTGGGAACATTCTGTAAGCCCTAAGCTACTGTGTAAGACCCCCATCCATTGAGACTCCATGATATACT
The DNA here is from genome assembly GCF_023699985.2 of Odocoileus virginianus. Classification (NCBI taxonomy): domain Eukaryota; kingdom Metazoa; phylum Chordata; class Mammalia; order Artiodactyla; family Cervidae; genus Odocoileus; species Odocoileus virginianus. Next base: position 5,679,448 of record NC_069691.1, read on the forward strand.
CAAAGCCATTTCCTTGTTTAGTTCAAGTCTCTTCTTAAAAACTTCTTCTTCAAAGGGGCACTCTTTGACTGATGTATCTTAAATAGCATATCTTCCGCTATCCAGTGTAGGGAAGGGTAGAAAAGTTTTCCTCTACACGCTTCAGTCTCCAGTTGGGGCCATACAAATTAGACTGACAAAAAGACAGGAGAAAAGGTATGAAAAAAAATAATACTAATATTAACTTTTTACTTGACATGTTGGCATACCTAGAAAAGAAATGGAGACCAAAGAGGTTGCTAGGCCTGAGGGCTTATATACCATTTGTAATAAAGAGAAATAAATTTTGAAAATGTGACAAGACAAAGGAAAAAAAGTTTCAGGCTTCCAAGGGTGACAGATTATGGGAAGGGTAGGTATATGGAGGAAACTGATGAGAGATAAGGGTCATTTTAGTAAGACTTGTTTGTATACGACTCTCTTGGTGCTGACTTCCAGTCATCTTTATGACTGTAAAACTGTCCTGGGAGAGGGGCTTTATGGCAGGCAGTTCTTGTTTCTCAAAAGTTTCTGCTTTTTGTCAGATAAGGGAAGCTCTAGGAAGGCTTCTTTCTGTATCTCTTGATTCTCAATTGCCTTCAGCTCAAAGTAATCTATATGTTAAAGTACTGTATTTTGGGATAGCATATTCTGATCTGCTTCACTATTAATCTTCTTTCTCTTTTTTTCTGTTTTATATTTCTCATAGCATCACAAATTTGTTTATGTATTTTTCTATATTGTGAGTCTCTCACACTAAACTCCATGAAGGCAGAGATTTTTTTTTTTTTCTCTACTAGCCTGGCACATGTGAGATACTCAAAAACCTTTCTTTTTTAAATGAATAAATCTTCTAATTCTTGTTTTATTAATTTTATGTGCATTTATTTGAATTACCTGTAATATTTTAGAGAATGAGTTGATGTATGAATAACAAATGAGTTTACAATTTTCTTTTATTAAGTATCTTATTTCTCTGTTGCAGACATTTTTGCAAGCTAGGAGTATTTTCTTTCTGTCACCTCTGTTTTTGGACCTCTACATGATTATAACTAGAGTGAATATCACCTTCTCCTTCATCTTGTCAGGGGAGTTTGTAATTTCTTCAGTTCTGTCTTGCTGCAGCAAAAATTTGAAGTGATGGACAGACCAGTGTTACAGCCTGTTTACTGTTCAGTTTTATTTGGTAAGCAAAGGAAAAGACATCCTGTAGGCGTGAGGGCGGGCAGACCCAAAAGAAGCAAAGAGAAGAGAAGAGAGGCCTAATTTTGGCTCCTCTTTTTATATGCTTTTTCTCCTCCCCCTGAGCCTGCCCTATGTAAATTGGGCTAGCCAGGAGGGCTGTTTGTTTTACCTGAGGTTCTCACTCCAGTCCTCAGATCTTCCTTTGTTCTATTTTTGCAGGCATTTCCCCTTCTTTGTCTTTTAGCTACTGCCATTCCTGACTCCTTTTTCCTATTCTAACTACCTAACAGTTTTGACTCTGATTTTTCATTTTGAGAATATTTTACATCTTTCTCCTGTGCTCTCAGAAAATCCACCCCTTCCTGCCATGAGCCTTGGAAAAATCTCATTTATAGCTCATATTCTAAAAAATTTGCATTAAAATCATTTATCAACACCTTTTTATTTCCTTTACTACAATAATATATGACTTGAATGTAAAAACCTGTATCTGAATATCTTTGATTTTTATAAAATCACCATTCTGACTTAACTGACATATATATAGTGCACTTTTTCTCTCTACATAAATATAAATATGGAGAGTGTATGCGTATGAAAACTAGAAAAAATGCAGGCATGTATTAATAAAAGCAAAACAGACTCTTGAAAATAGGTGAAAACTTTGTTAGCTTTTCAATATTACTTTATTTCTTGTTGCCTCTAAATTCCTTCCTTCCTGGTACTGTAACTTCAAGATATGAAAATCATATCTAGAAATTGGTGGAAATTTTATGCAAATTAGCCCCCCCCCAAAAAAAATCCTAACATCTGCATTTACTTTCTTCTCTACTCTGATAGTTTATGGACCTGCTGGTTGATTTCTGATAGTTCATCCTGAATTTTTTTTTTTTTTGGTCAAACTCAAATAGTTTTAATTCTATGAGCATTTGGAGTGGTAATCTCATGCTGTAGATGTTCATCCCACACCCTTACCATGGCACAGATATTTTCTGCTGTAAGATTATGTTCTACGGAGAATCTAATTGTTAAAAATTATTCATAGGGCTGTATTAAATCTGTGGAAAGTGTAAATCATTATGAAATATTAATTTTCTCCTTTGTGTAGAAAAAATATAAAATCATTATAATTCCAACAGTGTTGTGTTATCATTGTCAATAGAAAAGTCATTATTGAGATTATTTTAAATTAATTAACAAAAAGACTTTTATTATGAAGTTAGTCTGGTCTTAGCCATATTGAAAATAATTTACCCATGCTTTTATTCTCTAATTAGAGTTTTAACCATACAGACTGGTTGGAGAAAGCAATATCAAGAAAGAGGGGATAAAAACTTAATATTAATCTCTGAGCCAAAATATTAAAAATAATCTGAAATAAATGAAGTTTTTGAACCGTCTGAAATTAAACTAAAATAGAATGTTAAAATCATTTATATTGTGAAACTTTTTGAGCCTGACTTCCATTTGTATTTTCCTGACAGCTAGTGGGTATAACTAGGAGTGAGAGAACTCACATGTCACCCACAGGAGATTTCTGGGCCATGGATAAGGGGGCATGTGGTCTTTTACTGACAATGTTTGGGGCTTAATTCAGAATTTACCATGGTTGGAAAACAGCAGATAGTGTCCATGGGCTTCTTCATTGGATTAGGAACCTTACAGCAGTGACCATTTATCATCAGTCACATCCACAAATATTATGTAACCTTCCTTTGCCCAAAGACCTCCATGCTTGATAGGGTACTTCAGACTGCCCGAATATGAAAGGAATTGAAGTAGTTACTTCCTGGAGGAGTTTACAATCTTCTTTAATCCTTATTCTTCACACAAATCTAAAGTATTCATATATAATTAAAAATTGCCTAGCAATTAGAATAATCAAAAAAGAAAGTGGTCTTGGGATAAGTCTAGTGTAGGGAGTCTGGAAGAGACTTCCATGATAGTAGTGATAATTTGTTGTTCTTGAGAAATTTATAATCAGTCAGTGAGATAAAACCTAAAGATTTGAGGGCGCTGTTATTTATATACTGCTACATGCATGAAGTTGTGTTGACAACCCCAAATCCAAAATCATTTATTCTTAAATTACCCTTCTGCATGTTGGTTTGAGTTCAGCCGACATAAGTTGAGTTTGGCTCCAAAGTGCTAGATGGGTAAGTGTTTGCTCTTTGTTATTTTGTCCTCATTGGACTAGGGGCTACCTGGGTCTTTTTCTTTTCAGAATACAAGGAAACACGTTGAGCTGCACTAGTACATTTAAAACCTCTGCTTGTAGAATTCTGCTAGTATCTCATTAGCCAGAGCAGACCATGTGGTCACACTGAAAGTCATTGGATGTCAAGTACTTTCTTCATTGTGAGACATGTGTGCATATCCTCTAGTGAAGACGTGAGACAAAGAGTATAATTTGCCTTAAGCACCAACAGAGTAATACATAAATAGGCAGTTGATACTGGGACAGTGAAAGAAATAACAGAAAATCATTTGGAAAAAACAGACACCAAAGTAAATCAAGAAGAAAATATAATAGTAATTTCTGTTTTTGTTGATTTTTAAAATGTTTTAATAGGCCTCGTACAGAAATGAATCATGTGACCTAGACCTATCAATCATGTCCTCTAGTCATCATTTTTTTAGTGATATAAGCAATATCTTTATACTCTTTTGGAGCATTCCTGGGAAGAAGACATGTGTCTCTGTGTTTCAGATTAAAACCCCTTAGCCTCGGAGGAGTTAAGAAACATAGCCAGGGTCGCAAAGCCACAAGAAGTTCCAGAATGCCCCTCAGGTCTGTATGACTCTGAATCCTATATTCTCTTCCCACATGGTTTGTTCGAAAATGAAGTAGTCAGAGCTAATCTATCGGTCAGTCAGTTCAGCTCAGTCGTGTCCGACTCTTGGCGACCCCATGAACTGCAGCACGCCAGGCCTCCCTGTCCATCACCAACTCTCAGAGTTTACTCAAACTCATGCCCATCGAGTCGGCGATGCCATCCAACCATCTCATCCAATGTCGTCCCCTTCTCCTCCTGCCCCCAATCCCTCCCAGCATCAGGGTCTTTTCCAATGAGTCAACTCTTCGCATGTTGTCATGTTAACTGGTGTTCCTAGTGATGACCTTGTTTTTAGAAAAAGATTGTTATATTGGGTTGGGCAAAGAGTTCGTTAGAATTTTATTATAAGATGGTATGGAAAGGGACTTCCCTGGTGACCCAGTGGTTACGAATCTGCCTTGCAAAGCGGGGGATGTGGCTTTGATCCCTGGTTAGGAAATTTGGATCTCACATGTCGTGGAGTGACTAAGCCTGTGCTAGAAAGTCTGTGTGCCACAACAAAGGATCCTACATGATGTAAAAAAGATCCCGTGTGCCACAACTAAGACCCGACCCAGCCAAATAAATATAAATATTTTTTTAAAAGATGGTATGAAAAAACCCAAATAAACTTTTTGGCCAACTCAATATTTTCTATGGGTCAAGCATACTTTGGAAAGATTTTTAAGGGGAATCAGGCTATGCTATCCCAAACAGGCCATTTTGGTGTACACATTATTTGTGCTGAAAGCAATTGAGAATCAACAGATGCAGGAAGAGTTCTCTGCCTAAAAGCAGGGCATATATTTCCCTTGGTGAAGGTGTTCTTCACCTATACCAAGAAGAGGAGCAGGACTCTTATCACCAGACACAGTCAACCCTGAGATGAGTTCCCATAAACAAACGTCACTAAGATAACCCTATTGTCCATTACTTTCCCCTATATATTTTCTAGCCACTTCCCCATGATGTATCATCCTCTGAAGCCCAAACTCCCTTTCCTTTGTTAGACTTGTATGTGAGTGTCTAAGTCTAGCCACTTCTTTGAGTTTTCCTTCTTTTCTGGGGACTCCTGTGTATGTAATACAGCAATAAAAATTGTATGCCTTTTCTCTTGTTAATGTCTATTTTCTTAGTCTAATTCACAGGTTTCTAGTCACTGAGCATGAGACATGAGCATGCCACAGTTTTTCCTTCCTGACATTTTTTTTTCTCAAGTTAAAATAATATTCAGTTTTATTTCTGCTTAAAAGAATAAGATTTGCTATAATTTGTGTATTCCTTTAGGGTCATTTGTTCCCTTGGTACAGCACAGACATGCTTTTTCTAATTGTTTTGTGAAAGAAATAATTTAGAATTTTCAGTTCTGTGACCTCCCATCTCCCAGGTCACCGTAAAAATGAGTTGTCTGTAAAATTGTGTAGGCATTGAGTAAGTAGCTATGGGAGTTATCAATTAGCAAGGAAATCCTGGGAGGAGATGAGTTTTTTGTTTGTGAGTTTGTTTTCTTAGAGGGAAAGAACAGGGACTGATCGGCTAGAAGGGAAGAAGAAGGAGTATCTTGTTTATAGAATTGGGAAGTGAGTTCTATTTGGAGATTTCAAGATCACCTATTTAGGGAAAGGAACTCTTGTTTTGGGTTTTTGAGACAAGAAGTAGTGAAATGGTAGAGGTAAAACCTTTAACTCACATTTACCTTGTGACGGCTTACATTTGGATCACTCTTAGAGCACTTTGGGATTCTTTAAGGATCTGCTGGACTTCATGGTCATTATCATGTGATAGTAGAATAAAGACAGACTGCCTTTACTTCCTTGATTTGTGGCAGGAGTAATATGGAAACATTTCCAGGTATTAGAAAGGGGGAACTCATTAAAAAAAAAAAACTAGGCTTGGTACACCTCCTTCATTTACCACTAAAGTGTTATAGAAATGCTGAGCTCCATTTCTGAGATCCGGGGGAAAATGGCTCTGTTGTTTCTTGTTTTTCTTTTCTTTCTCTGTTTTTATCTACCTGTGACCTTGTACCGCAAAGGAAATGAGGCACTGTACTCTTACAGAATAAGATGAGATGAAGTTGGGCCATGAAGGAGGACGTCTGCCCTCCCCTGCCAGGGGTCACCCACAGCTCTCCATGCATCTATTGACTTTTCCTAGAAATATATTTACTGTATTCATTTCCTAGAAATATACTTACTGTATTCATTTTTATCAGAATGCTCTTCTTTTCTCCCTAGTTCTCTTTTTAAAGATAGAGTCAGTGCTTTTCTCTGGTGATGCACAAAGGGTCAAAGATGGGAAATCTTAAAACCAGAAGGTGTGTGTGTGTATATATATATACACAAATATATATATTTGGTTTTAAACCCAATGTAACTGTGGAAATGCCTGCTTTTTAAAAATTAATAAGGGAATAAAAGGAACAGAAAAATAGGGAACAATATAGGGTCAGAGTTTCGTTAAGCATTGTGTTTTTAAAAGAATGGTGAGCTATTGTTGACTGAGTTTCTAGAGACATTGGACCCTTCAGGGACTTGCCTCTTGATACTCTGAATTTTTAGCTTAGCGCATTTTTTTTTATGCTGTTGTTTAGTTGTTGTGGAAATGATGGCTGAAGGGAAAGAAAGGTGGTTGGATGTGAAAGCCTGACTGAATGTGATTGAGACGGGAACAGAAAAAGCAGGTCCTCAAGTAGGCATTTTCATGTGAGCATCTCAAACTTGTTCTCATACAGATGCTGTTTTTTTTTTTTTTTTTTGAACCGTTGACCAATTTATTTTGTAAGTTGTGTCCAATAAAGTTCACTTTTTTGATATCTAGACCTGTGAGTTTTGACAAATGCAGAGTTGTGAAAGTACCACCGTGAAGTAGATAAACAACTCCTTCTTCACCCCTATAATTCCTTGTGCCATTGCTTGGCAATCAACCCTTTCTCCACCCTCTACTGAAATTGCTGCTTTCTATCATCGTAGTATTGTCTTTTCCAAAATGTCATATAAAATGATTGTAATGTGTGTAACATTTTGAATTTAGCCCCCTTCACTTAATACATTCATGATTCATCCTTTTTTGCATACATCAGTAGTTCATTCTTTTCTTTTTTTCAATTTTTGTTGGAGTATAGCTGATTTAAAGTGTTGTGTTAGTTTCTGCTGTACAGTAGAGTGAATTGGTTATACATATACACATATCCACTCTTTACAATTTCTTTTACTTTATTTTTTAAGTATTTGGTTGCACTGGGTCTTGGTTGCAGCATGTAGGATCTTTAGTTGCAGCAGTTGTGGCATGTGGGATCTAATTCCTTGACTAGGGATTGAACATGGGCCACCTGCATTGGGAGTGTAGAATCTTAGCCACTGGACCACCAGGGAAGACCCTCTACTCTTTTGCACATTCTTTTCCCATTGATCATTACAGAGTATTGAGAAGAGTTCCCTATGGTATATGAAAAGTGAAGTCGCTTAGTTGTGTCTGACTCTTTGTGACCCTGTGGACTATAGCCTACCAGGCTCCTCCGTCCACGGGATTCTCTAGGCAAGGATACTGGAGTGGGTTGCCATTTCCTTCTCCAGGGGATGTTCCCAACCCAGGGATCGAACCCAGGTCTCCCTCATTGCAGACAGATACTTTACCATCTGAGCTACCAGGGAAGCCCAGAAAACTGGAATGGGCTGCCACTTCCTTCTCCAAGAGGTCTTCCTGACCCAGGGATCGAACCTGGGTCTCCTGCATTGCTGGCAGATTCTTTACCATCTGAGCTACCAGGGAAGCCACTATGGAATATAGTAGATCCTTATTATCAACTTTATATATAGTAGTGTGTATATTATCAAACCCAATCTCCCAATTTATCCCTCATTATTTTTTGATGGGTAGTATTTCATTGGATTCAATACCATCCAGTTAATTTATTCATATGGCAGTTGAAAAACATTTACTAGAAGGTTTTCAGTGTTTGCAATTATGATTAAATCTGCCATAGACATTTGCATCCAGGTTTTTGTGTATCAGTTTTCATTTCTCTTTGGTAAAATATCTGAAGGTGGGATTGCTAGGTTATTAGATTTCTCTTGCTGCTATAACTAATTACTATGAATTTAATCACTTAAAACAACATAATGACATAGATCTGTTCTTTTACAGTTCTGGAGGTCAAAAGTCTAAACTGGTTTGGCAAGGCTGTGTTTCTTCCAGAGGTTGTAGGGAAGAATCCACATTCTTGCCTGTTCCAGCTTCTAGACTCCAACCCTCTTCCTTGGCCAGTGGTCCTGCCTCATTCTGACCTCTGCTTCTGTGGTCACATCTTCTATGACTCTATCCTTGTCTTCCTTATAATTACATTGGGCCCACATGGTTTAGGGATGTGGATGCAGATATCTTTGGAGTGGGCTGGGTGTGGGGATCTCATTGTGCCTACCAAAACTGGGACATGCAACAAGTGTATATTAACTTTATAAGAAAATACCAAAATGATGCTTTCAAAAGTATTTTGATATGCTATAAAATTTTGCTAATATTTCTAGTTGTGTTAATAATATAGTGAGCTTGTTAATCAGGGTATGTTTCTGCATCAGTTTGCAAATTTTTTGCTGTATGTCAGAGAAAACCTAATACAAACTGACATTTGAAAAAAGGAAAGTTATTGGCTTACATAAACAAAAGGTCTAAGGCTGAAGTTTTGCTCTTAGCATTTCTGAGTTCAGAACTCAAACATTGTCATTATTTATTAGCTTTTCTCTACCTATTGGATTCGTATAATTTGCAGGCTCTATGCAGTGGCAAGGAGATGACAGTAGCTCCAGATCTTATATTCTCTTTGGCTGAAGTCCCAGGGAACAAATGTCCAATTATATCTCAGTGTTTTTAGCCACTGCTTCTTATTGTTACCAGTGGATCACATGACAATCCTGTCAACCAATCACTGACCACAGGATAGGATGTGGAAATTGGTCTTGGTCACCTGATCTATCCCTTAGTCGGGCAAGGATCTTAACCCAAAGACCAAGGACTAAAAGAGAGATGGAACCCAAACAGAAAACAAAGTCTATATCTAGTAGAAGATACAGATGTTGGAGACATTCTGCAAATGTTCGTTCTAATTTCTTAAACTTTAAATAGAGCTCTAGACTTAAGTCTCTTCTAAGGGATTTACTTTTTTGGGTGTGTTTACCCACTTTTGCCAAATAAGGAGCCATGTCAACTTCATTTATACCATTAGAGATTGCTTACAGACACAATGGGGGAAGACAGGGAACTAGGGATGCCCTGAAACCAGCTTGTGTTGGCTCACATGCACTCCTGTTGTCTGGATCTCTTCCCAGTGCTGCATCTAGTCAGTTTATGTTGATTCCTTGAAATCAGTCATGGAAGTACTTACACCACAGAAATTGGCAAACGTTACATATCAGGGCTTTATCCCCTAGAGTGCTAGTTGCTAAACATTTCCCAGTATACTGCTGGCAGCCAGTAAATAACAATACAATAAATATGATAGCTTTGTGAGATAATTTTAAACTAACTCAGTCATTAATTGCAACAGAAATTGAGAGAAGGGAAATATCATTGTGTGTGTGTGTGTGTGTGTGTGTGTGTGTGTGTGTGTGTGTCTACCCCTCACACCCCTGCCTCCCAAGAAAGCCTTCATGGAGAAGCTGAGAGCTGGAATTGGACATTGCATCGGAAAGAATAAACTTAAGTCTGCGGCTTTTGCTTTCATGGTTTGTACTTTTTTCTGCCATCCAAGAAAAAATTTTCATTTTTCACAAAATACTCTATTTTCTTCTAAAATCAGTATAGTTTCTTAAATTAACTTTTGGGTATGGTGTGAGCTAGAGGCCAAGATTCTTTTTTCCAGTGCCTTGAGAATTAGAAAAAAACGCTCTTCTGGCTATAATCAAGATATTATCACCAAATGCTGCATATTCCCTATTCTTTTTTCACGGATTCTCAATTCCCAGCATGAGTTCTGTTAAATTCATGAGTCTTCAGCCTATGTAAGAACAGAGGTCTAATGTTCAAAACCATCTGTGAGTGTGCTCTGACTGTGAGTCTTGCTCTGAGTCTATCCTACCACTAGCTTCTCTGATGCTGGGTTATTTATCTGGGTACCTTTCTCCCCATGAGGAACATGGAGGAACTCCTGAAATATTAGCTGAACAAGAGGCATTCATTTTAACTTCAGCATGTTCTATGCAGATGTTCAATTTTTAAAAATATATCTTCTCATCCGCACTGCACCAAAACCCTACCTCATTTCCTCAGATTGTCATCTCCAGGTTTATTCCATCCCTTCTCTTCATCAGGTCAGCTGAAAATGAAAGATGATTTTCCTCCCAAAGAAGAACTTCCGTGTTTTGAGCCTCATAACTTCTTGTGTAATTTCCTGTCAGTTCTCTCTTAGGGCACAGACTCCAAGAGCTGATTGATGTGTATGAGTTTCTTGCAGTAGAGATGCTCACTAACAATTTGCTGCCTGGCTCTATCATATCTTTTCACTTGAGTTTTTGGAGAAAAAGATTTTTTCTTGAGTTTATTTGCATTCCAATGATTTATTTCTAGTGAAGCCCGATGAAAAGATAATTTCATGGTTAGAATAAAGATGCATATTTTAATTTAAAACACAAGTCATTTTTTCCTGGTTATGAGCACACTTTTACATGCTAGAGTTTAGACAGGTCTGGAGGGACATTGTGAAGACACATCATAGTCATTTGGCACATTAAGGAATAAAAGAGTAAAGTCTTTGGGAAGATTTAGCCTTCATTTTATGTACTTTCAGGGATGACACATGCTGTGGGGCTCAGGGATGCTTAGATCATAGAAGAGTCCTTTAGAGGATGAAAGTAGGACAGTCTAAGTGTAGATATATTGGCATATTGGTGTAAAATTTTAGAAGATAAATATTGTGTGAAGTTCTTATCTCTTGGTGTTTAACTTCCATGTCATTACAGTCAGAGAAAGAAAGACTTGATTCAGGAAAGGACAAAACTCAAGACCACATATTAATGTTTATTTGGAATTTCAGTGAAAACATTAGGTGCTGGCACTAAGTTTTTAGGATATTTTTCAAGGAAGGTTAAAAACACCAATTCTTAGAGTGATTTAGTAGTAGAATAACCAACTGTTTATGTGAAGTGGTTTAATAGCTTTTGGTCTGGAGTTGAGCAAAGATCTTCAGAGGGGAAAAATCATGGAATAGGGAATTAGGCCTAATTTTTCAGGCCATATAAACCTAGATCTGAATTCCAACTTTTGTAGTTGCTTGTGATGTAACTTTGTGCATTTAACTTATACTTTATGGATCTCAGACTTAATTTATTTGTCTAATGGACATCCTGAAGCTTCCTCAAGGTGTTGTTATTGTGAATGAAATGAATGAATGAAATATAAATATGTGAGCCTGTTAGCCTATTTCCTGGTACTTAACAAATACTGCTCATGGGGTTCTCAAGGCAAGAATACTGAAGTATTTTGTCATTCCCTTCTCCAGTGGACTCTCCACTAAGACCTGTCCATCTTGGGTGGCCCTACATGGCATGGCTTAGTTTCACTGAGTTAGACAAGGCTGTGGTCCATGTGATTAGATTGACTAGTTTTCTGTGATTGTGGTTTCAGTCTGTCTGCCCTCTGATGCCCTCTCTTAGCACCTAGAAAGCTAAGATCATGGCATCTGATTCCATCATTTCACGGCAAGTAGATGGGGAAATAGTGGAAACAGTGGCTGACTTTATTTTCTTGGGCTCCAAAATCACTGCAGATGGTGACTGCAGCCATGAAATTAAAATATGCTTACTCCTGGGAAGGAAAGTTATGACCAACCTAGATAGCATATTAAAAGGCAGAGACATTACTTTGCCAACAAAGGTCCATCTAGTCAAAGCTATGGTTTTTCCAGTAGTCATGTTTGGATGTGAGAGTTGGACTGTAAAGAAAGCTGAACGCTGAAGAATTGATGCTTTTGAACTGTGGTGTTGGAGAAGACTCTTGAGAGTCCCTTGGACTGCAAGGAGATCCAACCAGTCCATCCTAAAGGAGATCAGTCCTGGGTGTTCATTGGAAGGACTGATGTTGAAGCTGAAACTCCAATACTTTGGCCACCTGATGCAAAGAGCTGACTCATTGGAAAAGACCCTGATTCTGGGAAAGGTTGAGGGGCAGGAGGAGAAGGGGACGACAGAGGATGAGATTGTTGGATGGCATCACCAACTCAGTGGAGATGAGTTTGAATAAACTCCGGGAGTTGTTGATGAACAGGGAGGCCTGGCTGCTGTGGTCCATGGGGTTGCAAAGAGTCGGACACTACTGAGCAATTGAACTGACAACAAATACTGCTCACTACCCTTCTTCCTTAAGAGAAGGACACAATTGTTATGAGAGAAGTTTGGGAAAATTCTCAAGTGAGACTTATTATGCTCTAGTAGGACCATGTAACTTTTTTTTTTTTTTTCCTTTGGGGGAACTGATGGGACCTTTTCCATCTGCCCAGTAAGGAAGGGATGACACATTCTGTGGGGCTCAAGGATGCTTAAATCATGGAGGAGTCCCATAGAGGATTAACGTAGGCCAGTCTAAATGTAGATATAAAAGAAAAAAAAATAAATGTAGATATATTGGCATAAAATTTTAGAGGATAAATATTATGTGAGGCTCCTGTCTCTTTGTGTTTAATTTCCATGTCATTACTATCAAACAAGACTTGATTCAGAGAAAGGGAGAAACTCAAAGCTTTGGAAGACCTGAAAAGAGGCCTCTACTTTATAAAGGAATCCCATCTATAGCAGACCCAATGGATCTGGTTGATCAAATTTGGTTACAAGGAGTAGACCACCCTTAAGGGATCCTGTTTCATTTCTGACAACTGTTAACTGTTAGAAATGCCTTTATATTTAGTCAAATGCAACACTTTTGTGCTGTGATGTTTATCATTTCAGTACTAAAGTCAACTTCAGCTGCTTTCTGTTCTTTTCTCCCAAAGTTTTCCTGAGATATAGTTGACATATAACATTGCATTAGTTTAAGGCATACAACATAGTGAATATTACATATGTATATGTATATACATATATATATATATAGCCAAAAGTTCATTTGGGTTTTGTTAGATAGTACAGAAAAACTCTAATGAACTTTTTGGGCAACCCAATGTATTTATGTGTGTGTATATATCTTACATTTTCCTTATCTCTTGATGGACTATTAAGTTTGTTCTCATATATAGCAATTATAAATGCTGCTAGGAACTTGGGGGTACAGATAACTTTCTAAGATAGTGATTTTGTTTCCTTCTGATAAATACCTAGAAGTGGAATTTCTAGATTATGTGGTAGTCCTATTTTTTAATTTTTTGAAGAACCTCCATAAGATTTTACATAGTTGTTGCACCAGTTTGTATTTCCACTAACTGCACAAGTCTTCCCTCTCTCCACATCCTCATTAACGTTTGTTATTTCTTATCTTTTAATAGTAGCCATTCTAATAGCTGTAGGGTGATAGGGCTTTGTAGTTTGATTCACGTTTTCTTGATGAATGATACTGAGTACTTTGCATGGACCTTTCACGATCATATGTATATTTTCCTCAGAAAAATACCTATTTGGTTTCCCTTCCCATTTTTCAGTCAGCTTATTTGTTTTTGCTTGTTTTAGTTTTTTGCTGTTGAGTTGTATGGCTTCTTTATTTTACATATTAACCAGATTTATGACTTACAAGTATTTTCTTCCATTCTATTGATTGCCTTTTCATTTTGTTGATGGTTTCCTTTGCTATGCAGAAGTCTTTAGTTTGATGTAGTATCATTTACCTTTGCTTTTCTGCCTCAGCTGTCTTATATTTCTTCAGAGGAGTATGAAGTGAACATTGGTAGGCTTAATTCCTCTAACGCCCCTTTGCATGCACCAGAAAGAACTCTTTTCTGACTATAGGCTGTTGCCCTGAGGAACAGTGTTGTAAAGAGTATTTTGGAGTTAATGTGAGTATGAGGATGGGGCAGGGGGATAAAGAGGTGGCTCTGGGAAGCTCATTCAGTACAAAATAATCACCACTGTTGGAATAGCTACACAAAGCCCAGGCAGCCCACTTTGTAGCTTGAACACCTAAATCTTTCAAAGCACCTACAATTCATTGATATTTTCTAAGAAGACCTCAGTAGAGGTAACTTTTTTTCAGTTAATTATCTATAGGAGAATATGCTAATTGCATTTCTGAAGGTCTCCTGTATTTCAGTGTTTACATCCTTGACATTGATTGCTCTTCGAAACTTCAAATGCTGATAAAGGAAATATGTGTGAAAGAAATGCCAATTGAATTCAGGCCTGTTAAAGGCCTGGCTGTGAGAGGACTAATTCTTCAAATAATACTGATTTATTAATGTACTGTATCTGTTATCTGCCCTTTTTCAGAAGCCCCCCAAAGAAGCAGGAATCTTAAGGAAACATTTGTAGCTTACTTAAGAGAATAATAATAAACTAATAAAAGTCATCTTTCTGAGGAGAAAGCTTTCTGAGAAGCATTTTTATTAAATGTCATGCTTGAATGGGATTCTGGATTTTGACCCTTGCTAGTTGGGGGAGGCAATTCCAATGGTTTTCTTTCATAAAATAATTAGTTTCAAATGTAATAGAGTTTTATAATTGGAAGGAAGCTTAGAGATAGTTTTGTTCAATCTTTTTCATTTTCCATGTATGAAAACTAAAATAATTTTTTTACTGGGTAATTGTTACATGCCTATTATATTCCAGGCACTGTGGCAGGAACTGGGGATATTGTAGACAACAAGGCAAAGTTGACTAGTTAGACAAATTATAAAGAAGTCATGGATTAGTTAGGGCAGATCAGATGTAGAATAGCACTCAGCCTATAGTTGCTTTGACCACGGGTCTTGCCTCCAACCCTCACCAATTCATAGCACCTTGAGTTGCTTATTCCCATTTGCTCCTTTACCTGCTCTAGTCTTTCATATTGTCTGAGAATGGTGGTTCTCACCACTTTTGGTCTCTCCTGTCCCTCAAATGCATATGTGAATGTACACATGTAATTTTCCATACCATCTCAGAGCATGTGCAGCTCTCTTGAACTCCACAGGTATCAGGAAAAGAAACTCTATCTTGGTGATATATGCTGAAACAGTAGCCACACAAAGACAACCTTATTGACCATCTGCTTTCTACTGGGGAATTTTGTGGGGCTTGCAGTAGTTTTACTATCGGTGAGAATTTTTTCAATCACTCAATAAATCAGTCAAATCAAGGAGTGATTGACAAATCATATTCCATGCCCTGTGGAAGGATAAAATTTTAGAATGTGATCCTTGTTTTACCCATGAAGAAACTGAGCTTTAGAGATGTTAAGTAACAAGTTCCCACATCCTCTAGGTAGAGACCAGGTTCTGAGCCCAGAGTTTCAAAGTCTACTTCTAGGTCTTTTCTCTCCTAAGAGTAGCTACTTTAAGGGTTAGAAATACCTCTGGAGTGAAGACACTTTTTTGGTTTGTTTGTCTTTAGTGTATAGCAGACCACACATGTTTTAAGAGTCTGGAAACAAGGGAGATCAGTAAGAGCTGGAGAACACTGAGGAAACTTCCTCCATAGACACTTCATCAAAGGATGGGTAAGATATGTTTGAGTGGAATAGAATCAAAATTGTTAATATTAATTTGACTCAGGTGTTTCTACAAGGATGGGAATTAGTTTGAAGCATAAAGAGCAAGTTCTAGTATAGTAATTTCTATGACTTCAAATCCAGCTTTAAATATAGATGTGTTTATGTAATCAGTGAATTTCTTTTCTACTTTTATCTGATATTTTTAGGTGGGGAAGAAAGGTATCTGGTCAACTCACCACACAGTTATTTGTTTGTTACTTAGAAATAATAGAAAAATGATCAATAGCCCTTACTCTCAGGGAGCTCAGATTCTGATTGGGGACTTGTGATTTCAGCTATGCCTGAAGAATTTAAAATATAAAAATTCTTGACAGTTTTTCATCTTTTTAACACTTTTTTTCAGACTTTCCTTAAAAGTAAAATAAACCAAATAAAACCACTATTTTTACAATGGTTTCCAAATACATTTTCAGTTGAAATAGGCAAGTGTCGCTCCAGAATTTTAATTAAGAGACTAACAACATGATATACGTCCTTTAAGGTACTAGACTATCTGTGGTGCTTATTTTATTTGAAGCAATTGAACTGGTCTATAGCTTTGTATTCTTTCTGGGAAATCCCATGGACAGAGGAGCCTGCCTGACTATAGTCCATGGGATGGCAAGAGTTGGACATGACTGAGCGACTAAATCACCACCTCCATAATGTATGATGATCACAGAGAGAAATTTAAAGCTTTTCTTGGCTTGATCCAAAGTACTATTGCATGAATATTGGAGTACCATGATAAGTGCTTTATAAGAAGGGTTTTTTGGGTCTACATAATAGTGGTATGCTCCACGGCTGTTGTTCCCATTCTACAGATGTGAAAATAAACAAAGGAAACGGTTAGGACAATCACATTAGGGGGGGAAGGCTTGAGGAATTTTATGCTCCAGATATTCAAATACAAAGAGTGTGTAATAATGACAGATTGTTTCTTGTGACCATTTTATCTAATAATCTTTCATTTGTTCTTAATTAAAAGAGAAAAATGGAAACTGCTGCAGTGCCTTTTGTTCACTCCTATATTTGAACCTACAGATCTAGAACTTTTCATCTGGAAGTTCTAGTATGTCCATATTCTTACATATTGTGGACTCTATCATAAGAAGCCATTCCACTGTATAGTAATATAATAATTCTTAAAATATTATAATTTTATATCTTAATTACTTATTATATACACTATGTGTAAATGCATTATATACATTATATGGAAAAAATGTGTTACATTCTGTCATCATATTTTACTAGCTAATTTTGAACCTGTTTCCATCATTTGAATTCAGCTTGCTTTCTTGGCAGCTCAGACACCCTAGTAAGTGAAGAGCCAAGTATACTCAACTTGACACACAAGTAGTGAAGAACCAGGATTCAAATGAAGGCCTGAACGACTCTAGAAGCATATGTCCTTCACTGTGCTTTGCTTCTACCCTGATTTAAGATTTACTTTTTGTTACACTAGTTTTATCTAAGTTTGAATTGTAAGTCCTACATGTATTTTGGAATCTCTGCACACATAAGAGCATAAAAACCATAGCCTTGATGAGATGGACCTTTGTTGGCAAAGTAATTTCTCTGCTTTTTAATATGCTATCTAGGTTGGTCATAACTTTCCTTCTAAGCAGTAAGCATCTTTTAATTTCATGGCTGCAGTCACCATCTACAGTGATTTTGGAGCCCCCAAAAATAAAGCCAGCCACTGTTTCTACTGTTTCTCCATCTATTTTCCATGAAGTGATGGGACAGGATACCATGATCTTAATTTTCTGAATGTTGAGTTTTAAGCCAACTTTTTCACTCTCCTCTTTCACTTTCATCAAGAGGCTTTTTAGTTCTTCATTTTCTGCCATAAGTGTGGTGTCATCTGCATATCTGAGGTTGTTGATATTTCTCTCGGAAATCTTGATTCCAGCTTGTGCTTCCTCCAGACCAGCATTCTCATGATGTACTCTCCATATAAGTTAAATAAGCAGGGTGACAATACACAGCCTTGGCGTACTCCTTTTCCTATTTGGAACCAGTCTGTTGTTTCATGTCCAGTTGCTTCCAGCCCTGCATACAGGTTTCTCAAGAGGCAGGTCAGGTGGTCTGGTAATCCCATCTCTTTCAGAATTTTCCACAGTTTCTTGTGATCCACACAGTCAAAGGCTTTGGCATAGTCAATAAAGCAGAAATAGATGTTTTTCTGGAACTCTCTTGCTTTTTCGGTGATCCAGCGGATGTTGGCAATTTGATCTCTGGTTCCTCTGCCTTTTCTAAAACCAGCTTGGACATCTGGAAGTTTATAGTTCACGTATTGCTGAAGCCTGGCTTGGAGAATTTTGAGGATTACTTTACTAGTGTGTGATATGAGTGCAATTGTGTGGTAGTTTGAGCATTCTTTGGCATTGCCTTTCTTTGGGACTGGAATGAAAACTGACCTTTTTCAGTCCTGTGGCCACTGCTGATTTTTCCCAATTTGCTGACATGTTGAGGGGAACCATTAGACTGATAAATACTCTGGTCTCACCTACAAATCTTAAAAAAAATTTTTTTTGATTCAAATATAGTTGATTTACAATACTGTGTTAGTTTTAGGTACACAGCAATGTGATTCAGTTATACATATATAATGGGCTTCCCAGATGGCTCAGATGGTAAAGAATCCGCCTGTGAATGCAAGAGACTCAGGTTCGATCCCTAGGTTGGGAAGACCCCCTGGAGGAGGAAATGGCAACCCACTGCAGTATTCTTGCCTGGAGAATTCTATGGACAGAGAAGCCTGGAAGGCTACAGTTCATGTGGTTGCAAAAAGTCACACATGACTAAGTGATTAACCCCCACACACATATTATATAAATATATCTTTTATACTATATATATATTTCAAATTCTTATTCCTTATAAGTTCTTATAAAATATGGAATATATTTCCTTGTGCTATATAGTAGGTCCTTGTTGGTTATCTAATTTATATACAGTAGTGTGTGTATGTTAATCCCAAACTCCTAATTTATCCTGTCATATCTTTCCCCTTTGGTAACCGTAAGTTCCTACCTAACAATTCTTAAAAGCAAGGCCTGAAAGCATAAAACTGTTTTCAAGTGATTTAACCACAATGAGATGCCACCATACAACTATTTGAATGGCTCAAAGAGACATCTGACCATACCAAGTATTAGCAAGGGTATTTAGAAACTGGAACTCTCATATACCATAAGTCAGAATATAAGGTGCTATACCCACTTTTCAAAACAGGCAATTTCTTATGATGTTAAACATACCCAGTCATCACACCCCTAGGTACTTGCCAAGGAGAAATAGAAAATTATCTTTACAAAGATTTATACATGAATATTTATAGCAGCTTTATTTACAAACAGCCTCAAACTGGTAACAATCAAGATGTCCGTCAATAGGTGAATAAATAAATCATGGTATAGTCATACAGTGGAATACTGTTCTGTGATAAAGGCGTGAACCATCACACCTGAATGAATCTCAAAACACACTGAATGAAAGAAAGTCAAACGGTACACATTTGCACAGCAATGTGACTGTTCAGTCAAAAAGGGTTAAAATGGTGCATTTTATGTCATGCGTATTTTGCCATAATAAAAAAGAGTACTTGCTCTGTGATTCTTTTATATTTATGAAAGTCTAGAAAATCAACTAATCTATGGTAACAGAAAGCAGATCAGTGGTTTTGGAAGGGATCAGGACACAGAAGGAAGGAATGCTAAGTGGGATAAGCAAACTTGTGAAAGTGATGGACACCATTCCCATTTTTCCAACAGCGTTTTCTCACTGTGTCCCTGTGTCACATTTTGATAATCCTTGCAATATTTCAGTTGTTTTCATTATTAATGTAGTTGTTACAGTGTTCTGTGATCAGTAATTTTTGATGTTGCTATTGCAAAACTATTGGCTCCCTGAAGGTGGCTCAGATCATGGTTAGCATTTTTTAGTAGTAAAGTGTTTTTTATTTAAGAAATGTACCCTTCTTTTAAGACAAAATACTATTGCATACCTAATAGACTACAGAATAGTGTAGGCATAATTTTTATATGCTTATATGAGAAACCAGTAACCTTGTATGACCCTCATTATTGTGATATTTACTTTGTTGCAGTAGTTGGAAACAAACCTGTAAAATCTCCAAGGTATGCGTGTTTTAAAATGTGTCCAAGATTTGTTTTGATCAGATATGGTAACACATGCAGACATGGCAATGTCATGAAGGAAGAAATTTGTGTACTTACAGTTCCCTGGAAACAGAAGGCATGCCATGTTACACAGGGTGACCTGGGAAAGCCATGGAATCAGTCAGGAGGCAAAGTGAGGGGAAGCATGGACAAATGCCTTTCTGGTGATTTCTGTGGGGAAAGCAAGATGAGACAGAGAAGACAGACTTAGGATTAACTAGTATGAAACATCTCAACAGACTGGCTTCTCCTACTTGTCTGATGCCTAGCACTAGGGTGGTTAGGATGGGTGGAGAGTATCTTGGCATATGAGAGCCCTGTTGAGCATCTGATAAAGGAAGGGGTAGGGGCCAGGGCCTCTGGAGGCTGGTTTGCTTTTGAAGAGCATGCTCTTGGGCAAGTGCTTACTTTGCTAGGATTTAGTTAACCGTGGGAGGGGTAACCCCTTCCTGTGTCAGCAAGACCTCAAAATGTCAAAGCAGAAGGAAATACAGAAAAATCATGACCAATACAGTAAATAAGAGTGAGAAGATGAGTCGTGTATCTATTGCCCAAGATTCAGATGAGGCCCAGGGATAGAATGGGCTTCCCTGGTAGCTCAGCGGGTAAAGAATCTGCATGCGATGCAGGAGACCCCAGTTTGATTCTTGGGTTGGGAAGATCTTTTGGAGAAGGGATAGGCTTCTCACTCCAGTATTCATGTGCTTCCCTGGAGACTCAGATGGTAAGGAATCCACTTGCAGTGTGGGAGGCCTGGGTTTGATCCCTGGGTTGGAATGATCCCCTGGAGGGGTGAGCATGGCAACTCACTCCAGTATTCTTGCCTGGAGAATCCCCGTGGACAGAGGAGCATGGTGGGCTACAGTGCATGGGGTCACAAAGAGTCAGACATGACTGAGCACCTGAGCGTGGCACAGGGACAGAATGGACCATAATGTCTCAGTAGCTTCAGTCGTGACCAGCTCTTTGTGAACCGATGGATTATAGGCTGCCAGGCTCCTCTGTCCACGGGATTCTTCAGGCAAGAATACTGGAGTGGGTTGCCATTCCCTTCTCCAGGGGATCTTTCTGACCCAGGGATCGAACCTGGGTCTCCCGCATTGCAGGTGGGTTGTTTACCATCTGAGCCACAGGGAAGCCCTAATGGACCATGGATAGGTTTAATGGCTAGCAGTGCCTTGGAAGCAATTAAAACATAGGTTTTTATAGGTTTGGGCTTCTGAAACTTTCTTGTGCATGCAAATCACCAGGGATTTTGTTAAAGTGCAGATTCTTATTTAGAAAGTCTTGAGTAAGGCCTGAGAATCTGAATTTCTAACAAAATACAGTGCTGTTGGTGTAAGATAACCCATGATACAGTAAAGTTCTGAGTGCTTTAATGAGCAATGGGTAGGAATCTGGGTTGAAGTGTTGGTTCTGCTACTTGGTAATTGGATAATTCTGCGGAATGTACCTAACCTATGAAAACTTTATATTCCTTACAAATAAGGTGGGAGTTATAACAATATCTACCTCAGAAGATCATTGTGATGGTTACATGAAATATTACTTAAGGGTGCTCAGTGAAAGGCAGTCAAAAGTAAGAATAGTTGGGGTGGGTTTCTAAGACAGCTTACTGTTTCCTAAATTGTAAGAGTTGGATAATTTAGGGATCCTATTCTTGCAAGGATCTCCTTTGCCATCTGTCTGATGAGAAGATTTTTGGCTTCTGTATCTACAGTGATGGGAAGAATTCACTTGGAGGCCATTTTGTTTCTAGACTGCTCTGTTCATTTCAGAGATTTTCTTTTTTTTTGGAGATAAAGTCAGCTGCAGCCATGTAGTTATAGGTCTACTGCCTGAGTCAACTCAGAAGGAGAAAGGTCTGCCCTCCCAACCCCCTTTCCTTTTTCTGACACATCCAGAGTTTCACATTTAACCAAGCCTACTCACAATTACTGTTTTCTCTGTGGTTGATGCCAACGACTTTGAGTGATAAGACGTAAGTGGTTATAGTACATCTCCCACAGCCTCATTACAATGAGACACTCAGACAGAAGCATAAACCTACTTTTAAATAAGCATGCACAAAAACAATAATACCATCTACAGCAAACTCCAAACATTCTTGACTCTCAGTCTTTGTAAGGGCTCAAAGAGCACTTTGTATGAAAGTGTCACTCAGTAAACATAATATCCCAATGGGAGGAATCATTTCATTTTCTAGGCTCTGAGAAGGAGCAGGACACAGATGCTGAGAGGTCTGTGCCCAGGATGCTGTTCTGAAGAGTGTGGACTGTCAGGGTTTTATATCTTTTTTCCTCCTACAAAGGGAGAAGGATTTAAATATATTCATGCATTTGAATAATCCTTTGGTTGGTTGGTTGTAAGCATCAGAACCTCCTGACTTAGTTTAGGTGAAAGAAGATTTATGATCAGGAATGATTCATAGAATTCAAGGGCAGAAATCACAGCTGAGGATTAGGAGAAACTGGAGCTGGAAGTGTAACCTTCAGTGACCAAGGAAGGCCTTGGTCACTTCCCACCTCCCTTGGTCAGGTATTGTATGACCCCTTCCCTGAAATTCACTTCACATTTACTTTTTTATAGAATACGTCTTCCATTTAATTTTCCAAAGACCCATCCTAGCCATCTTCAAACTACCTGCAGCCCCTGGGTCTGTGTTACTTTCAGACCAGGACACTCAGCTAAGCAACTATGATCACTACTCCAATTTCAAGTTCTGAGTATAGGAAGATTTGACACAAGATTTATACAACTTGAATCAGTTGTTTCCCCTCGCTCCAACCAGCAGCAGGTAGTGTAAAGTTACTTGAATAGCCATAGGACCAGTTCCCAGTTGGTAAGAGTGCAGGGCCTAAGTAAGGAATTTGAATGCCATGCCTGCTCTGGCTTTGCCATCTAATCTGTTAATCGTTGACACTGTTTTGTTAACCGAGAAATTCATTGAGCACCCATTTGATATATTCATCATAAGCAGTTGGTAAGTAGGAATCAGGACTTTGGCAGAGAGTGGATCTCCTTATTTGTCATTAACTGACTGCAGTTGATTCCTGTTAGTAACTTTTGGAGGGGGCTGTAAAGTCAGCTATATACAGCTATGTCTGTACCCTTACCCACATTTTTCTACCTTGTCTATAAAGTTCTAAGGAATGCCAGTGATATTTTCCTAGTATTAAAGTCCTGTGGGAAAAAACGAGAGTAGATCAACAGGTGTGAGCATCAGAAAGAGCACGTGGAACAACAGAATGAGCCTTGTTCTGAAAGTCGAAATTGCTCTCTGATAGTTACTGGATAGTTAAACTTTTTACACTTCTTCTAGTCTAATCCTTATAAACCAGAAATTACAGTTTTTATTTCAAGTCTTCTTATGAATACTCAATGAGGTTATTTGTGTCTTCTAAGGTAAAATATTAAAGGACACTGAAGATTGAGTACAGTCTTGTTGAGGCTTCTTTCATTTCATGCATTCCCCATTTGTGGGCTATGATAATGAGATATGATAAAAGGTGTTGAAGAAATTATACTTCCTCCTGACACCACATATCTCCAAGGACAGAGATTCTTCCAGGGATAGGGAGGGCCACATTCTGTTGAACTTTTTGGTCTTGCGTATACTTCAGTTCTGTTCAGTCACTCAGTCATGTCCAACTCTGCATCCCCATACACTGCAACACAACAGGCCTCCCTGTCCATCACCTGGAGTTTACTCAAACTCATGTCCATTGAGTTAATGATGCCATCCAACTATCTTATCCTCTGTCATCACCTTCTCCTCCCAGCTTCAGTCCTTCCAATTTTCAGGGTCTTTTCTAATGAGTCAGTTCTTCACATCAGGTGACCAAAGTCCTGGAGCTTCAGCTTCAGCATCAGTCCTTCCAATGAATATTCAGGACTGATTTCCTTTAGGATGGACTGGTTGGATCTCCTTGCAGTCCAAGGGACTCTCAAGAGTCTCCTCCAACACCACAGTTCAGGAGCATCCATTCTTCGGTGCTCAGCTTTCTTTATAGTCCAACTCTCACATCCATACATGACTCCTGGAAAAACCATGGCTTTGACTAGACAGACCTTTGTCGACAAAGTAATGTCTCTGCTTTTTAATATGCTGTCAATAAAAGTTGGTCATAGTTTTTCTTCCAAGGAGCAGGTGTCTTTTAAGTTCATGGCTGCAGTCACCATCTTCAGTGATTTTGGAGCCACCCCACAATAAAGTGTGTCACCATTTCCATTGTTTTCCCATCTATTTGCCATGAAGTGATGGGGCCAGATGTCATGATCTTAGTTTTCTGAATACTGAGTTTGAAGCCAACTTTTTCACTCTCCTCTTTCACTTTCATCACTAAGCTCTTTATTTCTTCTTTGCTCACTGTCGTAAGGGTGGTGTCATCTGCATATCTGAGGATATTGATATTTCTTGCTTCAATCTTGATCCAGCTTGTGCTTCATCCAGTCCAGCATTTCTCATGATGCACTCTGCATATAAGTTAAATAAGCGGAGTGACAATAGACGGCCTTGATGTACTCCTTTCCCAATTTGAAACCAGTCTATTATTCTATGTATGGTTCTAACTGTTGCTTCTTGACCTGCAGACAGATTTCTCAAGAGGCAGATCAGGTAGTCTGGAATTCCCATCTCTTTAACAATTTTCCACAGTTTGTTGTGATCCACAGAGTCAGAGGCTTTGGCATAGTCAATAAAGCAGAAGTAGATGTTTTTCTGGAACTCTCTCGCTTTTTTGATGATCCAGTGGATGTTGGCAATTTGATCTCTGGTTCCTCTGCCTTTTCTAAATCCAGTTTGAACATCTGGAAGTTCATGGTTCACATACTGTTGAAGCCTGACTTGGAGAATTTTGAGCATAACTTTGCTAGCATGTGAGATGAGTGCAATTGTGTGGTAGTTTGAGTATTCTTTGGCATTGCCTTTCTTTGAGATTGGAATGAAAACTGACCTTTTTCAGTCCTGTGGCCACTGCTGAGTTTCCCAAATTTGCTGGCATGTGGAGTGCAGCACTTTCACAGCATCATCTTTTAAGATTTGAAATAGCTCAGCTGAAATTCCATCACTTCTACCAGCTTTGTTCGTAGTGATGCTTCCTGAGGTCCACTTGACTTTCCATTCCAGGGTGTTTGGCTCTAGATTGAGTGAGCACACCATCGTGGTTATCTGGGTTGTGAAGATCTTTTCTGTATACTTTTTCTGTGTATACTTGCCACCTCTTGTTAATATCTTCTGCTTCTGTTAGGTCCATATAATTTCTGTCCTTTATTATGCCCATCTTTGCATGAAATATTCCCTGGATATCTTTAATTTTCTTGAAGAGATCTCTAGTCTTTCTCATTCTGTTGTTTTCTTCTATTTCTTTACATTGATCACTGTGGAAGGCATTCTCATCTCTCCTTGCTGTTCTTTGGAACTCTGTATTCAGATGGGAATATCTTTCCTTTTCTCCTTTGCCTTTTGCTTATCTTCTTTTCTCAGCTATTTGTAAGGCCACCTCAGACAACCATTTTGACTTTTTGCATTTCTTTTTCTTGGGGATGGTCTTGATCACTGCCTCCTGTACAATGTCATGAACCTCTGTCCATAGTTCTTCAGGCACTCTGTCTATCAGATATAATCCCTTGAATTTATTTTTCACTTTCACTGCATAATCATAATGGATTTGATTTAGGTCATACCTGAATGGTCTAGTGGTTTTCCCTACTTTCTTCAATTAAATTCTGAGTTTGGCAATAAGGAGTTCATGATCAGAGCCACAGTCAGCCCCCGGTCTTGTTTTTGGTGACTGTATAGGGCTTCTCCATCTTTGGCTGCAAAGAATATAATCAATCTGCTTTCAGTATTTCATATACTTAGCTTATAAATTGTGTGGAATTTTAATGTGACCAAAAAAAATGGTGTACTTTGGGTGAAATGGGACATCCAAAGAGTTTGAAAAAGGGGCTGCTGCAGTTAGGATGATGGTGGTCGATTTTATGTGCTCAGCATCTCCCAGGGTCTTGGCCCAACTGCTAAAGAACAGATGCCTAAATAGGGTCCTAATGTTGACTATTTCCCACATTTTGGAGTTTTCCCCTGTTCTTGAAAGACTGATAAAATTACCCAAAAGTGAGATGTTTTTCATTGCTTTCCCCAAATTGAAGCCCTCACACCTTCAATCTTATACATATTACAGACAACAAAGACTGTTAGTTTAAATGTTACAAAAACTACATGCCGTTTAAAGCAGGCACTTGATCTTGAAGTGAACTCCACTGCACTTAACACATCTCTTCTGGAAACATTTTTTTGTACAGAAAGCCAATTAGGTTTGTAAAATAATGTCAAGAAGATCCGCCTTATATGTCCTCTTGTTAAAAGCCCTGTTGTTGTTATTCAGGTGCTTAGTCGTGTCCAACTCTGCGTGACCCCATGGATGGTAGCATACAAGGGGTCCCTGTCCCTCACTATCTCCCAGAGTTTGCCCAAGTTAATAACCCTGCTAAATCCATTAAATTTTCTCTTCCACAGGAGCTACTGCTCCCAGGGATGGAATAGGCATTTATGGACTGCACATACAGAACTGTTGTTTTCAAGACTGTCTTCCAGAATACTTAGAGGCACATCAGCTGTCAATATAGCTCTTTGATAAGGCCATTTTCTTCGGTCAATCCTTTCTGCTGCTACCGCTGCTAAGTTGCTTCAGTCATGTCTGACTCTGTGCAACCCCATAGATGGAAGCCCACCAGGCTCCCCCATCCCTGGGATTGTCCAGGCAAGAACACTGGAGTGGTTGCCATTTCCTTCTCCAATGTGTAAAAATGAAAAGTGAAAGTGAAGTTGCTCAGTCGTGTCCGACTTGTAGCGACCCCATGGACTGCAGCCCACCAGGCTCCTCCGTCCAGGGGATTTTCCAGGCAAGAGTACTGCAGTGGGTGCCATTGTCTTCTCCGTCAGTCCTTTCTAGAACTCCAGTAATTGAGCAGATTGTTACTGGGTGGACCATCTTGAAAACCTGCCTGAGTCTTTTGGAAAGGGAACATGTTTCAGTACTGACTTCAACAGAAACACGAAGTTTCTACATGAAAAGCCCTCGCTTTTAACTTGCGCAGCCATAGGGAGACTGAGAGGGCGGCTGATTACTCTCAGAACTGGTAGCGCATTCAAAGGATATCTGTCCAAAAAGAGGTATGTGTGATATCACTTGGGCTAGCCTTGTTTAGCCTTCTATGGATTGAGTCCTTTACCTCTGTCCTATGCTTCAAGCTTTAGAGCCTGGCGCACAAGGTGTTTATCCCAAGGTCTTCAGCCTTTCTAACAGACAGCAACTGAATAGAAGAGATATGCTGGAGGTGTGATGTTTTAAGATTCTTTGATGGCAGGTTTCAAGAAAACCTACTGAAACTGCCTTGTATTTGTTCAGATAAAGCTTGATATTATGTCACTTAGAGCCTGAAATCTCTGTAATATCTTAACATAAGGTAAATTTTTTTCTTGAGCTTGTAAAGTCTACTTGATGAGAGTGGCTTGGCTGCTCCAAGCATTCTTTTAGGACCTTAGGCTAAGGAGGTGCTGACATTGTCAACAGGAGACTTTTACTATTGTCACTAGTGTTAACTTTTAACTGGCCTATGAGGAAAGAATGCTAGTGGAGAATCACAGGGGAGGTTTGATTGCCAATTCTGAAAGTAGACTATCTCTTCCTCTCCCATTTTATTATTCAGGGCCCGGTCACATGACTACAACTAACTGCAATGCAGTCTGGGAATGTAATTAGGCTGTGTGCCTCGAATGAAAGGGGCTGGCTTGGTAACAGCTGGCCAGTCTGCCAGCTAGCTTAAACCAAACGG
The DNA here is from genome assembly GCF_023699985.2 of Odocoileus virginianus. Lineage (NCBI taxonomy): Eukaryota > Metazoa > Chordata > Mammalia > Artiodactyla > Cervidae > Odocoileus > Odocoileus virginianus. Next base: position 5,707,133 of record NC_069691.1, read on the forward strand.
TGTTTACGACAAGAGTGCAAGGGTTCTCAACAGAATCCTAAGTCTTCAAAAAGGGAGTGGGTCTAGAAATCGGACCCTCTGCCTCTTTCTTTCTTTTGCTCTTGATCTCTTTGTTTTTATGCCACTGGTTCAGTCTATTTTCTGTGTCTCTGTGCACTTTTTAAAAGATTGCTCCTTTACCTGCAAGGCTGAAAATGGTTATTCCACAGCCCAGTTTACACGTTATGGTCTTGACTATCCAGAGCTTAACTATTTTCTGAATTCCAATTCCAAATTTCTAGGCAAGAGAATTTGACTGGCCCGGGCTGCCTCAGTTCCAGCTAACTGAGGCCAGCAGTTGGGGACCCAAAGTGTACACCTGGCTTCTAGATCCCCAGCCCACTACCACTGTGACCCTGAGAAGGAGACAGTGTTCAGAAATGGATGATTTTGAGCTGGATCACCCAAACTATCCATATGTTTAAATGGCAGATTTCAGAAGTGACTCAGGAGTTTTCAGCCACAGTCTTTGCACTGCAAGAAGGCGAGAGGAAGTTCTCTTGCCTGAGTTCTGATATCCCCACTTCTCTCCTCTATCACTCATATCATTGTCTTTGTCATTTTGTGACATTATGTACATCCCAACTGAGGTAGTCACACCACCACCTCTCTGTCTTTGAAAGGAAAGAGCCACCTTTATGTATATAAAATCACAACAAGCCTAGTTTTGATTTAAAGTGTTTTTCATTTTCTGAAACTTTCTATATAAGCTCTATATGATAGAACTTATAAAAACCAGTGACCTAAATATTAAACTGATGAAGCATGAAAGAGAATAGAAAAGTTAGGGAGGATTTCTCTTATCCTGGAGTCTGTGATATTCTATCGCTGTTATGGAATGTTCTGTTTTAAGATTCATCATATTTTTAAGGTGGAGGAAAATATATCTAGATATAAATCTGTCTCATTTTGGGTTTCACTGTGTTCTTATGAAGTGCTTATTATAGGAAGGTAAATCAAGGCCTAGTTTGGTGATTCACTTAATGCCTTTGAACCTCCCTCATTTGTAAAATGGAGATAATAGTACATTACACAGGGATGCTGGGAAGCTTAAATATAATAATGAGTGTTAAAAAACTTACAGAATGCATGAGACAAGTGCTCGGGCTTGGTGCACTGGGAAGACCCAGAGGGATCGGGTGGAGAGGGAGGTGGGAGGGGGGAGCGGGATGGGGAATACATGTAAATCCATGGCTAATTCATTTCAATGTATGACAAAAACCACTGCAATGTTGTAATTAGCCTCCAACTAATAAAAATAAATGAAAAAAAAAAAAAAAAGCTTACAGAGTCTTCCACAAATAAGCAGAGAGTTAACGTATGACCCAGCAATTCCACCCTTAGATATGTGCCCAAGATAGTAGAAAAATAGGTGTTCAAATAAAACCTTGCATGTGAATGTTTTTAGCAAGTCTATTTACAACAGCCCAAACAGGAAACAGTCCAAATGTCCATCAGGTGATAAATAAGTAAATAAATTGTGATATATCCATAAAACAGAGTACTGTCCAGCAACAAAAATGAATGAAGTGCTAGTACATGATACGGCATGGATAAATCTTGAAAATAAGCTAAATAAAAGGAGTCAGAAACAAAACACCACATATTATTAATATACCACTTCCACTTCTGTTAAATATCCAGAATAGGAAACTCTATAGGGATATAAAGAAGATTAGGGGGTTTTAGGGTGTAGAGAGAGGGGGAATGGACAGTGTTTAATGAACAGAGGTTTCCATTTGGATTGATGAAAAAGTTCTGAAACTAGATAGTGGTGGGGTTGTTCAATGTCTTGAAGGTATTTAATGCTCTACACTGTAAGCTTTAAAAAGGTCTGAATGGTAAATATTATGTTATTTCTATTTTATCACAATAAAAAAATCATAACTTATACCCCCGCCCCCTTTTGAAAAAAAAGCTTTGTAAATGCTAAAGTGCTAGATGAGATTAAATCACTTGTGATTTTTTTTTCCTTTTGTTAAAGTGGCTGTCCTAGTCAGGTGACTCCAGGCACTTCATTACTCTGTGATACTTGTTTTCTCAGTGACGTCTCAATACCTCAATCAAGGACCAGTTCCAGTCTTTTAACTTAAGGTTTTTCTTCTCAGTTCTATGAGGAAATATCCATCATTGTAGTTTATTTAAGAAGGAAGCAAGGTAGATACATGCTGATTCTATGTTTTTCAACAAGTAAGAATCTTTCTTCAGCTGGTAGCTACCTAGCTTTCTGAAAAGTAATCTAAAGATTAGGTTGCAGAGTCAAAACAAGCCAAGAAAGAAAAGGTCTGGGTTCTGGATTATGGTAGGCTTCATTAGTGCTGGTTAGCCAATTCCAGCTCTGTCTCTTGTAGGCAGGTGGGCAGGCTGGCCCTCCCAGCTCCCTCGGTGCCGAGGCAGGTGATGTGACTGATTCTGACGGTTGTCATGGAGACATTTAAGAGACGCTGTGTCACCTCCTGCTCTCTTTTCCTCTGCTGCGGTAACCCTTCCACAGGGTACAGGGGAGCGGGAAAACCTTGCTAGTATAGGGGTATCAATGGGAGTGATTTAGATTGATCTTTGAGCCTGAGAAGCAAAGAAGGAATCTGACCATCTAGGACCAAACAGGATCCCTAGGGGAGAAGGCTTCCAGGAGATGCTAGTACCCACACTCATCTGTTTCCCTAACCTCCCTGGAACATTCACCCATTAAGACCAGTCAGTTAGAAGTGATACTTTGCTAGATATGTAACTAGGGATCAAAGAAAAAAATAGCACACAGCCCTTGCTATCAGGAACCACACAGTCCAATGGAAGAGACCAAAAGGAGAGAGATGCTTATAACACCGTGGATAAGCATGGCAAAGTAAATCCAGAGAGCAGTGAAGGGCAAAGGTGGGCCCTGCAACCTGGTCTGCTGTGCAGGGGGTTAGGGAAGTCTTATAGAAAGAGATGGCTACTGAGCTGAGACTGGAATGGGTTGGACTGTGAAGAATTTGAAAGAGAGGTTTTGTTCTCACTCTAGAGATAATATCAGAAGAATGTGGGGCTTGGGCATTTCAAAGTGGACATCAATTCATTTTTCATCAGACGTCCTTATATGTGGTGGACACTCTAGTCCTATTGGGAGGGTAATTTTCTTAGTACTAATTTTAAGAGAGGGTAGAGCATCATGGTTATTAGTTCTCCTATAGGATTAGACAAATGCTAACTTCAATGTTAGCTTAGTCTTATTTTTTAACTGTGTGATTTTGGGAAGATTATCTCTTTATGTCTCAGTTTTTGCTTGTTTGTTTTTTAAGTCTGAAAATGTGGGTAATAATTTGTTGTTGGGATTGAAGGTTAATCCCCAAAGCTTGATAGCATCGACAGTGACATGGTTAAAAGGATGATGGCAAGTTATTTTAAGACCTTCAGTAACATACTGACATGGTTTTACTGGAAAAGTACTTTCCAATTTCCAAATAACTGACCCAAAAGAAACATGGAGGGCCCAAACTACTTAGGAGGGAAGACTACAACTCCAACTTAGCAGTGTTAAATGATTGCGGTCATTTCCTGGCTCCCACTGAAGAGGAAGCTTGTCAGTGGGGTACAAGGTATGCTTTGTAGATAGGAATATAGTGCTTCTCTTATAGACCTCTGTCCTCATTTACCCTGTTCAGAAATTCACAGCCAGTTGAGTTACATTTATCCTCTGTCTTTGATCTTTGGCTTTGACTAATAGGAACATCCTTGGGACACGGTTCCAGACAAGGATTCTGAGCACACGTTTCCTTCATGGGCCTGTCTATGGAGCCCTCCACTTCTGTTCAGCCATGAGAGGCCCTTATAGAAGTGACACAGGGCGGGCATGTCAGTGCTCCTGGAGAGAATGCTTACGGGCAGAAACTGGTGCTTCTAAAACTTGTGTGCAGGCTGAGAACTGACTGTATTGAAATCTGAAATCTCTTCACCTTTGGGTATCAGACAGGCTACTGCAGTGGGCAGAGATGGGAGGGAGATTCTATACCTCAGACTGCCAGGGCTCAAGAAACTTCTCAAACTGTATAATCAAGCCCTTGAATAAGCTCTTAATGGGCCTGTCAGTCTGTAGACCACATACCTTGGCAGAAATTGGGACATTTTAAGTGGAAGGAATTAATCAAGATTTGTGGATTTGATGGTGGAGTCACTAGACTCCTAATGTTTGAAAAGGAAGGAGGAGCTGAAAGTGAGTATCTTTTGTGACACTTTGGTATCAAGGTAAGTGGATATTAAATTATGGGACCCTCCCTGACAGCTTTAGCAGCTTTGCAGAGGGCTAAACTTGTAGGATAGTGTGGTAATTAATGTCAAGAAGCTGTTATAAGTTAACATCATTCTGAAAAACATGGGGTCTGAAAGGAGTGAGTATATTTCTGGGAAAGATATTTTTCAAGAGGCTTAGTGGGCTGAGGTGTTCTTTCCAGGTGGTGCTTTATGATGTCACGTTGTTCAAGCGGAGTCACTGCGCATCCACAAGTGTGAGGACAGTCAATTGCAGGACTGTTCTCTCCTGCCTGGCAGAGCCCTGGGGATAAGGAATATGTCCAGTGAATCCTAACTACACAAAGGTGTCCCAGGTTGTTTGTTATGGTGATACTTGCCAAACAGGTGACAGAAGGTGTGTATCCTTCAGTCTTTAGTGTTCTTAGGTTTTAATTTCTAAAAGGGCGGGGGAGAAGAATCCAGTCAGTGACAGAAAGAAGTTCTGTGTTTACATTTTCAAGTTAACTAAGAATTAAGTTAATGAGAGGATTAGATGGCATCACCAACTCAGTGGACAATAGTTTGAACAAGCTCTGGGAGATGGCGAAAGAGAGGGAAGTCTGGTGTGTTCTAGTCCATGGGGTCATGAAGAGTTGGACACAACCGCGCGACTGAACAACAAGAAATAAGTAACTTTCTTTTTAGAACTCTAAAATTTTCTCTAACTCTTCTCTCTTCCTAGCCCCCTTTGGCCTTACCCTTCAGTGACTTCGTAATGAGGAGAAGAAGGCCAAGTCCAGTCTCTGCCTCCTGCCTTCCTTAGTGCCCAAAGCCATAATTACCCTGTTTTTCTTCTCCCTCTTCTTTACCAAAGCTCTGGCAATAGATATTCTGGGCACACATGCAGATCCCATTTTCAGTATACGCATACTCCCTGTTGCTTCCAGTGCTAAGACTAAGGGTTAACAGCCAGCTTTCTCCAGGGAACTGCCTGTTCCATGCCCAGATCCCTGGCGTTGCCACGGTCTCCACCTGATGCTGATGACTCCTCCCGGCGCTATGGCAGGGCAATGCTGGATTTGGCCATAACTGGTCACTACCTGAAAGCCTTCCTTCTGTTGCTCATTCTGCTTCTGTTAGACCCTTGTAGGGCTCTCCTGAGAAGCACAACCTCACTAAATCACAGGTGTCTAAGGCTCTCGACTGTTTTCAGGAACTCAACTAAACACTCTGTGGGCCAGTTGGAGCTTTTCAGAGTATTTATCTCAGGAAAGTGATTTCGCATAAATGTCTGAGAGTTCACAGTTCACTTTCAAAGAAGGCCCTTATTAGCAGTTGGTCCTCCCTAATTGGTGAAGTTTCACTTATTACAACAACAGGCTAGACATTTTTAGACAGTGAAGGAGATAATTCTCATGGGAATTGTTATTGATTCTACTTATCTGTTTAGAGCAACCCGTTATATGCTTTGTTAAGGCCACAACATTGTTGATTCCACGAGTATACGTATCATAAAAACCTTAAAAAGAAAAGAATTATTAAAATACACAAGAGAGTATAGTTATGAGGACTTATTATCCTTTAAAACCCTAGGACAGATGAATACTCACTATGTAATAAAGGTGGTCTTGCTCCCAGGGGAGGTTTCGGTGGGGTTTCCCCTCAGTCTCTTGTACTCTGCACCTTGGAAATCATGTGGAGCATGGCAGAGTTACTACTGGTTGTTCAATGGAAAACTACAAGGACCACAATAGGAATGAGAAATAGGACATATGACAAAAGATAGTGTGCCAGTTAAGTGACAGTTTTCACATAGACAAATGTAGTTTTCAGTATTATGGTCAGTGTTGAAGCGTGCACTTTTTACAACCCGAGAAACTTAGATGAACCGTATGGATATGATAGTTCATCACTAAATTGGGTGATTGAGGGAATGTTCCTTTTTTCCTTTGTTAGACAAAAGAACAGAATTATTAAAAAGATGCAAACAAAAGATTGAACAGTAAAATCAGAAAACTTTCTTGCCTTTTACTTCCTATTACTTACTACTCTGATTTTCCAGAGACAAGCGCCATTTGCTGTACACTTTATATATCCTTCCAAATATTATTCTTAATACTTAGAAATAAATATATACATATTTTCATATGTATATGCTGTAAAGGTACATTATAGATTTATCTAAATCTCTAAATGGAATCATTGTAATTTTGTTCTTCAACAACAATCCTATCTTTACTCAGTACTATGTATCTTTGTCCTATGTTAGTACATACAGACCTACCAACTTATATTTTAAATTGCTGTATATAGTATTTTAAAGTAATATTTCATTATTTAACTCTTTGGAAGGGGAGGTACTGATTTATGTTTCTCTCAAGGTCTTTAGCAATAGGAAAGTGGTTATTGGCTTACTTAATTAAAATCTTGGTCATACTTCTGGAGAGTCAGCACAGGAGCCAAATTACCAACCTATAAATGTTTGTTCTTCATTGCAAAACACCAAATGATACTCAAAGGGGCTTGATTTTGTGTTTTTTAAAAATAATGTTCTTTAATCCAAATTGGAGGTCAATATTTACCTCTACTGTGCTGTATTCTGGAAAGTTTGAGAAAGTTCGAGTCAAACTAGATCCAACTCTAAATCCTGGTTCTGTCTATTTTGAACTATAGGATCTTGGAAAATTATTTAAACCCCTTTATCCTCAGTCCTCTTCTTTGTAAAATGGAAACAACAATCCTTAACTCATTAGATTGTATTTACTATGAAATGAAACACTATATATGACAATAGGATAATGTCTAATTGTTGGTGTTCAATAGTTTTAATTAATATTTATATGTGATGGAAAAATGAAGTTGTTGATAAACAATGTTTTTTACTTACCAAAAGGCAATTTCATAGTTTTACCTAATATATATGTCATATGTAACATTTCATAGTCATTCTCTTCAAAGAATATTCATTGATGAGACAATGTTTTTGGATACATTCTTTTTTTTTTTATTATTAGTTGGAGGCTAATTACTTCACAATATTGTAGTGGTTTTTGTCATACATTGACATAAATCAGCCATGGATATACATGTATTCCCCATCCTGATCCCCCCTCCCACCTCCCTCTCCACCCGATCCCTCTGGGTCTTCCCAGTGCACCGGGTCCGAGCACTTGTCTCATGCATCCAACCTGGGCTTGTGATCTGTTTCACCCTAGATAATATACATGTTTCGATGCTGTTCTCTTGAAACATCCCACCCTCGCCTTCTCCCACAGAGTCCAAAAGTCTGTTCTATACATCTGTGTCTCTTTTTCTGTTTTGCATATAGGGTTATTGTTACCATCTTTCTAAATTCCATATATATGTGTTAGTATACTGTAATGGTTTTTATCTTTCTGGCTTACTTCGCTCTGTATAATGGGCTCCAGTTTCATCCATCTCATTAGAACTGATTCAAATGAATTCTTTGTAATGGCTGAGTAATATTCCATTGTGTATATGTACCACAGCTTCCTCATCCATTCGTCTGCTGATGGGCATCTAGGTTGCTTCCATGTCCTGGCTATGATAAACAGTGCTGTGATGAACATTGGGGTGCACGTGTCTCTTTCAGATCTGATTTCCTCGGTGTGTATGCCCAGAAGTGGGATTGCTGGGTCATATGGCAGTTCTATTTCCAGTTTTTTAAGAAATCTCCACACTGTTTTCCATAGCGGCTGTACTAGTTTGCATTCCCACCAACAGTGTAAGAGGGTTCCCTTTTCTCCACACCCTCTCCAGCATTTATTGCTTGTAGACTTTTGGATAGCAGCCATCCTGACTGGCGTAAAAGGGTACCTCATTGTGGTTTTGATTTGCATTTCTCTGATAATGAGTGATGTTGAGCATCTTTTCATGTGTTTGTTAGCCATCTGTATGTCTTCCTTGGAGAAATGTCTGTTTAGTTCTTTGGCCCATTTTTTGATTGGGTCATTTATTTTTCTGGAGTTGAGTTGGAGGAGTTGCTTGTATATTTTTGAGATTAATCCTTTGTCTGTTGCTTCGTTTGCTATTATATTCTCCCAATCTGAGGGCTGTCTTTTCACCTTGCTTATATTTTCCTTTGTTGTGCAAAAGCTTTTAAGTTTCATTAGGTCCCATTTGTTTATTTTTGTTTTTGTTTCTAATATTCTGGGATGTGGGTCATAGAGGATCCTGCTGTGATTTATGTCGGAGAGTATTTTGCCTATGTTCTCCTCTAGGAGTTTTATAGTTTCTGGTCTTACATTTAGATCTTTAATCCATTTTGAGTTTATTTTTGTGTATGGTGTTAGAAAGTGTTTTAGTTTCATTCTTTTACAGGTGGTTGATCAGTTTTCCCAACACCACTTGTTGAAGAGGTTGTCTTTTTTCCATTGTATATCCTTGCCTCCTTTGTCGAAGATAAGGTGACCATAGGTTCGTGGACTTATCTCTGGGCTTTCTATTCTGTTCCATTGATCTATATTTCTGTCTTTGTGCCAGTACCATACTGTCTTGATGACTGTGGCTTTGTAGTATAGTCTGAAGTCAGGCAGGTTGATTCCTCCAGTTCCATTCTTCTTTCTCAAGATTACTTTGGCTATTCGAGGTTTTTTGTATTTCCATACAAATTGTGAAATTATTTGTTCTAGTTCTGTGAAAAATACCGTTGGTAGCTTGATAGGGATTGCATTGAATCTATAGATTGCTTTGGGTAGTATAGCCATTTTGACAATATTGATTCTTCCAATCCATGAACACGGTATATTTCTCCATCTGTTTGTGTCCTCTTTGATTTCTTTCATCAGTGATTTATAGTTTTCTATGTATAAGTCTTTTGTTACTTTAGGTAGATATACTCCTAAGTATTTTATTCTTTTTGTTGCAATGGTGAATGGTACCGTTTCCTTAATTTCTCTATCTGTTTTCTCATTGTTAGTGTATAGGACTGCAAGAGATTTCTGTGTGTTAATTTTATATCCTGCAGCTTTACTATATTCGTTGATGAGCTCTAGTAATTTTCTGGTAGAGTCTTTAGGGTTTTCTATGTAGAGGATCATGTCATCTGCAAACAGCGAGAGTTTAACTTCTTCTTTTCCTATCTGGATTCCTTTTACTTCTTTTTCTGCCCTGATTGCTGTGGCCAACACTTCCAAAACTATGTTGAATAGGAGTGGTGAGAGTGGGCACCCTTGTCTTGCTCCTGATTTCAGGGGAAATGCTTTCAATTTTTCACCATTGATGGTAATGCTTACTGTGGGTTTGTCATATATAGCTTTATTATGTTGAGGTATGTTCCTTCTATTCCTGCTTTCTGGAGAGTTTTAATCATAAATGGATGTTGAATTTTGTCAAAGGCTTTTTCTGCATCTATTGAGATAATCATATGGTTTTTATCTTTCAATTTGTTAATGTGGTGTATCACATTGATTGATTTGTGGATATTAAAGAATCCTTGCATTCCTGGGATAAAGCCCACTTGGTCATGGTGTATGGTTTTTTTTAATATGTTGTTGGATTCTGTTTGCTAGAATTTTGTTAAGGATTTTTGCATCTATGTTCATCAGTGATATTGGCCTGTAGTTTTCTTTTTTTGTGGCATCTTTGTCTGGTTTTGGAATTAGGGTGATGGTGGCCTCATAGAATGAGTTTGGAAGTTTACCTTCTTCTGCAATTTTCTGGAAGAGTTTGAGTAAGATAGGTGTTAGCTCTTCTCTAAATTTTTGGTAGAATTCAGCTGTGAAGCCATCTGGTTGGATACATTCTTGAATGGCTACTTAAAGGCTAAATGGTCAATATAAGACATGAACTTATAAGAAATTATAATATGAAGAAATTTTTACTGAGATTATTAGGGATGACTTAATGAACGTATGAGATCTGATACTGACCTTGAAAGATGGGTAGATGATGGAGAAGCAATAGAATGTTCTAAAAGTTCTGACTGAGCTCTCTCTTTCATATATAGATGAGTGGCATAGTAAACATTTAGACTTTAGAATTTAATTTAGATGGGACCTGTAAAATATTTATTTCAACAGTTTCACATTACAGATAAGGGAAGAGGCCTGTAGGGTTTAAGTGACTAGCCAAACATCATAAAATTGATTAGCTACAAAACTGGTAGGCTTCCCTGGTGGCTCAGAGGGTAAAGAATTCACCTGTAGTGTAAGAGAGCTGGATTCAATCCCTGTGTCAGGAAGATCTCCTGGAGAAGGGAATGTCTACCCACTCTAGTATTCTTGCCTGGAGAATTCCATGGACAGAGGAGCCTGGCAGACTACAGTCCATGGGGTCACAAAGAGTTGGACACAACTGAGCTACTATTACACACACACACACACACACACACACACAAAACTTCTAGAAAAAGGTAAGAGGTACTATTGTTACTCACAAGCAAGAAATGGAGATAGTTTTAGAGTTATGAATAAATGCTCATTGAGATTATTTTTAAAACCTTGAAGAGTAATATTTAAAAAACTGCCTATGGAATCAATTTTTTGAAGAATATGGGCTGTGATGACTGAGAACAAATAAGACATGTTGATGGAAGTAAATAATGCAGAAGGAAATGGCAAGCATTTGAACAAAAATTAATATGTGCCCAGGGGCTATGCAAACCATTGAATGATAAACACAAAGCAGGCTTTACAGAGACCATGTAAATGAGGGAGCAAGGCTGACAGTAATCACGGTTGAGCAAGAGGCATATGTAAGATATAAAACATTTGGGACAGAAGAGGCTGGAAAAGATTACAGAATACATTTAGACAGTGTACAAAAACTCGGGCAAATCAAAAGTAGAAAGTAAAAGGAAGATTGCACAAGAGGATTGATAATAAGATGTGTTTCAAGTACATGGAAACAAGATGTCAGTACAGAAGGCAAGAATCTCTCAAAGGTGGAAAACGTGATTTATTGAGATAGAGGTAGAATTTCTGAACAAGATGATTTTCCTAAGCATTAGTGATGTCAGGAGTGGACATACCTAGGAGGAAAAAAACAGAAAAATTTGGCTAGTATTAGCATAGCTGGAAAAGAAGTGGATTGAGAATTTTGGTGACTTATTTAAGGCGGGAATGGAGCATGACTGCTATTGGGAAATCTAGCAAATTTTGTGATACTGAGCTGTTTGTTGAACTTCTCAAGATCTCCAATTTCTTAGCTGTAAATTAAAGGACCTGGACAAAATGAGCTTCAAGACAGCTTTACTCAAAGTGTGGCCCATGGACCAGCAGATCCAATACTATTTGTTACCAGTCTGTGAAAAAATTAGTACAGACTTTTGAGAATGTTTAGCAACTTTTATAGCAATTTGACTTTGTTGCAACATCTAAGCATGTGACTTTGTATTACTCAGATTATTGGTCTGCAATGAACTTGAAATTGAAAAAAGTAATGTCTTCCACTGTGGATAACTTGAGAATCACTGTTATAAAGTCTTTTGATACTAAAGTTATAATTATATATATCTCCAGTGACTGAAATTTCCCTGAGCCATGGATAGGTCTGATTTACCCTTGTATCAGCTTGCTAGGGCTGCCATAACTAACTGCCACAAACTTGGTGACTTAAACAAGAAATTTATTTTCACAGTTTTAGATACTGAGAACTCAGAATTGAGGTAACGGTAGGTGTGTTTCCTCCTAACTCTTCTCTCGTTGGCTTGCAGACGTCAGGCTTCTTGCTGTGTCCTCCCACCTTTCTTCTGTGCCCGCATCGTACTGTCTCCATGCGTTCTAGTCTAAGGATTCCAGTTGGATCGGGCTTGGGTCCACCTTGAATGGCCTCGTTTTAACTTAATCACCTCTTCAAAGGTCTTATCTGCAAATAGTTACATACCAGGGTACTAGGCATTAGGGCTTCAATGTATGAATTTGGGAAAAACAATTCAATCCACAATCTTGCTAAAGAAAGCTGTTTTTTTCAAGGCATTATTTTATGACAACATAACCAACTGGTGGATGTTTTGGAGTTGGTTTGTATGCTTGTTTTTGCCAAATGACCACAAATACATGAGTTAGTTATGGTATGTTTGCATTTGATTTTAATGTATGTAATTTTCCAGTAAAATGATGCCCTTATTCCAATAAATTAAGATCAAAGTAAATAAATTTCAGTTATCCAAATCTCAGAAGTGTTTGGATGAACAAATAGCAGCATTATAACATAATTCAATAAACCTATGAACCTTCCTACATTTCTGAGCTGTCACTTTAAAAAAAGTAAATCAAGTCACACTAAACTCTCAGAAACTTAATAGGACATAAATCAATTTTTACCTAGGCACAAAGCTGAAAAAAATTGATACATTTGATTTTTTTCCATGGCTCTGATCATATACAAGTTTACCTGTGTTATGTTATTCAAATTCCCTGTATCCTGCCACCTTTTCCCTTTAATTTAAATCAGTCTTTGGGCATAATGCAGATTAATCCCTTGGGTTAAATTTTTAGAATTACACCTACTGGGTTAGCAAATAGAGTATTTCTGAGGTTCTTCTTATCTGCTGCTAAACTGATGCTTTACATCAGAAGTATGAATCACCCTTGTCACTGGTGGTGTGGGAAAATATTTGTTTTGCTGTATTCTTTCCAGAATTTGATTATCATTAAGCAAATTCTTCTGTAAGTTTGAAAGAAGAAATGTGATATGTTATTTTTCTTCATATATTTTCTTACTACAGATGAAGTTGCACCATTTTTCAGGTTATTGGCCACCTGTATTTCTTCATGAACTGCTGTTGAGCATGATATACTTTGAAAGAGAGCAAAGGACATACTGCCCCACAATAATGTCACCTCGTATTGGGAAGTGAGCATACTTTTAAAGTACCACACAACTTTACAAGCTTGTTTTCACTCTTTCCTTTTCCTCCCTAACTTTTCCTGTTTTCTGTTAGTCTATTAAATAACTTCTCTGTGTTTGCCTGTGGAGGTACTAGAATGCAGTGTGCTGAGAAATTCATGACAGAGTTCAGTACCCGCTCTATTTTCAGTCTAGATCCAAAAGGAAACCTCTCAAGCTCATCAGAAAGAATATCAACTGAATCTGAAAGTTTCACTTTGCTCAAATCTTACTGTACAGTGGAGATAATATGTCTCTATGTTAATAGCTTTGCTCATTAAGAAATAGACATGGAGGCCCAGAAACTGAGGACCAAGGCTGAAATGTACCTTGATTTTCTTTGGCCTCATATACATTTTGCCTAGGTGGTAATTAATACTTCAGTTTACCTTGCATGGTCTGTCTTGAGCATGAAAAATCATGCCCATGTCAGACAGTTTGACTGAGACTAACTTTTCTTTCATTGTCAGGCTTTCAAAGGCTGCTCTGAGGAACTACACATAAACCTCCCCTTTCCTGAAAAGCCAGCATTGAATCTGTCTTACACTACCCGAAAGAGGGCTGAATTCCTGAGAACATTTTTCACTGTGTGAATAAACTACTTTTCACATATTACCAGGAGAATTTTGTGCAGAGACTAGAGAGATGAAAGTTTAAAGATTTGGTAGAAGTAAGGGTGAGGAAAAGGGAGCAGCTGGAGCCAAATTATAAGTAGTGAGTGAGTGAAGTGAAGTGAAAGTCACTGAGTCGTGTCTGACTCTTTGCGACCCCATTGAATTCTCCAGGCCAGAATACTGGAGTGGGTAGCTGTTCCCTTCTCCAGGGGATCTTCCCAACCCAGGGATCAAACCCAGGTCTCCTGCACTGCAGGCGGATTCCTTACCAATTGAGCCACAAGAGAAGCCCAAGAATATTGGAGTGGGTAGCCTATCCCCTCTCCTGGGGATCTTCTTCACCCAGGAATTGAACCGGGAATCAAACTGGGGTCTCCTGCATTGCAGACAGATTCTTTACCAACTGAACTATCAAGGAAGCCCATTTAAGTAGCATTATTTAAATAAGAGACGGTAAATTCACAGACCTCTGCCTGAATTCGGGTTATAAATATTTTCAGACAGCAAGGTTTCCATTTTTAAAATATTTTATTGTTGTAAAATATGCATAATGTAAAACTTACCACTGTGAACATTTTTAAGTTTGCCAGAATTAAGTGCATTCATACTGTTGTGCAGCCATCACCACCACTCATTTCTAGAAGTTTCTTTGTGATGCAAAACTGAAACTCTAGCCGTTAAACAATAACTCCCAATTCCCCACCCCCTCAAGCCCTTGTAAGCTACCATTCCAATTTCTGTCTCTGTATCATTGACTACTTTAGGTACCTCATGTAAGTGGAGTCACATAGTATTATTTTTTTGATGGCTTATTTCAATTAGCGTGAATTCTTCAGGGTTCATTGATGCTGTAGCATATGTCAGAATTTCCTTCTTTTTTATGACTGAATAATATTACATTTTGCTTAACTCAGTCTTCTGTCACCTAGATTCCTTCCATGTTTTAGCTATTACGAATAATGCTGCTATGAATATGGGTATACAAATATTAGTATCTCTTTGAGACTCTGCTTTCAAGTTTGGATATATACTAAGAAGTGGAATAACTAGATCATATTTTCAGTTTTTTAAGAAACTGTCATACTGGTTTCCACAGCATCTGTCTCATTTTGCATTCCTACCAACCTTGTCCAAGGGTTCCAGTTTCTCTGCATTTGTTATTTCTGTTTTTCTTTTTAAAGTAAATATCCTAATGGTTGTGAGGTGATATCTCACTGTCGTTTTGGTATGATTTTCCTAATGATCAGTGATTTGAACATTTTTTCATGCATGTGCTTATTTTCCATTCATATATCTTCTTTAGAGTAACATCAATTCAAGCCCTTTGCCCATTTTTGAATTGAATTCTTTTTTTTTTTTTTTTTGCTGATGACTAGGAGTTCTCTATATACTCTGGTTATTAATCTCTTCTCAGGTATATGCAAATATGTTTTCTTATTCTGTGGGTTACTTTTTCACTCTGATAATACCCTCTGAATGCAAAAAATTAAAAAAAAATTCATGAAGTCCAATTTGTCTGTTTTTTCTTGTGTTGCCTGTGCCTTTGATATCATATTCAAAATTTTTTTTTCCCTAAATCCAATGTTCTGAAGCATCTGCCTTAAGCCTTCTTCTAAGTGTTTTAGCTCTTATATTTAGGTATTTGATCCAGTTTGAGTTAACCTCTGTATTTGGGGTTATGTGAAGTTCAACTTCATGCTTTTGCATGCATATATTCAGTTTTTACAGCACCACTTGTTAAATAGGGGCTTCCCTGATAGCTCAGTTGATAAAGAATCCGCCTGCAATGAGGGATACCTGGGTTCGACCCCTGGGTTGGGAAGATACCCTGGAGAAGGGAAGGGCTACCCACTCTAATATTCTGGCCTGAAGATTTACATGGACTGTAGTCCATGGGTTCACAAAGAGTTGGACATGACTGAGTGGCTTTCACTTTCACTTGTTAAATAGATTGTCTTTTCCTGCACTGGATGACTTTGGCACCCTTGTGAAAAATAGTTTTCCCATATATGAAGAAGGAAATGGCAACCCAGTCTGGTATTCTTGCCTGGAGAATTCCATGGACAGAGGAGCCTGGTGGGCTGCAGTCCATGGGGTCACAGAGAGTCAGACACGACTGAGTGACTAACACACAACATATATGCAAATGTTTGTTTCTGGTCCTAGTTGTAAGCAGTTAGTGATCTTTTAGTTAAAAACTTCTGTGTGTGCCCTCATGTGTCACAAAAGAGCAAAAGAGCTGTTTGCAGATTTATAAGCTATCAATTATTAATATTTCTCTAGTGGTTGGAGTTGTTTGATATATTTTTTCTTCTGCCATGTAAACTGAAATGGTTGCTAGATTTCTTAGTGTTAAAAATAATCAGTTTCAATAAATGCTGGAGAGGGTGTGGAGAAAAAGGAACCCTCTTACACTGTTGGTGGGAATGCAAACTAGTACAGCCACTATGGAGAACAGTGTGGAGATTCCTTAAAAAACTGGAAATAGAACTGCCATAATATCTAGCAATCCCACTGCTAGGTATACACGCTGAGGAAACCAGAATTGAAAGAGACACATGTACCCCAGTGTTCATCGCAGCACTGTTTACAATAGCCAGGACGTGGAAGCAACCTAGATGCCCATCAGCAGATGAATGGATAAGAAAGCTGTGGTACATATACACAATGGAATATTACTCAGCTATTAAAAAGAATGCATTTGAATCAGTTCTAATGAGGTGGGTGAAACTGGAGCGAAGTAAGTCAGAAAGAAAAACACCAATACATTACTGCATATATATGGAATTCAGAAAGACGGTAACAATGACCCTATATGCGAGACAGCAAAAGAGACACAGATGTAAAGAACAGACTTGTGGACTCTGTGGGAGAAGGCGAGGGTGGGATGATTTGAGAGAATAGCATTGAAACGTGTATATTATTGTATGTGAAACAGATCGCCAGTCCAGGTTGGATGCATGAGGCAGGTACTCAGGGCCGGTGTGCTGGGATGACCCAGAGGGATGGGATGGGGAGGGAGGCTGGAGCGAGAGTCAGGATGGGGAACACATGTACACCCATGGCTGATTCATGTCAATGTATGGCAAAAACCACCACAATATTTTAAAGTAATTAGCCTCCAATTAAAATAAATTAAAAGAAAACTTAAAAATAAAATCAGTTTCCTTAAAAAGTCAATATCTTATTCTTTTCTCATTGCAGGATATTTGCCATATATTCCATAATATGTGATGTAAAGATATGTTTGACATGGTTTCTGGAAAAGTTGTTTTCATGATCCAGAAAAGAATTGGTGTTTACAACTTGAGAATGAGTTTACTTCTCTTGGCTTCATAGTCTATGAATTTCTCTGAGTGTGTGTCCTGTGTGCGTGCATGCATGTGTCACATATGAGTGAAACAGGCTTATGTGATGAAGGTAGCACACAGTCCTCTGGCTGTGGAGAAATACACAAGTCCATTCCCTAAGTAACAGAAGCTTATGCACTTAAATGCCAAAATTTGGGATGTGTAAAGGCATTTATTTTCTCAAATGTATCACACTTGATTTGAATTTCTTTAATTGAAATATTAAACTCTAAGCTTTACTCTTTGGGGGGGTACATTTCAGCATTTTCTTTAAGTGTTTTTATTCCCTTAATAAAGTGCTTCCCCCCCAATTTTCCTTTTGTCTTTCTATTTTTTTAAGTATTTGAATTTGAATTTTTTCAAGTGTTCCTCTGATGTCTTCTTTGCTCAGATTCTAAAAGACTATTTTTCCCCGGGAGGTATCAGCTGCTAATGGTACCCATTTCTTCTTCTAATTTGTTGCATTTACTATGCTGTGGGCAAGGTTAGAATTGTGTATAAAATAAAAGTAAGCCTCCTTCTCCAAAAAAGAGTAGAAAGAGTTCTCTTAAAAATCTGAAGGCTTTGGTCTTTGAAATATGTGTTTTATTAGATTACATGTCTCCTGTTACTATAGTGTTGGTTGCATTCTGAATGATATAGGCTGGAATTGCTTTTGTGCTTAAATTTGATTTATTAATTAAAGGGTCTTCAATTACCATCAGGAAGAATTTACTGGTTAAGTGCAGTTTGTACAAGTTACCAGATATTGCTTTGCTATGCATTCTGTTAAATACTCAATGTGAAGAGATGTTCTGTTTTCAGTCATTAGGTGTTAGCCTGTCTAGTTTGCCTCCTCTTACAGAAGGTTACAGCTCAATGTGGTATTGAAAGGTGCACTTCAGGGGTATTAGTAAGCAAATTGTTCATCCCTTTTATTTATAATTGCTCACATTTCAATGTATTCTATATCAGTTCCTTGGAAATTCTGCTTTTAATCCTTTGCAGATGTCTGCTGTGAGGGCTAGTACTACTATTAGGATTCATTGACTGGCTGTGACAGGGTTTCTTCTTCATTGTTTTTTTTTTTTTAACTCAAAAGAAACATGTCTTTTATGTTAACCCTCATATTTACTCTTCCTTTGGGTATATTCAAGTATCTGTATAGTATCATTTCCCTTCAGCCTTAAGTTCTTCCTTTGATATTGTAGCAAGTTTTATCAGATGCCATTTCCTCCAAAATGCCTTTATTCACTATTTTTTCTGAAAGATGATTTCACTGGATAAAGAGTTTTTGGTTGGCAGTTTTTATTACCTTTCAGTATCTTAAAGATGTAATTCCATTGTTGTCTGACTTCCATCATATCTAATGAGAAGACAGAGAATTCATCATTGCCGTCTATATGAAGTATCATTTTTCTCTGGCTGCTTTCATAAATTTCCTCTTTACCTTCAGTTTTCAGCAGTTTGACTAAGATGCGTGTGTGTAGGAATGGACTGATTCAGCAGGCCTAGGCTGCTCAAACCCCACACATTCCTATTTTCAGAATTGGTCCTTGGCTGGTTTCTGTGAGATAAACCCTGAAACCTTAAAATGCTCTGCCTATTACGAATGTTTTGGTATGCCTGAGGCCTTGTGCTACATGGAATTAGTTTGATCTAACAGTTTGTGTTAATGGTATTATTTGTGGTGAGTTCCTGGTTTTGTTCTGGGAGGCTGGAATCCGAGTGGCTGAGATCAGATGTGCAGATTCTGCTGGCCTACTTGAGTGACCTCCAATAAAAGCTCTGTGCACCCACCAAGGTTCTGGTGAGTTTCCCTGGTTGGCAGCGCTCTGCATGTGTTGTCACACATGATTTCTAGGAGTAGGTGTGTGTCTGTGTTGACTCTATTGGGAGGGATGTCTGTGCGTGTTTTGTCCTGGACTTTCCCCAATGTGTCTTTTTCCTTTTGCTGATTTTAACCTGTATCCTTTTATTGTAATAAACTGTAACCATGAGTATGACAAATTTTCTGAGTCCATGACCCAGTGGCTCATGGAGTCACTGAGCCTGAGGGTGGTCTGGAGAACTCACAACACAGTAGGCACCTGAAGTGGGATTTGGTACAATTACCCCTCATACACTAAAATATGGAGAAGGATTTGTTTGGGAAAAGAAACAATGAAAAATGCTTGATGGTTTGATAGCTATCAAGTCATCCATCATATGAGGCAGCAGCTGCACTGCAATTAGCTACTGAGGGTAAAAGTTACCTGTGAAATTTAGAAATGATCAACTCAACTACTGAGGAACGGGCTTACTGCATACTTAAGGAAATGCAGAATAATGAGAATAAGGTAAACATTCTCTGATTTTTAATATTCTGTCTAAGTTTGCCATGTGAAATGCTGAGCTGGATAAAGCACAAGCTAGAATTGAGATTACAGGGGGAAATATCAATAACCTCAGATATGCAGTTGACACCATCCTTATGGCAAAAAGTGACGAGGACCTGAAGAGCCCCTTGTGACAAAAGTAAAAGAGGAAAGTGAAAGAGTTGGCTTAAAACTCAACATTCAGAAAACAAGGATCATGGCATCTGGTCCCATCACTTCATGGCAAATAGATGGGGGGGGAAATGGAAACAGTGAGAGGCTTTATTTTTGGGGGCTTGAAAATCACTGCAGATGGTGACTGCAGCCATGAAATTAAAAGATGCTTTCTCCCTGAAAGAAAAGCTACGACCAACCTAGACAGCATGTTAAAAAGCAGAGACATTACTTTGCTGACAAAGGTCCATTTAGTCAAAGCTATGGTTTTTCCAGTGGTCATATATGGATGTGAGAGTTGGACTATAAAGAAAACTGAGCGCCGAAGAATTGATGCTTTTGAACTATGGTGTTGGAGAAGACTCTTGAGAGTCCCTTGGACTTCAAGGAGATCCAACCAGTCCATCCTAAACGAAATCAGTCCTGAATATTCATTGGAAGGACTGATGCTGAAGCTGAAGCTCCAGGACTTTGGCCACCTGATGTGAAGAACTGACTCATTAGAAAAGACCCTGATGCTGGGAAAGAGAAAAGGCAGGAGGAGAAGGGGATGACAGAGGATGAGATGGCTAGATGGCATCACTGACTCAATGAACATGAGTTTGAGTAAACTCCAGGAGTTGGTGATGGACAGGGAGACCTGGCGTGCTGCAGTCCATGGGGTTGCAAAGAGTCGGACATGACTGAGTGACTAAACTGAACTAAACTAGGTTTGTCATAGCTTTTCTTCAAGGAGCAAGCGTCTTAATTTCATGGCTGCAGTCACCATCTGCAATAATTTTGGAGCCCAAGAAAATAAAGTCTGTCACTGTTTCCACTGTTTCCCCATCTATTTGCCATGAAGTGGTGGGACCCAATGCCATGAACTTAGTTCTCTGAATGCTGAGTTTGAAGCCAGCTTTTTCAGTCTCCTTTTCCACTTTCATCAAGAGGCTCTTCAGTTCCTCTTTGCTTTCTGCCATAAGGGTGGTGTCATCTGCATATCTAAGTTTATTGATATTTCTCCCAGCAATCTTGATTCTAGCTTGTGCTTCATCCAGCCTGGCATTTTGCATGCTGTACTCTGCATATAAGTTAAACAAGCAGGGTGGCAATATACAGCCTTGATGCACTCCTTTTGCAATATGGAACCAGTCCACTGTTCCACGTCCAGTTCTAGCAGTTGCTTCTTGACCTGCATACAGATTTCTCAGGAGACAGATCAGGTGGTCTGGTATTCCCATCTCTTGAAAAATTTTCCACAGTTTGTTGTGATCCACACAGTCAAAGGCTATGGCGTAGTCAATAAAGCAGAAGTAGATGTTTTTCTGGAACTCTCTTGCATCCGATGATCCAACAGATGTGGGAAATTTGATCTTTGGTTCCTCTGCCTTTTCTAAATCCACCTTGAACATCTGGAAGTTCTCAGTTCATGTACTGTTGAAGCGTCACTTGGAGAATTTTGAGCATTACTTTGCTAGCATATGAGATGAGTGCAATTTTGCAGGAGTTTGAACATTCTTTGGCTTTGCTTTTCTTTGGGATTGGAGTTAAAACTGACCTTTCCCAGTCCGGTGGCCACTGCTGAATTTTCCAAATTTGTTGGCATATTGAGTGCAGCACTTTAAAAGCATCATCTGTCAGGATTTGAAATAGCTCAGGTGGAGTTCCTTCACCTCCACTAGCTTTGTTCGTGGTGATGCTTCCTAAGGCCCATTTGACTTTGCATTCCAGGATGTCTGGCTCTAGGATCACACCATGGTGGTTATCTGAGTCATTAAGATCATTTTTTGTCTAGTTCTTCTGTGTGTTCTTACCACCTCTTCTTAATATCTTCTCTTTCTGTTAGGTCATACCATTTTTGTCCTTATTGTGCCCATCTTTGCATGAAGTGTTCCTTTGGTGTCTCTAAATTTCTAGTTTTCTTGAAGAGATCTCAAGTTTTTCCCATTCTAATGTTGCATTCTAAAAATAGGATACAACGTGTTTAATCTTGTGTTAGGCAAACATTTCTTAACTTGAACATAAAAAATACGAACTATAAAAGAAAAGTGGGTGAATTATACTTCATCAAAAATATAAACCTTTCTTCTTCAAAAACTCTTAATAAAAATAAAATGTCAAGGCATTGGCTGAAAGAAAATATTGCAAAACATACATCTGGTAATATCTTACATCCAGAGTATATAAAGAAGTGTTGCAACTCCATAGAAAAAAGAAAGATTAGTGAAAAAAAATCACTGGGGCAAAAATTTGCAGACATTTCATGGTCAATAAATATATAAAAAGGATGCTCAGCATCATGAATCATTAAGAAAACATAAGTAAAAAATGCCATGAGATACCCCTGTACACCTACCAGACTGGCTTTTATCTATACGACTGACAGTGCCAAGTGTTGGTAGGGAAGTGTGACAACCTCATACACTCCTGGTAGGAATGAAAAATGATACAATTACTTTGGAAAACAGTGTGACAGCTTCTTATAAAGTTAAATATATGCTGGGTGCCTGGTCCTCATTCACTCAGTCTGACTGTTTTGTGACCCCCTTTGACTGTAGCCCACCAGGCTCCTCTGTCCGTGAGATTTTCCTGGCAAGAATACTGGAGTGGGTTGGTGTGCCTCCCACTGGTGTTCCTCCAGGGGATCTTCCTGACCCAAGGATCGAACCTGGGTGTCCTGTGTTGGCAGGTGGATTCTTTACTGTTGACCAACCTGGGAATCCCCTAACGCTAAACATGTGTGTGTCAATGTGCTTAGTCACTCAGTCCTATCTGACTCTTTGCAGCCCCATGGACTGGATCCCACCAGGCTCCTCAGTCCATGGGATTCTCCAGGCAAGAATACTGCAGTGGGTTGCCATGTCCTCCTCCAGGGGATCTTTGCCACCCAGGGATGGATCTTCTGTCTCCTGGTCTCTTCCTGAATTACAGGCAGATTCTTTACCACTAGCGCCACCTGGGAAGCCAAAGGTAAACATATGATCCAGCAATTCTAGATTTTCACCCTAAAGAGAAACATTCATCTGTCTAAAAAACCAATGTCGGAAATGCTCACAGCAGTTTTATTTATAATAGTTCCAAAATGGGAATAAATCAGGTTATCGTCAAGAGGCACATGGATAAAAAAATTGTGGTATAACCAGACAATCAATGCTACTCATTAAAGAAAAGGAATAAACTAACACAATATGGATAAAGCACACATGCATTTTGCCAAGCGAAGGAGGCCAGTCATAAAGGAGTACATGCTATATGGATCCATTTGTATGAACTTTGAGGAAAGGCAGAACTAGTGTGGTAGCAATCAGGTCTGTTTACCGCAAAGGAGGAAAGTGTGGGTAGAATGAAGGAAGTCATGCCTGTTCCATTCCATGCTTGTGGTGTTGCTATACATTTGTCAAAACTCATTGAAATATGTATTTCAAATTGGTGAGTTTTACTGTACACAAATTACGCTTCAACACAACTGACAAAAATTGAGCTGCCCTTATTGGGGTAATTTTTTTCAGGAAGCAAAAAGTAATCTTTTACTTATTTTGCCTTTCTTTTCACTGACATTAATGCCTGTATTACATCTTATTCATTATGTTTTGTTGAAGTCTAGCATTCACCAAAAGTGAAGAGGAGCATATTAATAAACAGAAATACTCTTTGGGAGGATGGTGTAAGCATTTATTGGTAGAATGAAGTGACAGGAAGAGTGAATAATAATCAGTCATAATCTAATTAATTGCTAAGTGTTAGAAAGCAATGTGAAAAGCTCCATGGAGATGAGGACAGCTCCTTTGGCTGAAAAGTGCTTTAATGCCTCTTGAATCCCAGGTGTGAAAAGAAAGAGGAAGAAGGGGGAAAAAAATCCATCAGCAAAGCTGTCAGACACTTTGGGTCTTTGGCTCTTAGAAAGAAAGGTCACTGCTGCCTTTTCCAAAATGCTAACAGTAATCTTTCTTAGGCAGCGGCAGTAGTTCTATTATCAGCTGAGCAAGCGCCGTTTTCAGTGACTGGCGAGGTTTCCACCTCCAGATTTATTCCATAACCATACTTAACATCTTGGGGCTTGCAATCTCCTGCTCACAATGAAGATTCAACCAAGCTCAGGGAGGCAGAATCCCTGCATGGGCTTCATGTGGCACACAACTCCTTCTCACTGCATTCTGCTTGGTAATGTTCTGCTTAGCTGGGCAGGCTGCTGAGGGCAGTCAGAACTTTGGATTTATGCATATGCTCAGCATGGCCCAGATGCTACTCAGCCCTTTACATGCCAATCCGCAACAAGTCTAGTGAGAGTGGACGATTTCACCTGAAAGTGAATATGAGGAGGAAGGTTGAAAGTCTGTTTTGACAGAAATGTCAGCAATTAACATG
The DNA here is from genome assembly GCF_023699985.2 of Odocoileus virginianus. Lineage (NCBI taxonomy): Eukaryota > Metazoa > Chordata > Mammalia > Artiodactyla > Cervidae > Odocoileus > Odocoileus virginianus. The sequence goes on from NC_069691.1 coordinate 5,731,052, forward strand.
CTTCTGTCAGCTGGTAATGGGGTGCTTCAAAGGACTTCATCTCTAAGCCATGAGCTCATCTTTTAAGAGCAGGAATCAATCAATCAGGTCCAGGAGTGTGTGACTCGGAAGGGTCCATGCTTGGCTGAATGTTCTACTATTACCATCTTGAAATGATTGATGATTTTCTGCTTGAATTTGTGTTTGATGAGAGCCAGTGGGGCACCTGTGATCCATCCAGTATGTGTATCTGACATTGTTGTTGCCCCGTTCGTGTGTAATGTACACAACGCCACATAAGCACAGAATTCCTGTGGATTCTCAATGCATGGGAGTCAAGGGAGACTTCAGAGAGTGCAAAGTAAGAGTGTTCTGTCTAAGATGGGATGGGAAGGACCATAGACAGTCCTGAGAGACCATGCTTTCCTTTCTGAAGCATGCTCTTCAAGCTTCAAAAGCAGCAAGAAGGCTGTAATCTTAAAACAATTATATATTTATTTGGCTGCACCAGGTCGAGGCACATAGGATCTTCAGTCTCTATTGTGGCATGCAGGGTCCTTTTAGTTGTGGCATGCAAACTCTTAGTTGTGGTATGTGGGATCTAGTTCCCTGATCAGGGATTGAACTGGGGCCCCCTGCATTGGGAGTGTGGAGTCTTAGCCACTGGACTTCCAGGGAAGTTCCAAGGTAGTGGCATTCTAAGAATGAGCAACAACCAAGCAATACTATGCTTTCTTGGGTACAATCACTTACACTGAAAATGATGGGGGAAAAGGAGCAACAGGGCCACTCTTATTTTTCACTCTTCATCAATTATTATTCATCGGTAGATGAAGAAAGAGCATGTTGGTAGAATCCATAAATACAAAAGTGGAAATGAAAATAGTTGAGTTACTTTTGTTCATTGTTCCATTTGTTTTGGTAAGGATGAAATGCATATGCATGTATAAGTTGCAAAATACAAACTGTAATTTTGGTGATTTTGCTTATGAATTAAATGCTTTTATACCTGCATATAAAACTAGCCTTGTATAGTACAAAGAATAATGGTGCATTTTATTCTAATAATTAAAATTTTTAATTTTTCTTTATTTGGAATTATATTAAAAGTAAATGAAAACAAATGATGAGTAGAGAAAGAGGGTTGCAGAAAAAAAGAAAAAGCTTCATATTTGAATACTTTCAGTGGCACTTTTTTCCTGCTTTGGAACAAGGGGCCCCACATTTTCTCTCTGAGCTGTGCCCCACAGATCATGTAGTCATCTGCTCTCCAAACTAGTTTCTCTCCCAAGTGAAATTCATTAGTGCTATTTTGCATGTCAAGTATTTGGCTGTTAAAGGCAGCCACCCACTTTATTAATTTTGTGCCTCTTAACTACTCAGCCTTCTAACATAGGCTGAACAATCAAATAGATTTCTTCTATTTTAGGTAAGATTGTGTTCTTTGATTTAGTGCATCAAATAATCCATAAGCTAGTCATGAAATACCTACTGTATGCCGCTTACTTGGTTATAAAAACTTTGTAACTCAGTTGAGGGAACAGATACCTACTTGGTAAAATGATGTGTGCTATCTACTGTAGACAAGAAAATACATAGGTAAGAGCAATGTAACTGTGCCTGGCAAGAGAGTAGGAGACAGCACACTTGACTTTATTGAGCTGATATTATTTCCTTCCTCAGTTGAAGGAAGAGTTTTTACAGGTAGTTGAATTAATGGCTGGACATTCCAGGCCAAGGAATATTTTATTCCCATAACTAAGTTAATTGGAATGTATTCTGCTTTTGTGCTTTATAATTGGTTGTTTGCATCCTTTTTTAAATTTTTCTGCTGAGTTTAAAATTGTGAATATGCTGACAGATATTTTTAGAGACTTTTTGTATAAGAGTGCGCTAACATTTTTGTTTGTGGCAATGTACTTGTACATTTCTTTTTATCTCTTATATCTCTGTCTCACTCATCATAGTTTAGAAAAAGTGTTGTTGCTTTTGTTTTTGAAAAATAATCTGGAATATTTTGCCTTCTTTACCATCACCAGTGAAAGAATGTATATAAAAGTTGTGATGTGGTAGGGGGAGAAAATAAATCACTAATGAGTCCTGGAGAAATTCACTCAGGGCATGCATGGCTCTATGAGTAACAGGAACAACAAAATGAGGGATTAGGGTTACAACTCAAGATTCACATAGCACCTGGGGTGCTTTTGGACTTTGTTGAGATGATGACATGCCAGTGTATCAGCTGGGAGCAGTATCCCACAGGAATTAAGGAATGCATCTGAAATTTCTTTAAATCTACTGTCATAATGTTTGTGGTAACTGAAAGTCTTTCTTAACCCTTGGGGGGTGGGTGGAACATGCTGGAGATCAGTTACTGTTTTCACGAAATGGGAAGATAGGCGCTGACATGCAGAGCAATATAACTTTATTTTCTGTGCCATGTCTCTGGTCCCTGTGATTGCAGCAGAATTATGAAAGTGGAGTGGGGAAATCCATCAGGAGTGTGGTGTGGCTGAAGGGCAGTAGTAGAAACAACAGTTTCAGGCTCTCATTTTTTGCTGCTCCTTCTCCATCAATTCAAATGACTATGAGCCTGGCCCTCCCCTCTCACCTGGGGAAGCGGTACTGGCCACAGAGCAGGAATCAATGCTTACCGCTGAAGAATGGGAAATGAACATCTGCCTGGAGCTCTGGTGGCTAAAGGTTATAGTTAAACCATGTTTACCTATAAACCTATCCATGTTGGAGGCCAAGGTATGTGCTTTGAGAGATTGTTTTCCTCCAGAGATAAATGTCTTGTAGATACTTACTCCCATCCTGACACTCTCTAAAGAGCCTTTTATAAATGATGTTCTCACTTGCCTTTGTTTGGCTTTTAGCAGCAGGAAGCCAAGAAAAGGCCCAACTCTGGTTCTGAGGGCCCTGGGGAAGAGTTGCAAAAATAACACGTGCAGATGTAGAAGGCTGTTCGGTGACCCCCGGTGTGCAGAAGGTCATGAAGAAATTATGAGATTAGAGGATCGGAAGAGTGACAGCAGCTGCCTTTCAGCAGCTTTCTGTTGGTGCCTTGAGAAAGATTCAACTCCAGCAGACTTATTTAGGCCCTGGGAAAATACTGCAAAGTGAAGAAAGAGCTAGAAACGCTCGTTGCCCTCCTTCGGGTGAGAAGAGATTTGCACTTGCCCCAGGATGTTGTGAAGTGGAATGACAGAGCAAGTCATGTTAAAGGAGTAAAAGAACATACTTTTCTGTTGTGCATTTTCATAGGATAAAAGAATGGTTCTATCTAAATATTGAGAACATCTTAGATAATTTATAGACAGCATTAGTAAAGGGAAGGGAAGTTTGCAACCCAAACTGAATCTCCAGGTCTTAATAGTAAGCAAAGAATACAATGAAGAAATTATAAATGAAGATTCAGGAATCAGGAATCAGTTGAGTCACTCAGTCATGTCTGACTCTGTGACCCTCTGGACTGCAGCATGCCAGGCTTGCCTGTCCATCACCAACTCTCAGAGCTTGCTTAAACTCATGCCCATTGAATCAGTGATGCCATCCAATCATCTCTTCCTCTGTCATCCCCTTCTCCTCCTGCCTTCTGTCTTTCCCAGCATCAGGGTCTTTTCCAATGAGTCAGTTCTTCACATCAGGTGGCCAGAGTCCTAGAGCTTCAGCTTCAGCATTAGTCCTTCCAATGAACACCCAGGACTGATCTCCTTTAGGATGGACTGGTTGGATCTCCTTGCAGTCCAAGGGACTCTCAAGAGTCTTCTCCAACACCACAGTTCAAAAGCATCAATTTTTCAGTGCTCAGCTTTATTCACAGTCCAACTCTCACATCCATACTTGACTACTGGAAAAACCATAACTTTGACTAGACTGACCTTTGTTGGCAAAGTAATGTCTCTGCTTTTCAACATGCTGTCTAGGTATGTGAGAGCTTTTCTTGTAAGAAGCAAGTGTCTTTTAATTTCATGGCTGCAGTCATCATCTGCAGTGATTTTGGAGCCCAAGAAAATAAAGTCTCTCATTGTTTCTATTGTTTCCCTACTTGTCATGAAGTGATGGGACCCAATGCCTTGAACTTAGTTCTCTGAATGCTGAGTTTTAAGCCAACTTTTTCACTCTCCTCATTCGCCTTCTTCAAGGGGCTCTTTATATTCTCTTCGCTTTCTGCCAGAAGGGTGGTGTCATCTGCATATCTGGGGTTATTGTTATTTCTCCTGGCAATCTTGAGTCCAACTTGTGCTTCATCCAGCCCAGCATTTCGCATGATGTACTCTGCATAGAAGTTAAATAAGCAGGGTGACAATATACAGTCTTGACACACTCCTTTCCTGATTTGGAACCAGTCTGTTGTTCCATGTCCGGTTCTAGCTATTGCTTCTTGTCCTGCATACAGATTTCTCAGGAGGCAGGTAAGGTGGTCTGGTATCCCCATCTCTTGAAGAATTTTCCACAGTTTGTTGTGATCCACACAGTCAAAAGGTTTGGCATAGTCAATAAAGCAGAAGTAGATGTTTTTCTGGAACTCTCTTGCTTTTTTGATGATCCAATGGATTTTGGCAATTTGGTCTCTGGTTCCTCTGCCTTTTCTAAATCCAGCTTGAACATCTGGAAGTTCACAGTTCATGTTGTTGAAGCCTGGCTTGGAGAATTTTGAGCATTACTTTGCAAGCCTGTGAGATGAGTGCCTTACTGGCTTCTTTAAAAAGAATTAAAGCAACTTTTAGTTTAAAATTGCATCAGGCTAACAGTCCCTTATACAACCTCTTTTAACTTTCTGCTGAACTGCCAATGAAGACAGGGAGACCAAAGTTCTTAATACCACCAAAATTGGAAATTTCAACATATTTCTATAATCTTGGCAGTTATGATTATTGGAAGTGTATTTAAAGATATACTTAATAAAATTTCCCCTAGTTTTATTGAAATATAATTATATAATTGACTATAACACTGAATAAGTTCAAGTTGTACATGACAATTTGATATATATAGTGAAATGATTACTGAATAAGGTTAGTTAACATATTCATTGCTTCATATAATTATGTTTCTTATTGTGAGAACTTTAAGATATGCTTTCTTAGCAACTTTGTGCACTGTTGGTGGGAGTTCATATTTGGGCAGCCACTATGGAAAGCAGTTTGGAGGTTAAGAAATTAAGAGTTAAGACTGTCATACAATTTAGCAACCCCACTTCTGATACCTTTTATCAAAAACACAAGAGATAATTGTGCTGTGCTGGCCGTTTCTTTCTCCAGTGGTGAAAGCTCCTGGGGTGGTCTGCAGAGCGGGTCCCTGGGAACTGTATCTGTTCCCACTGTCTGGTTAATATGGGTGGATCCTCTTCTCCCCCTTGTTTCTTTGCATCTTCATGCATATCAACCTGTCTGGACTCTGGGAGGCAGGAAACTGAGGTGAGTTCTTCCTGTGGTGCCTCACAAGGCTTGGGAAGCTGGTCACTCACCCTGTTCACTCTTTCCCTGTGAGGAGAACTCCTTCTAGTTGTGGGTTCCCACTTGATGCTGAGGGCTTCCCAGGGGGTGCAAGTAGTAAAGAACCTGCCTGCCAGTGCAAAAGACATAAGAGACATGGGTTCAAGCCCTGGGTCAGGAAGATTCCCCTGCAGAAGGGCATGGCAACTAACCCCAGTGTTTTTGCCTGGAGAATCCCATGGACAGAGGAGCCTGGCAGTCCATGGGGTCTCAGAGAATCAGACATGACTGAAGCGACTTAGCCCACATGCACTTGATGCCTTGATGCTGAGCAGAGCAAGCCCGGGTAATGGAATAATACAGTCAAGTGAAGCTGTCTTCCTTCTCTTTTGGTGTGCTTATTCTCAGGTTTTGTCTTGTACTGTGCTGCTTTCCTTTCCTAAGTGGACTCCTGGGCTCTCCCTGAGCTATCCTTTGTTCATGGATAGTTGTCCAGTTGTTGATTTCTGTAGGGGGATGTTGGCTGGAGTCTTCTACTTCACCATCCTGGTGGTGTCCTTTTATGAGCTTTCCAAGAGTCCAGTCCTCTGAAAGTAGATTCTTTGATCCGTTGCTGACTAGCCTCAGTTCAGAAGTGCCTAGTTCTCAGCAACCAAATCAATGCAGAGACCAGCTTATTACCTCTGGGTTGCTGCTGTTTTATGTAAATGCAATTTCCTTATCCTTTCTTTCTCATGTTCTGTCAAGAGAATTTCTCTCAGTTTAGGGAGCACAACTCCCAAACAAAATCCAAACACATCAGCAGGAGGGGGTAAGGAGAGAGAGAAACTCAGGGTACAGGACTGTATCCTGGGAGGGGTGGTCAGCGAGTGCCATGAAGTATGGGCGGACCCCTGCTAGTGTTTCATCTGTTTATAACGTTAGAGGATAGGCTGGGTGAGTTGGAAAAGATCTCATATTAGTCTACCAGAGCCACATTCAGAAGGAGAAAATGTTGTTGAATTATTTATACCACCTCACATGATTTTTTAATATCTTCTTTTTACTGGGGAGTGGTGTCTATAATACCAGTTTGGGGCTGTAGGTTTGCTTATAGCTAAAGGGTCCTTTTAGTGGACAGTGCTAGAAAAAAAATATGTGTGTGTATCCAAGTGCACACATACATGCATATAATAAAAAAAAAATCAAGATTTTATACTGATACCTCAACTGCTATCCTATGGGGATCCTTGTTGTCTTCTTTTGCTCAATATTCCTGTCTTTACTATGAGAATTGGGATTCTCAGCAATATCAATATATTTGTTCATTTGTTCAATCCTGTAATATGCCCAAAGTAGTACTGGAATTTTGATATCTATATTAGCAAAAAACAAACATTACTAATAATTGTTTACAATATATTTTTGTGTTTTTTCCCCTTAAAGAGCATATAGTCAAATTATATTGTTTAGACGTACTTGGGTAGATTTTCTCCCCTTCATTTGAAATATAGATGTGTTTATTTTTTTCCTGGCACTCAGTTTTAGAGTTCCTCTCATTTTTTATTTTAAATTTAGCTTTTGCATACGTAGAGCATTAATATAATTCCAAGTGTATACACTCCTTCCCTCATCCCTCACACCCGTCCCCCTCTCCCCAGGTAATCAAATCCATAAGTTTCTGATTCAAACTTCAAGTTGTGTCTTTTTGCAAATATAAGCAAATACACATATGAATTCTGTACAAAATTTAGCATACTATATATAGTCTTTTGTACTTTTTTTTTAACCTAACAATATATCATAGAAGTTATTTCACATCCACTGGGCCAGATAAGCCTCCAAAGGGTAGAGTGAATAGCTAAATTCGATTTGTAAGAGAAAATAAGCAGGGGCTGTGTATAACAATATTCTAAAGCCATGATTTTCTCAGCTTGAAATTAAGGGAGATAGGAATATGTAGCTAGGGCCACAACATGTTTTAAAAGGAAAAAAAAATCAAGAAGAATGATTGACATGAAGACTTAAGCTGATAAAGCTTATACAATTCAAAGAAAAGGAAAGAACCGTATGGTTATCCAGGAAGATGATAAAAACTTATCTTTATAAAAGGAAAATAAAGCTGGCTGATCATCCTTCAGTGCCGGAAGACAATGAAGCAAGGTCTATAGATTTTGGGAGGGGAAATGCAGGATCAAACAATATTATACCCTACCAAGATGTCATCCTCCAGAAACGCAACAGCGAGATTTTCAAATGTGTGAAAACTCAAGGACTATAGCATACGTGGAATTCCTTTGAGCCTATTACTTGTTAATAAAATCATGTCAACCAAGAGAATAATCAAAACAAAACACGGAAATGTGAAAAACATTATATGAACCTGATTAAATGTAGAACTGAAGCAAAACAATTTTGAAATTACTGCTGTGCAACAAAATTTAAATGTTACAAATGTTGAAAGAATCTACATCATATAAAATGTTAATTGTAATGGACTCACAAAAGTCTCTTTGTGGTAATTTTCTTATCTTCATAATGTGAGTCTGTTGATTTTAGTTCACTTTTCAAGTTGGTGAAAAGAAATGGGGATGTGAAAGTGAAGTTTAGTATCAGAATATAGGCTTTATAAATCTGGGGGAGAGAGTCAGAGAAAGAGATCATACTGGAGATCAAATAATAAAATTATAGGATACAGTGGAAAAAAAAAAACAAATTAAGCTAAGAATGCTATTGCAACAGTGATTAATGGGATAAAAATTTTTTTATCAACCAAATGTTTTATCATGAGAAAATAGCAAATTAGGAATATTATTGTCCCATATGTCTCATCATATAGCAACCTATGTAGAAATTATAAAATGAATAGCAACAAAAATATCATTATTACTTTGTAACTTGTAAAATCTCCTCATTTAATTACTTTTGAGTAAAATAAAAGAGCTAAATTAAAAAATAAAATTACAAAGTAATAAGAAAACAATCATAATGAAAATAGTACTTTCAAGACCTATGGCATGTGGGCAAAACTTTGATTAGAGAAAAACATGAAGCCTTTAATATTCATCTTACTGAGCAAAAATTGATACGATAAGTGAATTATGCTCTGCATGAGAAATGAGAAAGTGAGCAACAAATTAAAACAAAGGAAAGTGGAAGGAAGGAAATAATCAAGATGAAAGCAGAAAATAATTTAAAAAGAGAGGAAAAACTCAATTTCAAAATTGATAATCATGAAAAGGCTCTTTAGGATAAAAGTCAATAAAATAAACAGTCCATTAGCTGGCTCAGTGAAGAAAACCAGAGAGCACAATGTACTAAATCAAAAGGAAAAATGATGAAATAACCAGAGATGCAGAAAAAAAAAAAGTATAACTCTATATGTTTGAGGTCCTAGGATGATTTTTTGGGAAAATGGAAATTGCCAAATTGTAGAAAGGGAAAATACAAGCAGATGAGTAACCATGAAAAAAATGATAGAATTATAAACATTTCTTCTCAAACAGCATTAAGCTTGGAGCATGTGACAAGTGAATTCTTTCAAATAGTTTAAAACATTCTTCTTGGGAGGTTAGAGAAAACAGGAGAACTTTAAGTTAGATGTTACAGGGTGGCAGGAAGAATTCTGAACAAAGACCCAGAGCTCGAATATCCTGAGGTGCCACTGAGGGGCAGTGACTGGATGTCTCGGAGTTTTGTTAGCAATATGAGCATCAGTTACACCAATACATGCAGTTTGGTTTCCCTGGGAAACGTCACATCACTGGTGAGGTCTTGGGTCTCTCTCTAGCTGCAGGCAGTCCCTGAAGAGAGACTCATCTGAGAGCTGGCAGCTGCTGCTACTTTCAGCAGCTGGGGGAAAAAAATGCTTGAATCCCCAAATGGGAAATCTCCACAGAACTTCACAGTAGCCATTTCAGTCCACACCTTGCACTGCTTGGATCTATTTTTTTTTTTTTTTAATGCTAAAATTTTTGGGATAAACTCTTCTGCAATTTTGGTAGACTTCTTTTACTTTATTTTTTTAAATGAAGAATAGGAAAAGGGGTATGTCAAGGCTGTATATTGTCACCCTGCTTATTTAACTTATATGCAGAGTACATCGTGAGAAATGCTGGGCTGGATGAAGCACAAGCTGGAATCAAGATTGCCGAGAGAAATATCAATGACCTCAGATATGCAGATGATACCACACTTACGGCAGAAAGTGAAGAAGAACTATAGAGCCTCTTGAGGAAAGTGAAAGAAGAGAGCGAAAAAGTAGGCTTAAAACTCAACATTCAGAAAACTAAGATCATGGCATCCAGTCCCATCACTTCATGGCAAATAGATGGGGAAACAGTGGAAACAGTGGCTGACTTTATTTTTTGGGGCTCCAAAGTCACTGCAGATGGTGATTGCAGCCATGAAATTAAAAGACGCTTGCTCCTTGGAAGGAAAGTTATGACCAACCTAGACAGCGTATTAAAAAGCAGAGATATTACTTGGCCAACAAAGGTCCATCTAGTCAAGGCTATGGTATTTCCAGTGGTCATGTATGGATGTGAGAGTTGGACTATAAAGAAAGCTGAGCACCAAAGAATGGATGCTTTTGAACTGTGGTGTTGGAGAAGACTCTTGAGAGTCCCTTGGACTGCAAGGAGATCCAACCAGTCCATCCTAAAGGAGATCAGTCCTGGGTGTTCATTGGAAGGACTGATGCTGAAGCTGACACTATGATACTTTGGCCACCTGATGTGAAGAGCTGATTGATTTGAAAAGACCCTGATGCTGGGAAAGATTGAGGACAGGAGGAGAAGGGGATGGCAGAGGAAGAGATGGTTGGATGGCATCACTGACTCAATGGACATGAGTTTGGGTAAACTCCAGGAGTTGGTGATGGACAGGGAAGCCTGGTGTGCTGCAATTCATGGGGTCGCAAAGAGTCGGACACGACTGAGCAACTGAACTGAACTGAACTGTTAGTTGATTTATAATATTGTGTTAATTTCTGCTGTACAGTAGTGATTCAGATATATATAAATACATTCTTTTTTATATATTTTTTCCATTATGGTTTATCAAAGGGTATTTCAGATAGTCCCCTGTGCTATTTAGTAGGTCCTTATTGTTTATCCATACAATACATACTAGTTGGCATCTGCTAACCTCCAAACTCCCACTCAGTTTCTCCCCAACCTCTCCTCCCGCCTTGGCAAACACAAGTCAGTTCTCTATGTTGATGAGTCTACTTGTGTTTCACATGTAAGTCAATTTGTGTCATATGTTAGATTCCACCTAAAGTGATATCATATGGTATTTTTCTGACTTACTTCACTTAGTGATAATCTCTAGGTCCATTCATGTTGCTGCAGATGGCATTATTTCATTCTTTTTTTATGTCTGAGTAGTATTACATTGTATGTATATATCACATCTTCTTTATTCATTCATTTGTTGGGGAACATTTAAGTTGCTTCCATGTCTTGGCTATTGTGAATAGGGCTACTATGAACATTGGGGTGCATGTATCTTTTGAATTAAAGTTTTATCTGGATATATGCTCAGGAGTGGGATTGAGAGATCATATGACTATTCTATTTTTAGTTTTTTGAGGAACCTCCATACTGTGTTCCAAAGTTGCTTGGAACTTTGGTGGGCCCCTTTTCTTGATGTAACAAGAAGTCAGTTAGCATGATGAACTATCATTGTTGCCAGTATTCACTGTCTCCCTTTTCTACTGCTTATTGTAGAATCCTCAGAGTTCTGCAGTCTAGGTGGCAAATCTGGTAGAGTCACCCAAACCCGATTTCTTCATGCATCTGAGCCCCTGGTCACCACCTCCTTTTCAGGCTGTGACTGAACAAGTTGTTCATTTTCCATCAAAATTAAGGAGTGAAATACCAAGAAACATTCATGTAGATCTTTTCCAAACTAATTATTTCTGGTTCCTACTGTGGAACAGAAGCTCTCCTTCCCCCTGATTATCAGTGTCAGTTACCCTAGCAGAATGATTCTGATTCCTTAATTTGCCTTTTCTTCTTATATCAAAGAAGAGGCTGACTGGATGACATAGTTTGAAATGTAATGGAAATTTTTGCAGTGCCCCCTGGTGAATATCTTCCTCCTCTGGCAGCCAAGATTTCTAAACATGTGGATCCCAGTGCTGTGGGCACAGGATGCACAGATTCCTCGAGTTGGTCCATGGAATTAATGTGTTGTTTTACTTATAGGGACAGATTACAACTGTTCATTTAGAGCATTGTTTCTTAACTGAGGATGATTTTGTCTTCTTGAGGGACAGATAGGAATGTCTGGAAGACATTTTGCTTGTCACAGTGTGCAGTGGGGATGTTCCTGGCTTCTAGCCAGGGATGCTGCTAAACATCCCACAATTCACAGGGCAGCTCTCACAACAAATACTTCTGTAGCCAAAAACACCAATCCTTCAAGGGTGGATTTATCAGAGAGTAGTGCTTCTTGGGTTTTCCTGGTGGTTCAGACCATAAAGAATCTTCCTGCCAATGCAGGAGACCCAGGTTCAATCCCTGGGTTGGGAAGATCCCCTGGAGAAGGGAATGGCTGTCCATCCCAGTATTTTTGCCTGGAGAATTCCACGGACAGAGGAGCCTGGTGAGTTACAGTCCGTGGGGTCACAAAGAGTCAGACATGATTGAATTGTACTCGGCTAACAGTGCATCTGGAAAGATGGCTGCCTGTCCTTGCAGGGTATCATTTTAAGCTGGAGCTTTAGCTGTGCCTTCCATAAGCTGCTACTGGGAGACACTCCTGGGTTATGAATGAATGTGATAAATCCTATGATCTTGTGCCCATCTATAAAATAGATTCCTTGACCCCATGTGATATTATTTAGGACAGTGGATCAAACACACTGCAAATCCATAGTGGTGTGTTCAGTGAGGTCCTGTAGAGAAGAAAAGTGGGCTCATGCCAAGTTTGTGTTAGTTCTAGTCAGAGATAAATTTTCTAGGATTAAAGGAATCTGATGACATCAATTTGCTGCAAAAGGGCTGAATGGACTCCTTGAGAGGTTTACTTTTGATCTTTATAACTGGCAGATTGGGCTTTCAGCAATAAAAGTAACTAGATTAGGCTTATTGAATTGACCCCATTTCACCAACGTAGAAAGTGGCAAAGGCTGGATGATGTCTACTGGCCAAGTCATTATGTGTACTTGTTTTTCTAATGCCTGTTCTGCAGTGAATGCTCTCCAGTAAGAATTAACATGTGATATAAAAATCTACCCATTTCTTTTCCTCACTTACAGGTCCTTGTACTCTTTACAGATACTCTGTGCCCCTTCTTGAGCTCTTTCTTCTTCAAGTCTTTGATCAACCAGCAAGTCTGCCCAATTGTTCATATATATACTCTCCTCCAGACTACACCTCTTATCTGCCGAATTGGATGACTGATCAAGCTGCCCAAAGCCCTGTGCATTAGAAAGATTCCCCCTCACAACTGATATTCAACATCATCCCTGAATGGGGCTATAATACAGTTTTCCATTTTCAACTTTCCACTCACACTGGGCTAAGCAGCCCATGTTCCAAGCTTGAACTTCTTGTTCTTCCTTTAGTTATCATAGGAGAGACCCAGAATAAGAGGTGCTGGTTCAGTAGTAATGGATGATAGGAGATCTGGCCATCTGCCTATGAGGCAAATTTTCACTATTTAGCACTGCTCGTGCCTGAATCTGGATCTGCCAGTTCAGCTTATAATGACTAGATGTTAGGCTCACCTGACCTTGTGTCTGATCATAATTGACAGTTCTGGTCAGCTTCCTCACCGACTCAATGCACCTGAACTTGAGAAAACTCCATGAGATAGTGGAGGACAGAGGAGGCTGGCCTGTTACAGTCCATGGGGTCACAAAGAGTCAGACATAGCAGCTGAACAACAGGTTTCTTTAGTTGTACTCAAGATGTCACTTTTCTTGATATCCATGGTTCTTTCCCCTAGGGATGCATGTTTTATTACCTATAACTCTTCAGTTTAGATTTCATTCGCTGGCATCCAAACTTGCTGTTCATTTGAATAATTATACCTATTTCCTTCCCTCCTTTCCCACCTTCCTTCCCGCCCTTTCTTCCACTTGACCCTTTTCCTCCCTGCTTCATGCTCCCATCTTTCCTCTTTTCTTTTAATTGAGTAAATGATATACTCTCATTGTAAAAATGTGAATGGCAGCAAAAAGTACAAAATAAAGTTGAGAATTCTCATGACCAATAGCCACTACCATATGCTTTATCTTATTGTTCGAAAGTAAGCATTGTTAATAATTTCTTATGAATTCCAAAGGATATCTTCTGATGTCATATTATATAACATATCTGTCTGTTCATTTGCTGTTTTTTTTTGCACAGATGATATAATAGTCTATGAACAGTCTTATAGGGGGCATCCCTGTGGCTCAGATGGTAAGGAATCTGCCTGCCAATGCAGGAGACACAGGGACGCAGGTTCGATCCCTGGGTTGGGAAGATCCCCTGAAGAAGGGAATGGCAACCCACTCTTGTATTTTTGCCTGGAAAACCCCATGGACAGAGGAGCCTGGAGAGCTACAGTCCATGGGGTCGCAAAGAGTCAGACATGACTGAGTGACTGACACAGTTTTATAAAGCACGTTTTTCCTCTATAAGGGTGTTTTGTGCTTATTTCCAGGCTGCCGTGTTTCCCAATGCTAGCTTCATTGAGTCTGTAGTTGAAGTAATAGCACACTATTTTATCAGAACTTAAGAATGAAATAAATAATTTTGTTAAAATACCCTATTTTCTTATACGAACTTTGAGTGAGTGAAATAATTTTATCAAAATACTAATATATAGGGACCTAAATGAAATTCATGGAAGTAATATTTTCATGCTATTTCCACTATTTTAATGATTCCTGAACAGAATTCTCTAATAGATGTTGTTGTTAAGTCACTAAGTTGTGTCCGACTCTTTGCAACCCCATGGACTACAGCATGCCAGGCTCCTCTGTCCTCCACTATCTTCTGGAGTTCGCTCAAATTTATGTCAGTTGAACTGGTGATGCCATCTAACCATCTCATCCTCTGCCACTCGCTTCACCCTTTGCCTTCAATCTTTCCCAGCATCAGGGTCTTTTCCAGTGAGTCGGTTCTTCATATCAGGTGGCCAAAGTATTGGAGCTTCAACATCAGTCCTTCCAATGAATATTCAGGATTGACTTCCTTTAGAATTGACTGGTTTGATCTCCTGACAGTCCAAAGCACTCTCAAGAGTCTTCTCCAGCACTACAATTTGAAAACATCCATTCTTTGGTGCTCAGCCTTCTTTATGGTCCAACTCCCATGTCTGTGCATGACTACTGGAAAAACGTAGCTTTTACTACATGGATCTTTGTCAGCAAAGTGATGTCTCTGCTTTAAATATGCTGTCTAGGTCTGTCATCACTTTCCTTCCAAGGAGCAAGTATCTTTTAATTTCTTGGCAGCAGTCACAGTCCACAGTGATTTTGGAGCCCAAGAAAAGAAAACCTGTCACAGTTCCCACTTTTTCCACTTCGATTTGCCATGATGTGATGGGACTGGATGCTGTGATCTTAGTTTTATGAATGTTGAGTTTCAAGCCAGGTTTTTCATTCTCCTCTTTCACCCTCATCAAGAGGCTCTTTAGTTCCTCTTCAGTTTCTGCCATTAGAGTAGTATCATCTCCGTATGAGAGTCAGATACAACTGAGCAACTAACACACTACATAGAAGTTAAATAAGCAGGGTGACAATATACAGCCTTGACGTACTCCTTTCCCAATTTGGAACCAGGCTCTTGTTGCTCCAAGTCTGGTTCTAACTGTTGCTTCTTGACCCATATACAAGAAGTTTGTATGCTCCTCAGGAGATAGGTAAGATGATCTGTTACTCCCATCTCTCAGAATTTTCCACAGTTGGTTGTGGTCCACACAGTCAAAGGCTTTAGTGTAGTCAGTGGAACAGAGGTAGCTGTTTTTCTGGAATTCCCTTGCTTTCTCTGTGATTCAATGAATGTTGTCAACTTAATCCCTGGTTCCTCTGCCTTTTCTAAACCCAGGTTGTACATCTGGAAGTTCTTGGTTCGTGTACTACTGAAGCCTAGCTTAAAGAATTTTGAGCATGATCTTACTAGCATATGAAATGAGGGCAATTGTAGGGTAGTTGGAATATTTTTTGGCATTGCCCTTCTTTGGGATTGGAATGAAAACTTACATTTTCCAGTCCTGTGGCCACTGCTGAGTTTTCCAGATTTGCTGACATATTGAATATTGCATAGGAACTTGGAATGCTAGGTATGTAATGGATATAACTTGAATAGTAATGATCATAAGAGATTGGCACCTTAATAGAGTTCTATTCTTTTGTTAACAATTGCTTCTACTCATCATCATAGACTCTGACTGGAATATATCTCACTGTGATGCCACTCAAGTTTTCAGGTTTCCATTCAGCATTATCAATTTCCAAAAGTGGAGGTGACCTTGGCAAACATACAGCTTCACTCTTCTAGCCATTTAGTCTAATTATGCTGAGACAAATTATTCTTTTTCTCTGAGCCTCTCTCACAGCAGCCCTGCAGTGTATTTTCCTCATTGTATGATCCATTTGGTCATTGCTTTCAGCTACTATTTTTTTTTTCCTTTGGCTTGTATTAGTTTACTTTTTAATAGCTTTACTATTTTGCAAAGACTCATATATGCTTGTTGAAAATAAAATTAAGCAATGCAGAACATTATAAAGAAAAAGTAAAAAACAAAAAATCATCCTAGATCCCAGTACCTGGAGATAACAATTTTTCATGTTTTAATAAATATGTCATGTATCTCTATTAATGTAACTTGCCTAACTGGTACCATACTGTACCTGCCTCTCTAACCTGCTTTATTCCTTCAAAGTATGTTGGAAACATTAGCTATTATTCCTCTTTTCCTTGGCGTGTCTTTGATTTTAACTCAAACTGCTCCACTTTTAGAAGGAGTGTCAGATTTAGCTCTAGTATTGGTCCAGGTTTCCAACCTAAGTGTGAGTCCAGTAAGTGCCTCATTCCCCTCCATCCCCTTCCCATTTATCTCGGGCACAGAGGTACAAAACTAGAGAGCTGTCTCGGTCACTGAGCAATACAGCTGCAACCACTGGGAATCTGATTTTTGCAAAGAACTCAATCTGCCTGCAATGCAGGGGACCCTGGTTCAATCCTTGGGTCCAGAAGAGCCCCTGAAGAAGGGATAGGCTAACCCACTCCAGAATTCTTGGGCTTCCCTGGTGGCTCAGAGTTAGAGAATCTGCCTGAAATTTGGGAGACTTAAGTTCGATGCCTGGGTTGGGAGGATCCCCTGGAGAATGCAATGGTTACCCACTCCAGTGTTCTGGCCTGGAGAGTTCCATGGACAGAGGAGCCTGGTGGGCTCCAGTCCATGGGGCTGCAAAGAGTCAGACATGACTGAAGTGACTTAGCACAGGACAGCACATATTGTTTGGTTCTATTCACATGAAATTTCCAGATTAAGTAAAGTCCTAGAGACAGAAAGTAGATTGGCGGTTGCCTAGGCCTGAAGGGGCAGGGGATAATGGAGGTGACTGCTGATGGATATGGAGTTGTTTGGGGGGCTGATGAAAATGTTCTGAAATTGGTTGTGGTGATGGTTTCTTTTGTTGCATGTGCTTTTGATGTCTTACCTAAGAAAGCATTGCCTAATTCAAGGTCATGAAGATTTACGCCTACAATTTTTTCCTTAAGAATTTCATTCTTTTAGCTTCTACATTTGATTTTTGATTACAATTTGAGTTAATTTTTACATATGGTGTGATGTAGAGTATCCGACTTTTTTTCTTTTTTTGCATGTGGCTATGCGGTTTTCATAGCACCATTTGTTGTAAAGATTTTCTTCCCCCATTTAATTGTCTTGGCACACGTTGAAAATCAATTGACAATAAAATTAATTGAGGAGTACCACCATATTAACCATACTGAGTCTTTCTATCCATGAATATGTGATGTCTTTCCATTTGTCAGATCTTCTGTACTTTTTTGGACAATATTTCTGAGTTTTCAGAGTATATGCTTTACACTACTTATGTCAGTGGTTATCTTTTTGTTGTTGCTTTCATTAAAAAATATTTTTGGTGATTCTTTCTATTGTTTGTCCTATTCATTAATTCCTATTTTTGCCTTTAATTCTTTTACTTTCCTTAGGTTTACTTTTTACTTACTTCTTGTGTTGATAATTTAACTAAGATAATATTTAATTCTTCCTTGCTTACTGATATTTGATACCAGGACTATAAATATTCTGCTAAATATGACTTTAGCTCTTTCCCCCAAATTTTGTTATTACTCCCATTATAATTCAGTATTGTACTTCATAATTCAGTTTAACTTACTCTGACGTATCTATGAGAGTGAGGGTAATTTCAATGGCAGTCTCTTCATTACAGTTCTATTTTAAGTCTATTCATTATTATATTGTTATAATCTTTCCTCATGTGTTCTAGGTTTTTTATTTGTCTCTTATCTACCTATGTATCTTTATAATCATTTTCTAATTATTCTTTTATTTCAAATACTTGAGGGTACTTATTTATCTGTTTTTTTCTTCTATTTTAGTTTTTCCCTCGTAGTGCTTACTTGATAGTTTGTAAATTTTTACTGATTACAATTCTGCAAGTGGGGTAACAATTCTGGAGGAATCCCATGAACTCTGAGACGTGAAAATGCTTCTTCAGAGAAGGTTGGTCTTGCTTTTGTCAGAACTGCAGACATTCCAATGGCCCTGTAGAAAGTGTTACGTTAATGTTATAGCTTGTGTTTTACAGAGCAAGTGAGTATTGTAAATTCAAACTTCATTCTCAAACTGGGAATAGGCTTTGGGTTTTGATAAATCCCTGCAGATTTTTCCTCATTCCATTCCTAAAATAAATGGCCTTTTTTTCCCCTGCTGCTGCGTTAGACTAGTGTCGAGAAGAATTTTTATATATCTCCTCTTAAATGATATTTTAAAACTTGGTTATAATTTGTAGATACAGCTCTTCATTTGAGAAAGAGGGAAACTAAATCATTAAAGATGTTATCAAACTTTTGTGAGCCATTTTTACCTGCTTTCCCTCAGGAATTTCAGTCACTGCTTTCAAAAACCAGGCTTATTACATTTTCCCCCTTCCAAATCATTCCCTTTTTGATTAAAGATCCTCACAGTCTTCTTAGTCCTTGAGTTAGCAAGCTAGAATCATCAGTTCTTGCTCTCCACCTCAGTTGTCGCCATACACCATCAATTCTATCTTTAAAACCACCTTCCTTCTGTGTTCATCTCCAGTTCTGTTACTGCTGCCCTAGTTTACACCCTCATTAAAAATATCTTACATGGATTATTGTGGTATCTCCCCAGACAGCACTCTGCATTCACATTTTCCTTCAGACTACCTTCCAATCTTATTTAAAGACAGAGGTATCATCATGTCATCTACTTGCTCCAGAAACCTTTGGAAGTTCCCCATTGCCTAAAGGTTAAATGGATACACATTTTATTTTTTCAACTTCTTTTCCTATTAGCCACTACATTTGACATACTGCAGTCATAACCAACCTATTGGACTTTCACAGGACACCCTATATATAATCGTCCTCTGTTTTTTCTTTGGTGGGATTACTTCCTCCAATCCATGGGTAGTTTCTACTAATTATTTAAAACCCAGATCTAATGCTGTTGTCTCTGCATATCTTCCCTGTTGCATAATTAGAACTAATCACTTTCTTCTTCGTGTTTCCACTTACTTTTCTCATGCCTGTGTTTCAGCAATATCTTATTATCATGTAAACCTTTACACGCCTGTTTTGCCCTTTTGACTGTGAGCTCCTGCAGGGAGGAGACCATTTTTCGCTCATCTTGATCATCTCTCTGCCTAGCTAGCATGTTGCCTGGAACACAACAGATGCTCAATATATGTTTGTAATAAATTAATGAAATAATGAAGCTATATTATTATATCAAAATAGCAACAGGACAACATTTTCAATTTTAGATAATATGTATCTTCTCATCTAGTGTCTGCTGCACAGACCAAGACTTCAGTGGGGTACCTAATTCTAAATGATACCTGCTGCTATGGAAGCAAAATTAGATTTTTTTGAAGCTTATTATCTTTTTATTTAAAATATAGCTAGAAATCCCTGACTCTTAGTTGCTATAGAACCAGATAAGCAAATATAACCAGCAAATTATTTGTTAACTAATCTTGGTAGGGATTTTAAAAATTGCTTTTCTTCTTATTTCAATTACAATACATATTTGAAATAGTAAATTTAGAGTACATAGACACACACACAAAATTATGCATCATATCACTATCACTCTGCAAGATAATCACTATTTTGGATTATATTTGTATAGCATTTGGTTACAAAAGGAGAGTCAGAGGATATACACTGTTTTGTATTCTTGGCATTGAAAGAAATATATTAAAATATATTATTAAAATATGTTATTGAGGATGTACTTAGCTATTATATGTTTTATAGCATAAATATGGTTATGCTATTATAAACATGTGATAATCTGTTGATAGCAGAAAGTTGCAAGTCAAACTGTCCTAAGCAGTAAAGAAATTTCTTTCATCATTGTTAAAGGTTAAGAGATGAATCTGGCTGACTTATACTAAGGGTGCTCACTCCCTGGAACTGGACAGAGAGAGTCAACTTTTCTGAGTTACATGGGTGAGGGGTGGCTGGATTAACACATTCAGGAGTTTATTCATCTTATGAGGTGAGATAATATTGACAGTGCGTAACCTGCAGAGTCAATCATAGTGGCTATAGATCTTCCTCCTTTCTAAGTAAGTGTTGAAGCCTTTTTCACTTAAAATTGTTCAGTTTCCTGTTGTTGACATTTAGGTATTTTTCCTTCAATTTTTCAGTGTTATAAATAACACAGCTGTGAGCAATCTCATGGTTGAATCATTGTGAAATCCATGTTTATATGTACAGCTTCAGAATTGTATTAAGCAACCTGTTAAAGCTTTGTAAGATGTTGCCTGTGGGAAAATTACACCATTCCCACCAGCAGTAAGGGACAATAGCTGTTTCCTTTACCTTGGACAACAACTTTGGGCATTTGAAAGAGTCTGCGTTGGCCAGAGGCTTTTAAACTATATTAGGGAAATCTGTGCTTCTGCAGAACTCACTTTAAGCCAATGTGGGTTATTTCACAATCTGACTTAGCTCCCAGTACCTGATATTATTCACATTGAGCTTGTATCAGCTTATTGTTTCCTCAGTTCAGTGCATTTTAATTCTCATGTTGCACATGTTCTTTCTTCAAAATTAAATTTTATTTGAGTACAGTTGTTTTTGCACATGTGTTCTTAGGAGTGATTATGAGCAGAGTAGAAAAAAGCAAAACAAACACAAAACTAAAAAATACAACCTACTTGCACATTAGCAAGTTTTGGAAAAACCAAAAACCGTCTGAGAAAGGATAAATTTTAAGGGCCAATCTTTTTTGTCTAACTCTCAAAATACCTTTCTCCTATAAGGATAATTGGGCCCAAACCAGTTTTTATAAGTGTGTATATATTATACACATATAATATGTACACATACATATATAATTGTGTATATATATGTACATGTACATATATGTGTGTATATATATACACACACATATACATTTATACATACATACAGTTATTAAAAAAATTATCCATTGCTCATGGTTCTGTATTTTAAAGATTCATTGTTTCAAATAGGTTTCTAATCCCTAGGCCAGGTACTGAGTTCATATGAGACTAAGATCTTTTTTACCGTCTGCAAAAGCTGTTAAGACATTTAGGTGTCCCAGTGGTGATGATTTATTTTTATTTCTTTGAGAGGTCACTCTGATTTAGGAGTGGGTGACTATGGGAGTGGAATATCTATCTCTTCTCCAGCCAATTTTCCAGTTCTACATAAACTTAGAATGTTTGTAAGTTTTCTTGCCAACTATATGATATCATTAAATGTAATAGGTCTATATATTTACAAGTGTTATATTTTGGTTTCAATATGTGAGACTTATTGTAATCCATAGCATAAAACACACTTCTTGGAAATAGCACCTCTAATTGAAATGTGTTTAAAAGCGCATATAGTGTTCTTTGTTTAGGTGGTTGCCACATGGATGCATTACTTCATTTTCAGAAAGAAACACCAATAGAATCTGTAACTTTAAAAATGTATGTGTAAAAATGTTACAGTCTTTCTTTTTACTTCCCTTCTTTCTTCATTTTTGTTGTTTTCTCTCAACTTTCAGTGAGACCTCAGGAATCCATTTAGATCCTGCTCTACTAAGACCAATTGACTCATTGGCTGGGAGGCCGGTGAAAGCCTTGGGTAAATTAATAGTAGAGTCAGTGCCTGAGAACCATGCCTGGCTGCTCTTGAAATCCGTCTGAAGCCTGAATTATTTGTATTAAGATAGGCCAGCACTCGGGCTCCTATGAGTCAATTCTTTGTAACAGTTGCCAATATTTTTATACCTGAGAGAGCGGCTTCATTCTTTATTATTGCTCAGGAATCGATACTCCCATTGCCCTCACAAAATGCTATACAAGCATTATTGGCATTTCACTTGGCAGTGAAGAGTATCGACATCAATCTCGCCAACTGCACACTTCACTAACCCTGCCCCACTTCTCCTGCGTCTATTTGTATTCCATCTGGGCTGTCCTCGGCTGCTGAATGTGAATGGGAATCCTTAGCACTGCCCTGACGCGTCCTAAGATAAGGAAATGGAAAGGCATCACTTACCTGCTCACAGAGACAGTCCCCCTCTCCCTACCCCTGCCCACTTTGTACCTGGAGGTTTTGCAGCATTTAATAAAACACCATTTCCCACCACCCTATGGTTTTACAAAATTGCCATCTCAGAGCTCTTCATTAATAACCAAATATCTGCTTCTAATCTACTGTGAATTTTAAAGTTATTTCTGGGCTCTTAAAGTGGCAGATCTTAAAAAATGAAAGTTCACACACGTGGGAGCACAGTGTACCCACAGAGGCATGGTGGGAACTGCGGCTGCATTTGTTCTGAACGCTGACCATGGACACACCATGGTTGTTTAGTAAACTTAGGAAAAATGCTTCTCACCCAACATGTGACTGCCCCTTTAAACATGTAGTTCTCTGGTAGTATTGAAATGGAAGCCACTGTAGGGAATTCTGTCATATCAGTCTCATGCTGGGCATTATCAGTATGTGACAGATGTTGTTTGATTTAAAGGAATATCTAGAATACATAAAGAACTTTTACAACTCAACAAACATGAGCTGAAAAAAGAAAAGTGACCTCGTTAAAAATGGACAGTGGCCACAGTGGGATACCACTTCATGTCCATCAGGATAGCTATTATCAAGAAAAAGAAAAAACAAAACCCAGAAAATACAAGTTTTGAAGAGGGTATGGAGAAATTCAAACCCTTGTGCTTTGCTAGTGGGAATGTAAAATGGTACAGCTGTTGTGGAAAATAGTTTGGCAGTTCTTCAAAGAGTTAAACATAGAACTACTGTATGATCCAGCAATTCCACTCTTAGATACATAATTGGAAGAATAAAAAGCAGGAACTCAAACAGATGCTTGTGCACCAGTATTCGTAGCACCATTATGGGTGGTAACCAAAAGGTACAAACAACCCACTTGGTTTGAGTTACAAGTATTGTTACTCTGAGCCTCAGTCTCTTCCTCTGTCCAGTGGCATGACAGTGGTATGGTGATGGTAATAGTGTAATAATGGTGATGGTGACTTCATGATGGTGATGTTGATAATAATGGTAGTGTTGTTGACAGTGATAATATTTCACAGGATTGTTTTCAAGATTAAGATATAGTATGACTAAGATGATTGAGATTTGTGATAATATCCAAAACTTTAATACACCATGGTTCTTTAACATTTTAAATCCAAGAATCAGAATATTTTGTATGCTTTATGTCAAGGAGGTATGTTAAAGAGGTTCATATTTGCCTCAAAGGACAGACAGATATTTGGAAATTACATATTCTGTTTGGTTGTAGTCATGCATTGTGTGAGCCTAGATTATGAAATCTTGTTAATAATATTTAATGTCAGAATTACGTTAGTTTTAGTGGAGGTAAAATGGCAAAGCTATTCATTCTTTCCTAGGAGAGAGAGTTGGGTGTTTTGGTTTGTATCACTTGCAGCAACTTCCTGCAGAAGTTCTATGTTCTGAGCCTATCTTTGTGCTAGGTAAAAAGAGAAAATGATTTTGAAAAGTTAAATTCTTCACTAGACTTTTTTTGGGGGGGGTTATCGAAAGGCAAAGTAAGAATTTTTATATATTATAGAAGTTATCTTCACTGGATCTTAATTTACATAAATGTATCCAGGAAAAAAAGTGAATCCATCATTTTTTCTTTTTAATAGAAAAAGCCCTGAAATAGGGATTAGGAGTCTTTGACCCTAGCTTCCGTTTTGCCGTGTGTTAAACATGTGAACATAAGCAAATTAATTAACTATTGAGCATTAGTTTTCTCCTCTGCTGTGTGTCTAGTCACTCAGTGCTGTCTGATTCTTTGCTACACTTTGGACTATATCCTGCCAGGCTCTTCTGTCCATGAGATTCTCCAGGCAAGAATACAGGAGTGGGTTGCTACTTCCCTCTCCAGGGGATCTTCCTGACCCAGGGATTGGGCCTGTATGTCAGATGTATCTCCTACAAGGCAGATTCTTTACCCTCTGAGTCTAAATGGTTGTAAAAAAGTAGATTGCTTGTTTCATGTATCTATTGAGGTCAACTAAAATGATATTCATGAGAATGCTTTGTAAATTATAACATTCTGTATAAATAAAAAGTGTCATAATTTTATTGTCTATGATTATAAATCATAAAATGTATCATTAGTTGCATTTCACTTAGAACAAAAATACTACCAATTAAACTATATAGTGCCTTAGTATGCTGTTTGAGGCATGTAAGGATCACACCAGCCTCTTTTTGTTTGGAATATTCTTCAGCTATTCTAATAAATACAGCCAGTGTATCTTGCTTTCAATTGTATCTCTTACCAAGAGATAGGCAATGTTTTTTGCATGTAAATCAGTTACAAAACATACCAACATGCTTCATATTTTCCTAAATCTAGGAAAGAATTTGATTGTTCCATTGCAAGAAAACACAGAATTGCAATTGTACCGTCCATGATTAATATTTACTTTGCTAATTAATATTTGCTCCGCAATCATACACATTTTTGCTCTGTTCCCCTGCCTTTCTTCATATGCAAGAGTTTCATTTCATTGTTAAATCAAAGTACAGTATTCTGAAAACATTTTAAATGACAGTTGAACTCAGCAGGTGATGCCCCAGCAATGCACATTTCTCAACAGCTAAGCTATGTGCAATTTGCCCATGCACAGTTGATGAAAACTCCTTATGACTATCACCTGTCAGTCTTTGAGTGTAAGACCTCTGCTGATTTCAGGGATGTTAGCATGTGCAGGGAAAAGTGTCTCGGGATTAATTGAAAATTGCATTTATGTGATTAGCCACAATGTGACACTTTAATTATTGATATAAACTTCAGGTAGCACGTTGCTTATTGCAGCTTAGTAATAGGACTGTGAGAGTCCTTGAAACTAGTAAGGCCTCCTGAGGTTACGGAGAAACCGTCTGGTGCTGCTTCTGTGTTTGTAGGCAGTGTGGTATCTGCTTTGAGTCATGTCTTCTCCACACTAAACTCTGTCACTTTCTCACTTTCTTTAAACTTTGATATGGCATGATTTTGAAATCATTTCTTTTGATCACTTTTCTCGGAACTGGGACTCATTTTTCAAGCTTCTTTAAGGCACTGTATTTGGAATGAAACATTCTATGCCAGTTCTGGTTGTTAAAATGGTGGAAAGATCCATCATTAAGTTATTCAGAGAAAAAATGACTTTTCTTGAATTCCTGAGTAAGAAAAAAACTTGGAAATGTAAATTCTGCATATACTTGTGTAATTTTATTTTTAAACGGTGATGAAACAACCTTAAATGGGTCACGTTATTATTTTTATTTAAGTACATTTTTATTCTTACAATGATTATTCGGTAGTCTTTCTCACATGTCTATTATCTTCACAGTTCTTTTTGGAATGTTGAATGGATGGAGTCAGAATCAGGCTTCCAATTCTGGGATATACCTGTGATTAGTTTCCTAGGGATGCTGTAACAAAATACCACCCCCTGGGTGACCTAGACAGCAGAAGTCTATCCTCTCACAGTTCGGGGTACCAGATGTCTGAAATGACGTGTTGACTGGGCCACGCTCTGTCTGAAGCTAGTAGAGAAGAATCCTTCCTTGCCTCGTCCTAGTTTCCGCTGCTTTGCAGGCAAGCCTGGGCATGCATTACCTTGCAGCTCTACTGTTTCAGTCTCTGCCTCCATTTTTACATGGTGTTGGTCCTGTGTGTCTCTGTCTTCACTCGGTATTAAACTCTTCCCATGCTGAAGCTGAAGCTACAGTACTTTGGCCACCAGATGCGAAGAGCCAACTCATTGGAAAACACCCTGGTGCTGGGAAAGGTTGGGGGCAATAGGAGAAGGGGGTGGCAGAGGATGAGATGGTAGGTAGCATCACTGACTCAACGGACATGAGTTTGACCAAACTCCGGGAGACAGTGAAGGACAGGGAAGGAAGCCTGGCATGCTATAGTTCATGGAGTTCCGAAAAAAGTTTGACTTAGCGGCTGAACAGTAACACCATAAGGACAGCAGACATATTGTGTTATGGCCTACTCTAATGATCTTATATTGACTTGATTAAAATAGCAAATACCCTATTTCCAAATAAGGTTGCATTCCTAGATGCCAGGGAACAGGACTTCAGCTTATTTTGGTGGGGCAGACAGTTGCACCCATAACACTTGTCAACATTACTTTGTGGGTGGACACCAACTCATTACTACCCAAATCACTACTGTTTACCTAAAATACACCCTCCAGTTACTAATCTGATAATCTCTCTTAGCATTCAATCCATAGTTCTCAATTCTATGCAAATGTATTTAAAAAGAAAACTATCTGATTGTTAGTGGGTTTGCTGAAGTTCCCATAAACTTTGTGTTCCACATTCTCATATTAGACAAGTCCTGTAATCGTCTCAGAGAAAAACATTAAGTAGAATGTGACAAGACATTCTTAGACATTTTATGATGACTGCCGTCTCCTCTAGGTACTCACCATCCATTCCTTTAGCAATCCATCCTGTATCCAGTGGTTTGTTTGCCAGACCTATCATTTTCCACTTGAAAGTGGGGCTGATGTTGGCTTTCTTCCAGTTTTCTGTTTCCTTTGCCCTTCTTTAAGATTTCCCATAAAACAAGGATGATTTCACTTATAAGTTCTCTTAGAGCCTTGGGATACCATTCATCTAAGCCAAATGACTTGAATTCATACAAAAACAACTTTACTGCCCTTGGATTTTGTATTCCCTTAGGAATGCTTGTTCTATACTTGGCAGAGAAATCAGAAGCAAAAGCAGGAATTTAGGTGATCTGTTTTCTTCCTACCAAACTTCAATTTAACACCTTTTGTCCTTTGCAGTGGGTCCTCGCTTGTTTGCCTTTTATTTGTGAAATAATATTTTTTAAAGTGTTTGTTGTCCTTAACACTGAACATCTCTAAGCCCACTCTCTTTGGACTAAGGCTCCATAATGCCATGGATTCATATATATCCTCAGTTATTAGTTCTTTTTTTCATTTTTGGGACATATGCTTATTGCATGCATTTCCTCTTTATTTCTTTCACTTAAGATGGTTTGCCATTCCATAACTGGAATTGCATCAGTAAGGGCTTTTTGACTATCTTGAGTCGAGGATCATGCTTAGAACCATGTACAATGGAACCATGAGTTATGGTATTATTTTTGAAATATACCTATCTGTCTCTGTGGGCTATTTTTATAGGCTTTGCCCAACATTGTGTACTATAGGTATTATGATCTAAGATGACAGGATTTATTTTTTCCAAGATTTTTTATCACTTCCCTATCACTAAATAGCTCCTCTCCTGGTTGTAATTAGGTCTAGAGTGGTAGTTCTTAGTCATTTTTTTTCTATCATTGGAAAATTGAGATTATCAGAAAGGCTAGATAATAATTTTTTCAGAACTGTTACTTTTAATCAAATGAGATTTGTTTTCTTTTCCTGGACAAATGAAATCCTTACTATTGCTACTATAGTTTTCTTGCCTCTGTGATAAGGAGGGAATTTAGCCTCTTCACACAGTAAGGTGAACTAATTTTTCATAACAGTATCACTTTTATTTCCTTCTTATAAGTTCTATACCATGTTTTTCAGTGAAAAGTGAAGTCGCTCAGTCATGTCCAACTCTTTGGGACCCCATGGACTGTAGCCTACCAGGTTCCTCCATCCATAGGATTTTCCAGGCAAGAATACTGGAGTGGGTTGCCATTTCCTTCTCCAGGAGATCTTCCTGACCCAGGGATTGAACCCGGGTCCCCCGCATTGTAGGCAGACGCTTTACCATCTAAGCCACCAGGGAAGCTCTGATGTTTTTCTCTTTTTAGTTAAGCTTTTACTACAGGATAGTCTGAATATGGTGGAGGGAAGGATATGATGGGTCAGATTCTATTTTGTGGCCTTCAGCCTGAAGGCAGGCTTTAATCATATTTGAACAGGGTAGTTAAAAATCATAGAAGTTTCGGATGAACATGTACACACTCCTGTATATAAAATGGATAACCAACATGGATCTACTGTTAGCACGTGGAACTCTACTCAATGTTATGTGGCAGCCTGGCGGTGAGGGAGGTTTGGGGGAGAATGGATCCTTGTATATGTATGTCTGACTCCCTTTGCTATTCACCTGAAATTATCATAACATTGTTCATCGGCTATACCCCAATGCAAAATAAAAAGTTCATGACTTTGTTTAAATTTAAAAAAAAAAAATCTTTAAGAGAGCAGGAGTAAAAACAATGCTGCATCATAAGAAAGTTTACCTCATAGTATATCTTTGTTTTCTGCTGTATCCCTATTATCAGAAATGCTGCAGAATAGAGAACAGAGGAGTTATTTGTTAATAAAATAATGGTATTTTTCAGATCTTAAAGATTTGGGCTCGGTAGGGGCAACAACTTGTGGGGAAGTGACTAAGAGATACTTGTGAGGGCAAGACAAAAACCAATGGATTATCAGGGTTATTTTACTAATAATAGGCTTGTTTCTGCAGACCCATTTTAGCACTGGCTCCCTGTTTCTGATTAACAGGACATTCTTCTCTATTCTTTTCGGTACAAGGAAGGCATCCTTCTCATGGGACATTTTATGACCTATTTTTGTTAGGAAGGGCAAACTCTTCCTGTGTTTGTTCTTCCTCAGGTGTCTCAGTTCAAAATATTCAGTATGCCAAAGTTGCATATTTTGAGGTGGCATGTCATAAGCCCCTTCGTTATCTTTGGTATGAAATAAATATACTTAGTTGGAAAGCCCTAGTGACTTATGTTCAACTCTTGGAGATCAGAACCGTTCATTCATTGACATTAAATTTTGAACTTTGCATATTGGGATTCCAAATGTTTAGTGAATTTTACTCTCAAATCATATTTCAGAACCTATATATGTTTTAATGTACACATAGAATTTTTAGCTATGATATTTAAACTTATTATAGCTGAATATTTTCTCACTTTTCTGTGTCAGTTCTCAAAATGTTTTGTATATGCTTTTAAATTTTTAATTAAAAACAAATGAAGTATGAATACTTTTGTCTTATAAAATATCAAAAACCCAAGAAATACAGCACCTCTGGAAGCATTCTTAGAACCTGGTCTCTTCCTACTGCTTGAAAGTAATGAGAGTTATGAGTTTAGCCTGTCACTCCAAACATATCCCCTATACCTATGGCTCTCATTTTTTATCCTATAGAAAGTAGATAACTATTATTTTATGTATTCTTAGCATAAAATTATTTTATGTTTCTTTTAGTATATTCTATAATTTTCTTTACAGAGTTATCAGTATGTCTTCAGCATTTTTCCATATTTGTATAGAGCTGGTTGTTTTTTTTGTTTTTAGTTGCTGATACATTTAGAAAAATAACACTAATATATCCCAGTTAGATTATTCAGCCATTTTCTGATGATGGACCGTTAGAGTTTTCCAATGTTTCATAAAGTATATCATGATACAGTAAACATTTTGTACCGCTTTCTTGTGTATATATATGTGTAACTGCTTCTCTAGGAGGAATATCAAATAGTGAAAATACTGGGTTATAGGGTGTGAACATTTTTATTTTTCATAAGTAATACCATATAATTCTCCACTTCTGTTGCACCAATAAACCTTCCCAGTTACAGGACACACTCTTTTAATTACATTTCATTATCACTTGCTATTATTAAGCTTTTAAAAATTTGTTTAATGGAGGAACTGACCCACTGTTATTTATTATAGATCTGTAAACTAGTAATGGTTTAAAAACATTTAAATGGTTACATTTGAAGTAGTTGTATACATACTTACAAAGTAGCCTTCACTTTGCCACAGGGCCTAAAATATTTAATATCTATCCCTTTAACAGAGAGCATGCTAACTCCTGATCTAATGGAAAAGGATGGCATGTCATGGTATTAATTTGCATTTCTATGAACACTTAGTAAAACTGACCATATTTTCATATGTTTATTAGACATTTGTATTTCCTTATTTGTTTGTAAATTGCCTATTTGTATTTTTACTTATGCTTGTAAGTGTTAAATTGGTTGAATGGATTCTGTGTATATTCTGAATACATTTTGTAAGACTGCGTACCCAGTGGTCATCTTCCCCATTCATTCTGTTTTGCTAATAGAACTTCAGTTCATTTTCAGGTTCTGGGCAATGATGTCCTTCTGGGGATTTGAACACCATTAAAATCCTAAGTCGGGGGATATACAGTTAGAATTATTTTAAATAATTGTGGCAACTGCATTCCTGCTTGCCAGTGATTAGTTTAGGACTGAACCTGTGATGAAATGTGTCCAGTGAGATGTGAAGACCTCTGGGTATTTTCCCCTCATTTTGAAAATGAATAGTGGAATTATTTTTTCTACCCGTATGCAGCCTCTGTTTGCTTTCTTCTTGTGTGACTTCTGGAAATGTTATGCTCTTTTGAACATAACCAGATGAAATAGAGAAGTCAGGATATGAGAGTAACACAACAGCCTTGTAAATAGATGGGATGTACACTTTGAGCCTCTTTACAGTTTAGACTTTTTTTTGGTGGGTTTTCTGTTACTTGCAGCCAAGTACATCCTAACTAATGTATTTAACATCTGGCACTCTTCCATGTGAATTTTAGAGCTGTATTTTCATATTGCAGTCATTTAAATTGATTAGAACTATTTGCCTCTAGAGATTAATTTGAGCTTAAATGATATCTATAAAACATTGAGTTTTTCCATACATACCACATTATTCATGTCTCCTATTTAGGTCTTTAAACAAAATTTTCTCTAGGAAGATGATGCAATTCTTATTAGATATATTGTTATATACTTCACAGTTCTTATTCCCTTAAGAAGTAGCTTTTATTTTTTATTGCATTATATATTTGGTTTTTGTTAGTAGAAAAAATGTAAATTTTTAAATGTCTATACTGTACACTACTAACTTGCTGCATTTGTTCTTTTGATTTTAATCCTTTATCTGTGACTTTCCTTGACTTTTTTGGGAATCCAGCCATATCATTTACTAATAATTATAATTTTGTGCCTTGCATCCATTGTCTTGTAATTATTACATCTTCTGTCTGTATCTTATTGCATGTTTGGGATAATTACAATGTTCAGTAGAAGGTCGGAAAGGAGTTATGCATCATTATTTCTACTTCATTTCTGAATTTAGTGAGAAAGGCTTTAAATATGTCATATGAAATAGTATGCTTGCTGTAGGCTTACTGTGGATATATTCTACAGCAAATTAAGCCCCTCTTTTATTTAATTTTACTAATTTTTCAGGTCTTCTCTTTTTTAAATATGAATGAATATTGAAGGTTATAGAAGAACATTTTAGCCTCTATTCAGATGACACAGGTTTTTCTCCTTTAATATGTATCAATGCACTGAATTACATTGATGAATCTATTAATTAACAATTATTGTATTCCTAGGAAAATGTCTACTTTGTTCTAAGTAGACACAGATAGGTGCTCTAATATAATCTTTTAGAATTTTATTTGCATATTGTTTATTTCCCCCCAATAACTAGTTCTTGGATCTGTTTAATCCTCTTTCTATTTTCTTATTCTTTCTGCCTTCATTTTCATTTGTTATTGTTTTCTCAGATACTTTTGACTCTTTTTAATAAATTACTTAACTGAGTGCATAATACAACTTTAGTCTCTCCAGTTTTCTCTTTTAAGAACACTTAAGGTGATGAATTTAACTCTGAGAAGTGTTTTGACTTGGTTGTATAATTGTTATTAACTTCTCAGGAAAAGTAGTGGGTTAGATTGTTTCATTTAATTGTTAACCTTTAGCCATCATATGTCTAGTGCTTTTTCTAGACTTTTCACATAGCCTATCTAATTTGTATCATATACTATCTAATTTAATTCTCAAACAATTCTGTGAATTTTCCTTATTTCCCAGCTGAGAAAACAGATTCTGAGATTTTAAATGACTTGCCTTCTATCACTCAGCTTGTGACGGGTACAGCCTCTGTTTTATCTCTGCCACAGAGAATCTTTAGAAAACACAACTTAAGCAGGGCCGGCCATGCTAGCAACATGGTATATTTCATAAGATTTTCATCAGTTAAATGTTTCCCCAACATGTATTTGGATTTGGTGGATAGGATGGAACATAGGGACAGGAGTGAAAAAATTCTCAAATTTTGCCTGGAATAGTCCATATCTTCTGTTATTGGTTCTTTGAGCTTTGCTTCTTCAGTAGTGAAGAAATTTGAACTTGGATTTTTCTTGGAGAAGGTTAACATTGAAGCCATGAGCTAGTTTAAGGAAGTTTCATGGAAAGGAATTATTTCAGAATTATAGTTGTTGGAGCAAGGAGAAATAAGTTTTGCAAGCCACCTCCTTTTAACCTTGTTTCAAAATGCTACTTGTTGTGATAGCATCACCACATATGAAGATTATAAAGAAAATTACTGGTTTTCTAAAAGGAACTTGTTTCTCAAGCAAAGTCCATTTTTAACTAGGAGAACCAGGGGTATTAAAATTGGATTCATGACCTTCCTCAGGATTACAAACTGTCTTTTTTTTTTTTTTTTCTGAAGGACAGAGAAAGGGGTGAGCACATGTTTGCCTTTATGGGTCTTCATGGAATAGCCTAATCAAACATTTAGGAATATGATATAACCTCCTTTACAACATGCTGAATCACCAAACTGGCATTGTTTTAAGATATGAGGGAAACATAAATATGAGACTGTTTTTTGACTCTCTTAATGGTCAATGTATCCACAAATATTTTAATTACTGGGCTTGTGTTTATGGTGATGACAATGATAAACATCATTTCTGAGAGGATCTGATGATGTAATTCAGAGAAACCCACAACTTAGTGACCTCAAAACTTTCATTAAAGAAAACACTCTCTAGAAACTTTGCAATGCAATTATATTGATTAAGTTTTAGCAACTGATTACAATTTCACTTTATTTTTCTCTCAGGCAAGACACGTGATATTTTTCATATCACTTTCGAGGTTTTCATTAGGCTAGCAATGCATTAGAATCCTGACTTATTGTTTCTGTGAATGTCAGGGCCAGACATTTTCTGTTGTCATTTTTAAAATAAAAAAATGTATTTTTCCACATCCTTAATATTTGAGTTGGGTGATAAGAAAAAAATTCATTTTTCCAAGAAAATCTGCCATATACCTAACACATTCATTTCAGTGAAATTAGGAAATCATATTGTTTTTTATTTGCTTTGAGTATTTTTGCTTTTACTATTAATATTTTAACACTTCAAGAAGCAATATTTTGTGTTAGCCATTGTACCCTTGTGAAGATTATTAAATAATATTGTGAGCCCACTAACAAATTATTACTCCAGATGATAAACCCACCCTATTCAGAGGTAGATCTTGATTTTTAACAAGGAATATAGCTTATCAATATGCGGACTCTTTGTAGACTCATTTCTTTGTCTTTTCTTCCCCTGGTAATTAGGAGCTAAGACACTTGACATCTTATGTTGGTGTGAGGTTGAATTTGAGCCCGTCTTCTCTGGGCCTCGCAGGAGGAAACTGTGTGGAAGCAGTCTGGAACCGTGGAGGTCACTCTTCATTTCCTCAGTTTGTTATCCGGTTGCATTCCTATTTCTGCTTTTGCTTCACTTCACTCAGCTGAGCATGGCTGCTTTCTTGATTCTTTATATTTCACACCACTGAGCTTGATTGTTCTCAGGCCCCCCGTTGCACACTTGTAGCATTACTCACACTAATGGTCCAGACTTCAAATCCCAGTCAAGGCCAATCCCTCAAGATTCACAGATGATGAATTACTAGAGGACATGCAAAATACCCAGAGTGCTAAAAGCTCACTGAAGCTATTTCTGTGTAATATAACAGACTTGACCATTAGATTTTGCAGTTCGAATATTCAAATCCTCAACTTAGACATCTGATCAGTGAATTGTCTCAGTGATTATACTGGCGAGAGGTCCACAAAAAATTCTGGTGTATTGCCCCAGGATTTTTTTTAACATGTTGACTTTATTTGAGAAAATAAGCCCATTTCTTACTGACAGTCTGACAAACAATTTATCTTACTTTTTTGAAATATTTTTTGTTTTCCTTTCTGATAATGCAGATGACAAGGTCAGATTGACTAATAAACCTTTCTGTATAATCCAAACTGTTCCTTTGGAGAGTCATGAATAAACTATTAAAATCCAACCTATATCTCTATTGCCCATTGTCTTTTAAATTAAAAGACTCAATAGGGAATACTAGTTTCATTGCATGCATGGTGCTATATGGATTTATTTACAAGTCGATTCTCCAGCACTCTGGTGCATAGGTTCACTGGGGGTAGATTCATGAAGTTTTTGGGTTCCCAAGATGAATCCTTGTGTTTGATAGAAATTGTTGGTTAAGGCTTGATCAACTAGAACTTACAAGAAAGATTAGTTCTTAGAATTATTCTAGGTGTCCAAAATCTAGACTATCTGCAATGCTTGTTACTTCAGATTGATACAACACTGAAAATATTAGAGATCTTCACCCATTTATTTATTTATTAATATGTCTTGGGTACTTACTATGTGCTAGAGATGCCATTATATACCAGAAGTAAAAAAAAAAGAAAAATTGAAAAAAACTTGATGTCTCTTTCAAGGAACAGTTGCTTAATTTATTGCAGCATCATAGGATGTAGAGTCTCCATATCAGTTAAGCTTGTGTTTGTATAAATCTTTTTTCTTTGATATTAGTGTATAGTCGATTTACAATGTTGTGTTAGTTTCAGGTATATGGCAAAGTGATTCAGTTATACAAATACCTATATCCATTCTTTTTAGGTTCTTTTCTCATATATGTTATTAAAGAATATGGAGCAGAGTTCCCTATGCTATACAGTAGAACCTTGTTGGTTATACTTTTTATGTATGTTAGTGTGTCTATGTTAATTCCAAACTCCTACTTTTCTCTCCACCTTTCCCTTTTGGTAAGTATAAGTTTGTTTTCCATGTTTGTGAGTCAGTTTCTGTTTTGTAAATAAGTTCATTTGTACATCTTTTTAGATTTCATATGAGTGATATCATATGATGTTTCTCGTTCTCTGACTCACTTCACTCAGTATGATAATCTCTAGGTCCATCTATGTTGCTGCAAATGGCATTATTTGGTTCTTTTTACTGGCTGAGTAATATTCCATTCTATTTATGTACCACATCTTCTTTATCCATTCCTCTGCTGATGGACATTTAGGTTGCTTCCATGTCCTGGTGGTTGTAAGTAGTGCTTATATGAACACTGGTGGTGCATGTATTTTTTTGGCTTATGGTTTTCTCTGGATATATGCCCAGGAGTGGGATTGCTAGATCATATATAGTAGTTTTATTTTTAGTTTTTTAAGGAACCTCCATACTGTTCTCTATAGTGGCTCTATCGATTTACGTTCCCACCAACAGTAGAAGATGCTTCCCTTTCCTCCGCACGCTCTCTAGCATTTATTGTTTGTAGACTTTTTGATGATGGCCACTCTCACCAGTGTGAGGTGATGTCTCATTATAGTTTTGGTTTGTAATTATCTCATAATTAGCGATGTAAAGCATATTTTCATGTGTTTTTTGGTCACCTGTATGCCATCTCTGGTGAAATGTCTATTTAGGTCTTCTGCCCATTTTTTTACTGGGCTGTTTGTTTTATTTTGATACTGAGCTACATGAGCTATTTGTATATTCTGGAGGTTAATCCCTTATTGGTCACATCATTTGCAAATATTTTCTGTGATTCTGCAGGATGTTTTTTTCAATTTTGTTTATGGTTTCCTTTGCAGTGCAAATGCTTTTAAGTATAATTAGGTCCCATTTGTTTATTTTTGTTTTTATTTTCATTACTTAAGGGGGTGGATCCAAAAAAGATATTGCTGCAATTTATGTCAAAGAGTGTTCTGCTTATATTTTCTTCTAAGAGTTTTATAGTATCTGGTCTTACATTTAGGTCTTTGGACCATTTTGAGTTTATTTTTGTATATTGTGTTAGAGAATGTTCTCATTTTATTCTTTTACATGTCACTGTCCAGTTTTCCCAGCACCACTTATTGAAGAGACTGTTGTTTCTCCATCGTATATTGTTGTCTCCTTTTTTGTAGATTAATTGACCATATGTGTGTGGGTTTATTTCTTGGTTTTCTATCCTGTTTCATTGATCAATAAAGCTGTCTTTGTGCCAGTACCATTCTGTTTTGATTACTCAAGCTTTATAAGAGCCTGAAGTCAGGGAGCCTGATTCCTCCAGCTCTGTTTTGCTTTCTCAAGATTACTTTGTTTATTTGGAGTCTTTTGTGTTTCCTTACAATTTTTTTTTTCTCTAGATCTGAAAAAAAAAATGCCATTGGTAATTTGATAGGAATTGCATTGTGTCTGTAGATTACCTTTTGTAGTATAGTCATTTTGACAATATTGGTTCTTCCAGTTTAAGAAGATAGTATATCTTTCCATCTATTTGTGTCATCTTCAGATTTTTGGTCAGTGTCTTATAGTTTACAGAGTACAGGTCTTTTACCTCCTTAGGTAGGTTTATTCTTAGGTATTTTATTCTTTTTGATACACTGGTAAATGAAATTGTTTCTTTAATTTCACTTCCTGATCTTTCATTTTTAGTGTATAGAATTGTGACAGTTTTCTGTGTATTTATTTTGTATCCTGCAACTTTAACAGATTCATTAATAAGCTCTATTAGTTTTCTGGTAACATTTTTACAATTTTCTATGTGTAGTATCATGTCATCTGCAAACAGTGACAGTTTTACTTCTTTCTCAATTATTTTTCTTTTCTGATTACTGTGTCTAGGACTCCAAAACTATGTTTAATAAAAGTGGTGAGAGTGGACATCCTTGTCTTTTTCCTGATCTTAGAGGAAATGTTTTCAGCTTTTCACCATTAAGTATGATGTTAGCTGTAGGTTTGTCATATATGACCTTTATTATGTTGAGATAGATTTCCTCTGTGCCCCCTTTCTGGAGAGTTTTTGTCATAAATGGTGTTGAATTTTGTCAGGATATTTTTCTGCATCTATTGAGGTGATCATAAGGTTTTTGTTCTTCAATTTGGTGTTGTGTAGCACAATGAGTGATTTGTGGATATTGAAAAATCCTCGCATCCCTGGGATAAATCCCTGTTGATCAGAGTGGATAAACCTTTTAGTGTATTGTTGGATTCAGTTTGCTCGTGTTTTGTTGAGGATTTTTCTGTTTCTCTTCATCTGTGATATTGTTTCATTCCACTCATTTTGTCTAACTTTCTATGTTTATAGTCTCCATTTGCCATCTGCAGTGGAGAAGGAAATGGCAGCCCACTCCAGTATTCTTGCCTAGAGAATCCTGTGGATGGAGGAGCCTGGTGGGCTGCTGTCCATAGGGTTGCACAGAGTCAGACACAACTGAAGCAACTTAGCATGCATACATGCATTGGAGAAGGAAATGGCAACCCACTCTAGTTCTTGCCTGGAGAATCCCAGGGACAGGGGAGCCTGGTGGGCTGCCATCCATGGGGTCGCACAGAGTCGGACACGACTGAAGTGACTTAGCAGCAGCAGCAGCCATCTGCAGCGTTTTAGTTCCTCTTGCTCTTGATGTCTGCCTTTGGTTGGTAAGGCAAATCTAGAGGTTTGTGTAGGCTTCCTGGTTGGAGGGACTGATCCCTGTCCTCTGGTGGGTGGAGCTGAGTCTTGTCCCACTGAGGGGCAAGACTATGTCAAGGGGTGTGTTTAGAGGCCTATGGGCTCAGAAGTTGTGACCAGAAAGCAAATGGAATGTACAGGGGGATTAAGAAGAACAGCAGAAAGCCTTTGTTGTGGGACAGTGACCTTGCAGGCTCATTGGGTTTGAAGGCATGTGTGTGGCTTATTCTTAGTGGTCAGTCAGGAGTTCTCTACGGGGAATTGGATAGAAGCTCACGGAGATGCTCTGCCTGTGTTTCACTGTACACTGCTGCATCTTTATAATCTTAGATATATTTAAGCACCAATGTTGATTGGTAATAGGAAGTAATACTGGATATCCTTAGCACACATCCTAAATTGCTACACCACATTACCTGCCCACTTTTATGATTTGCCTTTGTAATATTTAGTATATTCGTGAAGAAACATACCTACAATATTTTCATACAACACTCTAAGGTCCCTAAGGAAAAGGTTTGTTGTTGTTGTTCAGTTGCCAAGTCATGTCCTTATGAACGAAAACACAAGGAAAAGGTAATAGCTGATTAATATATAACCTGTATATTGAATATTTCTTGAATAAATTCTAGAGGTGGCAACTTACAATGTACAGCACTGACATAGGTAAGAGTCACTAATTATTAGGTTGATGCAAACATAATTGCAATTTTTGATCATGAATTTTAAATCATTGTAACTAGGCTCAAGGACCATCTTTATTAATCAAAATAGGAACCATTACAATCACCACAGTTTTTTTTGCCAACGAGAAATAAGTTTGTTTATTCCTGTAGCATAAAAATCCATGTTTCATGATTTGACAGACTCTTGGAAAGCATTTTCTGAATCTTGCTGGTTGTGGAAGTGTTTTCCCTGCAGAAAGTTGTCAAGATGCTTGAAGTGGTAGGCTAGCCTGTTGGCAAGAGGTCAGGTGAATACTGGCAGATGAGGCAAAACTTCACAGCCCAATTTTTTCAACTTTGGAAGCATTAGTTGTGTGACGTGTGATAAGTGTTGTTGTGGAGAAGAATTGGGTCCTTTCTGTTGATCACTGCTTGCTGCAGGCATTGCAGTTTTTGGTGCATCTCATTGATTTGCTGACCATACTTCTCTGTAATGATGTCATGGGATTCAGAAAGCTGTAGTGGATCAGATGGGCAGCAGATCACCAAACAGTGACCATGACCTTTTTTTGAAGCAAGTTTGGCTTTGGGAAAGGTTTTGGAGTTCCTTCTGGGTTCAACCACTGAGCTGGTCATTGCCAGTTGTCATATAAATTCCACTTTTTGTTGCATGTCACAATCCAAAAAGAAATGGTTCGTTGTTGCATAAAATAAGACAACACTTCAAAACAACATGGTTTGTTTGGTTTTTTTTTTTTTGATTTGCAGTCAGCTCATGAGGCACCCACTTAATGAGCTTTTTTCACCTTTCTGATTTGTTTCAAATGCCTAACCACCATAGAATGGTTGACGCTGAGTTCTTGGGCAAATTCTCATTTAGTGTAAAAGGATCAGCTTCAGTGATTCCCTCAATTAGTTGTCAAATTCTGATGGCTGGCCACTGCATTCTTCATCTTCAAGGCTCTTGTCTCCTTTGCAAAACTTCTTTAACCACCACTGCATTGTATGTTTGTTAGCAGTTCCTGGTCACATGTGTTGTTGATGTTGCAAGTTGTCTCTGCTTTACAACCCGTTTTGAATTTGAATAAGAAAATCGTTCGAATTTGCTTTTTGTCTATTATCATTTCCATGGTCTAAAGTAAATATAAAATAAGCAGCAAGTAATAATATTAGTAAAAAATAATATTAGCAAAAAAGAGTGATACATGCACATTAAAATGATGTATAACATAATCACATTTATTTAAGAATGTATTCCAATATCAAATGGCGAATTTCAGCAATGCAAAACCACAGTTACTTTTCTACCAACCTAATACTTAATTATTCAAGCAATTAGTTTTCTAGTTTTCATACTGTAACACTCTCATTTGACCGCATTTTTTCTCATCATGAGAGCCAGAAGACTTTGGTTTTCAGTCTGACTTTGTCACTGGCTGTGTTAGCTTTAGCAAATTATATAACCTTTCTCCACCTCTGTTTTCCCATCAGTTTCTAAAAACCCTGGCTGATTTAATGCAAGTTCTATAGAAAAACGTTTGTGTTCTTTTTTTAGTAACTATAACCAAAATAGACCATTTGCAGCATGCTTGGTTTAAGAGTGTATTATTAGAAACAGATGCTATTAGGATTTCTCTATTTTTAATGTTGAAAATTTAGGAATTCCTTTCCAGGACATATTCTCAAAGCAGAATTGTGGTATTCATTAGCATGATCTCTAGGCTCTTAACTTTTAGACCACATAGGAACACAAAAGTTAAAGAGAAAAATGGAAAAAGTTTTGTGAATTAGACGAAAATGGTGGTTAGATTTACCAGCGAGAAATCTTGCTAGGGAATGAAAATTCATCCGACCCCGGTGATCCTGAATGTCATCTTACTTCCTAAGGTCAGAGTGACCTTAACTTTCTCTGTAATGAAGATGGATGTATTTTACTTTTCTCTAAGTTGTGGTTTTTTAAAAAATACATTCTCAAAAGCCATTTTTTTTTATTTCAGAAGAAAATGCAAGTTTTTAAATAAAGACTTACTTTCATATTTGAAAACCACATTTGAAAACTCTACAGATTAACTAAGGTATATACATTCATTAAACATTTGTGTATATATTCATGAACACCTTTCATTATCAAATATTTGAAAACACTATGATAAAAAGATGTTTTCTTTTTCCCATCTTGCTACACAACATGGAAATGGATATCCATGGCCTATGTCCCATTCAGAAGAATAGACACCTCCAACTCTCTAGATCAATGGAACAGTGTTCTCAGCTGAGTGTTGTGGATTTCATCCATCACAATGCTTATTTTGTCAGCATGAGGCCATCTGAGGTATATTTTCATCCTTCAGAATTTATTTGCTCTTACTACTGTCATTTATTTTGAATTCATGGAGGGAAACAGATGCTTTTAAATTTAGTGCACCTGGCTGCTGCTAAGTCACTTCAGTCGTGTCCGACTCTGTGCGACCCCACAGACGGCAGCCCACCAGGCTCCCCCGTCCCTGGGGTTCTCCAGGCAAGAACATGGGAGTAGGTTGCCATTGCCTTCTCCAATGCATGAAAGTGAAAAGTGAAAGGGAAGTCGCTCGGTCATGTCTGACTCTTAGCGACCCCATGGACTGCAGCCTACCAGGCTCCTCCATCCAGGGGATTTTCCGGGCAAGAGTACTGGAGTGGGGTGCCATTGCCTTCTCCGATGCACCTGGAGACAAGTGTATTAAATATTCATTTTATTTTAAGAATCTAAATTGCTAAGTCTTGTAACATGGCTTAACTGTGGTACATTTGTTTGCCTGTTCAAGTTCTTCTAACTCCTAATTTTGATGGAAATCCATGGAAAGTAGCCAGAAGTTCACTATTATTGGCTTGGCCGAGAAGCTAAGCAATTAGTCTAGGATTTCCCAAGCTAGATTCAGATTTTAAAATAAATACAGCATGTTCCAGTCTGAAACCTTGAAATTATATAAAAATAATCGATAAAATTGACAAACATATAAATCAGCTGCTAACCTGAGCAAAAATTTTGTCTATTGAAATAATGTTTTTTCAATTTTTATTTGCTTACTAAAATATAGATGATCTACTGAATGTGTCTTCGAAATACATTGTCCCCAAGTGTTAAATTTGGCAAATTCTTTTATCACAGGTGAAAAGAGTAGTGCACATCTAAAAATAAATCCAAAAGACCAGCCTAAACCAGGAAGGGTAATATAAGAAAGGCGTGTTCTCAGCATTCAGAAGGTTAATGATGTGAATAACAGTAGGGACAGTGTAAGTATAGAACCAGTAAGGAACATTCTCGAGGATCCTCAAAGTCAATAGAAGACAAAAGAAAATACACAGAAAAGATCCTTACCACCACTAGATATCAGGAAAATGAAGATTAAGATAATGAGTTGCCTTTACCTCTAATGAGATAGTACTCATTAGAATGGCTGAAATTAAATGGACTGACAATACCAAGTGTTAAGGATGTGAAACAACTGGAATTCTCATACGTTGCTGATGGTGAACATAAAATGCTACAACCACTGTTGAAAGTTTCTTAAAGGTTAGATATACATCTAGCATATCAGTTAACTCATTCCAATCTTACATGTACACCAAATAAAAATGAAAGCATACATGTCCATATAAAAACCCACATGTGAACATTCATATCAGTATTATTCACAATATACAAAAACAACCCAAATGTTCACCACACTGTTCTATTTTATTTATAAATTTAGATCATTTGATTTTTCTAGGGATACAAGTCATATTGGTGCTTACCTAGGACAAGGGCACAGAGGCATGGACCATGAAGGGGCCCAAGGAAACGATGAGTTTAATGCAGATGATCTGTATCTGATTGTGTGTTTTTTTTGTTTGTGCATGAACATAGAATGGACGTATACATGTGTCAGAACTCATGAACAGTATGTTTTAAAAGGATGCTATTTCTTGTACACAAATTGAACTTCAGTAAAATTTGTAAGAAGGTGACAGCAACGAAAGACCCTGGATAGAGAACTATAAACAAAGAAAATCAGGATACAAGTGAGAAATTGTCCTAGAGTGAGAAATAGGACAAAGCTCTGGTGGATATTTCCAGTTTTCAACTAACCTCTCTGCAAACTGACTGATAGCTGAGTCTGGGTTAATAATAACGACAGCACTTTAAATGGTAGTTGCATCTATAGTTTGTAGTCTACTTATTATGTGACAGGGTATATTATTGGATACTCTGAAATGTATACTCCATGTTCTGAGACTTAATTAAAACTTGGGGGGGTCACAGAGAAGTTGGCCATCATTCCTGACTCTTCCTTCTCTCGTTTCTTCCCTGTTGTGTTCTTTTCTGCTGCGCTTAAGGAACAATTTTTGTCACTTACAGTGTGATGTCCATACTCAGGCTTCTTTTGGTCTTAAATGTTATTTCAATCATCTTTTAAAGAAATTTCCTGGGAAAACAATCTCTTCCCTGCCCAAGGGGGCTTCTAGGAAATAGATTTTGTTTTTCCACTTGGATGAAAATACAGTAGATAAGAAAAAATTAGAATTCCTTTTTAATATCCACAGTAGCCCCATGGTATGGAGACAGAAGTCTTAATTTCCTTGTGAGGCAAATGAGGTGGTAGAGTTTTACAGGCTCTACTTGAATTCACACAAATAGTAAGTAGTAATCCTACTTTCTAGGATTTAGATTTGGTTCCAGGCCTTTCTGGTTGCAAATAATGCACTGTCCATCCCTTAACCTTGGTCATCAAATGCAGATTGGAACTTCGCCCAGCTGGAGTCAGAAGGGGCCCAAAGCATCTGAAGCCAGTAACTGACAGAGAGGTAGCATATTTGGGTTGTGATTTGCTGGAAAATC
Source organism: Odocoileus virginianus (assembly GCF_023699985.2). Classification (NCBI taxonomy): domain Eukaryota; kingdom Metazoa; phylum Chordata; class Mammalia; order Artiodactyla; family Cervidae; genus Odocoileus; species Odocoileus virginianus. The sequence goes on from NC_069691.1 coordinate 5,774,311, forward strand.
TAGGAGTCAGAGCACAGGAAGAGATTGTGATCTGATATATGAAGCAAAACACAAAATGAGGTTGCCATTCATTGATTATGTGACTATTTGTCTCTACAGTATGCCAAGCACTTATTACGCCCTGCAGGTCCTGCATTGAAGACAACATAGCTCTGGCCTCCTGTGAAACTCTACCTTGAAAGTGGGGAGATAGACGCTTGGGCCGATGTTTGTAATTCAATAATTTGTGATATAGGAATGCAGATGGTACTGTGAGGTTTATATGTGGGGGCATCTTGGTAAAGCCAGAGAAAGCATTTCGGAAAAGATGAGGTTTAAATAAAGCACAAGTTGTCAGGTGAAGAGTGATTTAAGACATTCCTGGAAAATTCATCAGCTCTTGCTCATGCAGAGACATGACATAAAACAGTTGTCTGGGGACACTGCGCCTATTTGTCAGAGTTGGAGTGGAGAGTGAGTGTGAGTGAGGCGCTGTGATCCAAGTGAGGGAGGTTGGAGTAACAACTCTATAAAGTGTGTTACATTAATGAGTTTCAACTATTTTCTTAAAACTTGGGTAACCATAGAAGGGTCATGTATGGATGTGAGAGTTGGACTATAAAGAAAGAGTGCTGAAGAATTGATGCTTTTGAACTGTGGTGTTGGAGAAGACTCTTGAGAGTCCCTTGGACTGCAAGGAGATCTAACCAGCCCATCCTAAAGGAAATCAGCCCTGGGTGTTCTTTGGAAGGACTGATGCTGAAGCTGAAACTCCAATACTTTGGCTACCTGATGCAAAGAGCTGACTCATTGGAAAAGACCCTGGTGCTGGCAAAGATTAAGGGCAGGAGAGGAAGGGGATGACAGAGGATGAGATGGTTGGATGGCATCACCGACTCAATGGACATGGGTTTGGGTGGACTCTGGGAATTGGTGATAGACAGGGAGGCCTGGCATGCTGCAGTTTATGGGGTCGCCAAGAGTCAGACACGACTGAGTGACTGAACTGAACCGAACCATAGAAGGACCCTCAGTATATGAACGTTATGCTATACATTTGTAACCTTGCTGATCTGAAAGGTGGGCTGCACATTGTCATGGGGATGCAGTTATCATTTTCAGTCTCCCTCTTTCTGGTGCCCTGAGCAAGATGTGAGAGTGCTTCTGCTGTAGTAGTTGGGAATACACAGGTTGTTGTGGTTAATTCTGCAGGATTGGCAAAGTTCACCTTTGAGTTTGGCAGCAATTACTGATCACTAAGTGTGTGCCAGACCCTGGGCTATGTTCTTACTGTAAGTTATTTAATGTAATTCTCACAATCACTGCATAATATTGATCCTTATACTCAGACATTAGGTATCTAAGCTGATAAATACTATGCCATCTGAGGTATTCCTTACACTTCCCAGTTTGGTTGATTCATACCAAAATTTTATCCAAGAGACTGGGAGCAGAAATAATGAATGCCACTTTAAGACAATGTGAGCAAATGCCAGGGGCTTCTGTGGTACCTCAGTGATAAAGAATCCGCCTATAATGCAGGAGGCATGGGTTCGATCTCTGGGTTGGGAAGATCTCCTAGAGGAGGGCATGGCAACCCACTCCTGTAATTCTTGACTGGAGAATCCCATGGACTGAGGAGATTGGTGGGCTACAGTCCATAGGGTTGCAGTGTCAAAGACGACTAAAGTGACACAGCACACATCTTCTATGTCTTTATTTACTTACTGTAGTAAACTTGGAAAAATCATGTATTTCATAGGTGATAAAAGTTCATGTTGAAGAACAGTCAACCAGCCTACATAAAACACTGAGACATAAACTCTTATTTTTTGAGCCATTGACCTTCCAGAATTATTGCTACACTATACCCTAATCCAACATATTATTTATACGTACATTTATTTATTTAGAGTGACATATGTATGTTTTCTATTTTTAAAATGTCTACTAGAAGACTCTATTTTGGTTAAAAGGGAACCAAGGACATGTCACCAGGCTTCACTAGAAGCCATATTTGGGAACTCAAATCAGCTAGGGCCAAGTTTTCCATCTAATCCACTGACCTTCCAGCACTGCCATACATGAGCACCTGAGTAATAGCCAGCCTGCCCCTTATTCTGATTTTGGCAATATGAGCCCTGGTGTAGCGATGGGCAAATTGAAACTAAGAGGAGAGACTTGTTCATGGTCAAAGGTTTAGTTAATGGTAGAGGTTATATTTGAATTAATTTGCTTACTTATCACAGCTTATATGACTTCAGAGGTCATTGTTTTTCTAATACTCCAGACTGTTACTTATCTTACTGATTTATTCAACAAAGTTTCTTAATGTGCTGTTGTGTTGGTATTGAATTTTTTCCTCTATTTTTTTTTATATCATCATGTCCTCACACCCTCCCTTCTTTGTTCCAGCTTAAAGGCAGATAAGCTGGGTAGCTGGGGTCCATACAGAATTAAGGACTGGCTGAAGGAGACAACCAACCAGTTAGTGATAAAGCCACAACCATTAAATCTGTGCCTGTCATCTTAGTAGAAATTTTTTCTACTGCAGGAAGGTAATATCAGAATGTTTCTCTTTCTCACTCTCTTTCCCTGTCCTGCAAGACTGTGTGGGTGTGTTGGATTCTATGAGTTTGTTTGCAGAACCAAACTCAACTGCATTTTTCAGTTAAGTTCAGTCGCTCAGTCGTGTCCGACTCTTTGTGACCCCATGAATCGCAGCACGATTTATCCCCAATTAATAAATAGCTTCACGTTATTTACTAACAAACAGCTCATATTCTAGTTTGCACAAATATTCTTTCAGACTAGAAACTGTGGGAGAATGAGAGGCCTTGTAAGCTGTCTACCAGGTACCTTTTAAATATTATTTGATGAGCTTTGTCTGCGAGGGTGAGAGAACACATTTAGGCTGCCTTTTCCTCAGATCCAACCTGCCCAGAACTGACTTATCTGCAATTAATATGGATTTGATACACAATAAAACAGAGTGAAAAAATATCGGTTTTGGGAATTTGAAAATATTAAGTTTGTATTTCATGTCTGCTGATGTGTGCTCTTAGGCAACTCACTTAAATTCTCTTTGCCTCTGTTTTCTTAGCTGTAAAATGAAGATAGGGTAATAAGTGAATGTTCTCCTAAAGCAACTATCAGTCAGCTCTGTACTTCATTCTGGAGCAAGAGTTGTATAGTCTTTGATACCAGGAGAAGTGTGAATTTCTTCAGTCTCAAGGGATTGAATGGTGGGAGCCTTGGGAAAGATCTGTACCTTGACACAGAAACTGGTCAGTGTCTTAGTGCCTTGTGTCTCTGTCATCATGGTCAACGTAGAGACATGCTTGTACTTAATAAAAACTGCTTATGCAGTGGGCTCCAGGACTCAGCATGACGATGCAGAGAGGAACGTCACTTTCCTATATCTTGATGAACACTGAAAATTCAAAATCACAGTGCACTTCATCAGTGAGAGTGGTAGGACATCATTGGAAGAAACTGAGACCTTGAAACTGGCTGTCCAAAGACTAGTCGTCATGGTGACTGGTCCTATTGTCTGTGAGTGAATTTCAGGCCCCTCCTGGCCAAAGGCAGGAGGCAAGAGCCAGAGAGGAGAAATAATTTATAATCTACATAATCTTTCCTCAAATTCTGAGTCATTCCTTAGGGTGAGGAAGCTTGGAGAATAAAATTTTCATTATAGGCATCAGGATTAGAATATTTTAATTTGAATATTATTGTCCTTTTTTAGCCTTATTTTTATTTCACGATGACCAGGTTAGGCCTATGGCTATAATAATGTCTTCTATTTATTAGGTTTTTTGTAAGGACTGGACATGATATAGCCCATAGCATAGCATAGTTATAGCTATAGCTTAAGTGGAGTTAGGTAATACTGTTCATAGCCTAATGTGTAGTAAGGCAGTCAAAATTATTATTTTAAATCGATTTTTATCAGGTATCACTGCTTAAGATAATTGAGGCAATACATTGTAACCCTCCAAAACCTAACATTTGTATAATATTATTCTTTTAAAAACTAATTTTTGGAAACTTTTTTTTCTTTTTTTTTTTTAACTAACATTACTGATATCTCTGTGATCTTCCCTCTCTTCATCTTCTGACTCTAACATACCATTTACTACCTTGATCATACCTTTAACTATGTAGCTATCTTAGCTCTCCAACTAGCTCATGGAAGACTGAGAACCATATCTTTTGTTCAGTGTGATGGTCAAAATATTTATAACCAATGTGGTATAGACCCACATTGGACCTCACTAATTAGTGAAGTGGATAGACTTCACTAATCATGAAGGCTGGCTGTGAACGATCTGGTCAAACTGGCACATATCAGAGGAATACTGACACAGTTTTTATCTCTTTGAATCCTTCATAATGACTCCCACATAAAAAAAGCTCAGCATGTGCACCCGTGGCTGATTCAAGTTGATGTATGGCAAAAACCACCACAATATTGTAATTATCCTCCAATTAAAATAAATAAATTAATTGAAAAAAGAAGCTCAGCAGATATTTGTGATTAAAGTTGGAAAGTTTCTAGAAAATGATATCTGAAGAGGCTGACTGACTGCCAGAAGTCTTCCAAAGATTATACTCACCTTAAGAAATTTATCCCTGTTAGGTCTTCAGCTTTGTGCATTCAAAAACTCAGATTAACTGCACTTAAAATTTATTTATGAATTGGAATTCCATTTAATTTATTTAAAGTGAGAAATATGCTTTGCTATTCACATTGGGCTCAGCAGTGCATTCCTTAGATAAAAGCTAATTTATGTAGGAGTCAAGTTATTCTGAGAGGATATTGTGATTTGCATTATGTTAAGGGAGACACATTCTTATATTTGTGGTCAACTGGATTTCAACAAAAGTACCAAAGCAATTCTGTGAAGGAGTCGATAGTCTTATTAGCTGGAAAAATTAGATATACATAGGCAAGAAGGAAAAAAAAGACTACTTCCTTACCTCTTAATCCAAGAAAGAGAGAGAGAGAAAATTACAGAAAGATAAAACTTTTCACTTAATTTTGGAAATTTTGTAAAGGTTAACAAAAAATCCAAAGTGCTCTCAGGGTGGTGGAACAGCTGACAAAGTCTGAGAAGTTTGGCCTGTTTTGGTCTCACAAGGAAGTCTGCATTTGTACTTTGTCCTGCCTGCTCTAGTGGCTGGTCTGAAGTGACTTTACTCCCATGGTTGTGCCCAGTAGGTAAGGAGTTAGGCTCAGTTAAAATGAATCACAGCCCTAAATTTAAGAGTTAAAATCATCAAACTTCTGGAAGAAATCAAGAGAAATCTTTGTGACTTGAGTTAGACAGGAATTGCTTAGATCAATAAAAGAAATAATTGATCAGTTTGACTTTATAAAAATTTAAAAACTTTTACTCTTCTGAAGAATGAAAATGAAAAGACCACTAACAAGTTGGGAAAAAATGTTTGCAAAACATATCTGATAAAGGCATTGTACCAGAATATATTTAACATATTTCTTGTTCAACAACAAGACAACCTAATTTTTTAAAAATGGGCAACATATATGAATAGACCCTTCATGAATAAGATATACAAATTGTCAACAGTGCCTGAAAGGATGTTTAATATCATTAATCATTAGAGAAATACAAATTAAGATCACAATGATATACTTCTACACACCCACTAAAATGACTGTAATCCAAAAGACTTACACTACTAAATGCTGGTGAGGTTTTAGAGAAACTGAAATCCTCTGGCACTGCTGTTGAATATGTAAAATGGGTACATTTACATATACTTATATCTGACCCAGCAGTTCCATGCCTAGGTATCTATTCAAGAAAAATTAAGACATAGGTCCTCTTAAAGACTTGGTTGTTCATGGCAGCTTATTCATGCAATCCAAATATTCCTGACAGGCAAATAGATAAATTTAGAGCTATACAAGGGGGTGCTATTCATCAGTTTAAAAAATGATTTACTGATATCTACAATAACATGGATGAATTTCAAGTACCTCATGCTAGATGAAAGAAGCTTAACACAAAAGACTATATATTTATGACTCCACTTATATGAAATTTCAAGAAAAGGTGAATCTGTAGAGATAGAAGGCAAATTTAGATAGTCTGGGACTGTGAGTGAGAATTGATTGCACATGGCAGAAGGGAACTTTTTGGGTGATGGAAATGTACTAAAACTGGCTTGTGATCATGATTACAAAGCTATATAAATTTAGTAAAATTATTCAACTATATACTTATGATGGGTATCTATCATGATATATAAACTATGCCTCAAAAAAAGCTGTACAAAATATTCAGAAATAGAATTGGCTGCTAGATAAAATCTTGAAACATCAAGCTCTATAGATTGGCTGTCTATCTCTGCAACAGAAACGTTTACCTCCCAGAGAAACTTGCCGGGCTACATCCATCTTGAACAGTGAAAAAAAGGAATTAGGAAGATATTTTGGTGGTTCCATTTATTCAAAAGTCTTCACTCACCAAGCCCATTTTATTTTTTTTTAAATTTTTATTGAGATATAATTGGTTTTCAGTGTGTGTCAGTTTCAGTTGTACAGCAAAGTGATTCAGTTTTATCTCTGTATATATATAGGACAGATCTAGATCTGTAAGAATAGACTTACACACATATCAGTTCAGTTGCTCAGTCATGTGCAACTCTTTGTGACCCCATGAACCACAGCACATCAGGCCTCCCTGTCCATCACCAATTCCCGGAGTCCACCCAAACCCATGTACATTGAGTCGGTGATGCCATCCCAACCATCTCATCCTCTGTTGTCCCCTTCTCCTCCTGTCCTCAATCTTTCCCAGCATCAGGGTCTTTTCCAATGAGTCAGCTCTTTGCATCAGTGGCCAAAGTATTGGTCAGCTTCAGCATAAGTCCTTCCAATGAACACCCAGGACTGAGCTTTAGGATGGACTGGTTGGATCTTCTTGGAGTTCAAGGGACTCTCAAGAGTCTTCTCCAAAACCACAGTTCAAAAGCATCAGTTCTTCTGTGCTCAGCTTTCTTTATAATCCAACTCTCACATCCATACATGACCACTGAAAAAACCATAGCCTTGACTAGATGGACCTTTGTTGGCAAAGTAATGTCTATGCTCTTGAACATGCTGTCTAGGTTGGTCATAACTTTCCTTCCAAGGAGTAAGCATCTTTTAATTTCATGGCTGCAGTCACCATCTGCAGTGATTTTGGAGCCCAGAAAAATAGTCAGCCAGTGTTTCCACTGTTTCCCCATCTATTTGCCATGAAGTGATGGGACTGGATGCATATGTGTATATAAATCTATTTCTTTTTCAGACTCCTTTCCATTATAAGTTATTACAAGATACTGAATATGGTTCCTGTGCTCTTCTGTAGGTTCTTACTGGTTATTGACTTTATATATAGTAATATAGATATTTAAATCTCAAACTTCTAATTTCTATCCCTTCCCCCTTTCCCCTTTAATTCTGATAGTTTGCCACTTCAATTATATCCAAAGAGGCCAAGTCGCTTCTTTTTTTAATTATTTAATTGGAAGGTAATTACTTTACAATATTGTGATGGTTTTTGCCATACATCAACATGAATCAGCTATAGGTGCACATGAGTCCCCCCATCCTGAACTCCCTCCCACTGCCCTCCCCACCCCATCCCTCTGGGTTGTCCCAGAGTACCAGCTTTGAGTGCCCTGCTGCATGCATCACACTTGGATTGGTCATCTATTTTACATATGGTAATATACATGTTTCAATGCTATTCTCTTAAATCATTCCACCCTCTCCTTCTCCCACAGAGCCCCAAAATCTGTTCTTTACATCTGTGTCTCTTTTGCTGCCTTGCATATAGGATCATCATTACCATCTTTCTAAATACCGTATATATGCATTAATATACAGTCATGGTATTTCACTTTCTGACTTACTTCACTCTGTATAATAGGCTCTAGTTTCACCCAGCTTATTAGAACAGATTCAAATGTGTTCCTTTTTTATAGCCGAGTAATATTCCATTGTGTATATGTACCACAACTTCCTTATCCATTCCTCTGTCAGTGGACATCTATATTGCTTCCATATTCTAGCTATTGTAAAATTGCTACAATGATTACTGGGGTCCCTGTGTCTCTTTCAATTCTGGTTTCTTCAGTGTGTATGCCCAGCAGTGGGATTGTTGGGTTATATGGCAGTTCTGTTCCCAGTTTTTTAAGGAATCTCCACACTGTTCTCCATTGTCGCTGTACCAGTTTGTATTGCCACAAACAGTGTAAGAGGGTTCCCTTTTCTACACACCCTTTCCAGCATTTATTGTTTGTAGACTTTTTGATGGCAGTCATTCAGACCGGTGTGAGATGATACCTCATTGTGGTTTTGATAATTAGTGATATTGAGCATATTTTCATGTATTTATTAGCCATTTGTATGCATTCTTTGGAGAAATGTCTGTTTATTTCTTTTGACCACTTTTTGATTGGCTTGTTCATTTTTCTGGTATTGAGCTGCATGACCTGCTTGTGTATTTTGGAGATTAATTCTTTGTCAGTTGTTTTATTTGCTGTTATTTTCTCCCATTCTGAAGGATGCTGTTTCACCTTGTTAATTGTTTCCTCTATTGTGCAAAAACTTTTAAGCTTAATTAAGTCCCTTTTGTTTATTTTTGTTTTTATTTCCATTGCTCTGGGAAGTGGGTCATAGAGGATCTTGCTGTTGTTTGTCACAGAGTGTTCTGTCTATGTTTTCCTCTAAGAGTTTCATATTTTCTGGTCTTACATTTAGAACTTTAAACCATTTTGAGTTTATTTTTGTGTATGGTGTTAGAAAGTGTTGCAGTTTCATTCTTTTACATGTAGTTGACCAGTTTTCCCAGCACCACTTGTTAAAGAGACTGTCTTTTCTTCATTGTATATTTTTGCTTCCTCTGTCAAAGATAAGGTGTCCATAAGTAAGTAAGTAAGTAAGTAAGTAAGTGTTAGTCACTCAGTCATGTCTGACTCTTTGTGACCCCATGGACTATAGCCCACCAGACTCCTCTGTCCATGGGATTCTCCAGGCAAGAATATTGGAGTGGGTTGCCATGCGCTTCTCCAGGGGATCTTCCCAGCCCAGGGTTTGAACCCTGGTTGCCTGCATTTCAGGCAGATTCTTAACCATCTGAGCCACCAGGGAAGCCCTAAGGTGTCCATAGGTGCATGGATTTATCTCTGGGCTTTCTATTTTGTTCCACTGATTTACATTTCTGTCTTTGTGTCAGTATCATTCTGTGTTGATGACTGTAACTTTGTAGTAGAGTCTGAAGTCAGGAAGGTTGATTCTTTCAGTTCCACTCTTCTTTTTCAATTGCTTTGGCTATTAGAAATTTTTTGTGTTTCCATACAAATTGTGAAATTATTTGTTCTAGTTCTATGAAAACTACTGTTGGTAGCTTGATACAGATTGCATTGAATCTATAGATTCCTTTGGATAGTATATTCATTTTCACTATTTTGATTCTTCTAACCCATTAACATGGTGTATTTCTCTATCTATTTGTGCCATCTTTGACACAACACTGTCATCAGTGTTTTATAGTTTTCTACATATAGGTCTTTTGTTTCTTTAGGTAAATTTATTCCTAAGTATTTCATTCTTTTTTGTTACAATGGTGAATGGGATTGTTTCCTTAATTTCTATGTTTTTTCATTGTTAGTATATAGGAGTGCAAGGGATTTCTCTGTATTAGTTTCATATCCTGCAACTTTATTGTATTCATTGATTAACTCTAGTAATTTTCTGGTGGTATCTTTAGGATTTTCTATGTAGAGGATCACATCATCTGCAAACAGTGAGAGTTTTACTTCTTTTCCAGTCTGGATTCCTTTTACTTCTTTTTCTTCTCTGATTGCTGTTGCTATGAATTCCAAAACTAGCTGGATAGTAGTAGTGAGAGTCGGCACCTTGTCTTATTCCTGATTTTAGAGGAAATGCTTTCATTTTTTTTGCCATTGAGAATAATGTTTGCTTTGGGTTTGTTGTATATGGCTTTTATTATGTTGAAGTATGTTCATTCTATGCCTGTTTTCTGGAGAGTTTTTATAAAAAATGGGTGTTGAATTTTTAAAAAGGCTTTCTCTGTGTCTTTTGAGATAATCATATGGTTTTTATCTTGCAATTTGTTAATATGGTGTATCACATTGATTGATTTGCAAATATTGAAAGATCTTTGCATCCTTGGAATAAAACACACTTGTTCACGATGTGTGATCTTTTTAATATGTTGTTGGATTCTGTTGCCAGAATTTTGTTGAGGATCTTTGTGTCTATGTTGATCAGTGACATTAGGCCAAGTCATTTCTGAGGTCCCTTTTCTGCAAGTTACTGGAAAATATTTAACTGTGGTCCCACATACAACTGCACTCACTCACTCTCTCTCTCTCTCTCTCACACACACACACACACACACACACACACACACACACACATTACCACTTCATAAATAACCTACAAAGCTCCTTTATTCCTGGAGAAATATTACCTGGCTTCCCCAAAAACTTACAAATAAATCTTTACCATATTTGAGTTTTGTAGACATGGAAAATAGTTTTTAAATGGGGAGAATATATGCTACAGTAGTATTTTAGGGTATTCATAAATTTCTCCAAGTAGAAGTGGAGCACTGAGATATATATTATTCATTATTTAAAACCAGAAAGGGTAGGGAAAAGATGGAAAACATGAGTATATGTGCAGAGTAAGGCATTTACTTCTCCAAAATACAAATAAAATATTTTGGAGGAAAGGATTTAAAGTAAGAATTTTAAAGTGTTAGTTAGTTGCCTATAAATTTATTTTTCAAATCAATCAGATGATACAAGGCAATACTCTAATGAATGAAACACTTCTTTCCAACTAATAGATTCAGCTTATGGTTGCAATGGCCTTTTCAGAACTGACTTAACCAAAAAGTGACAATGGAAATAGTGAGTGGGTTCTTTTCTGAGGCTCTGTGTATCATTCTACTATTACTACTGTGGAAATCATGAGTTGGTACAACCAGGTCTGGTTTGAGTAGGATGGCATTAAGAAACAGATTAGATTCAGACACACCATAAATATCGCACAGTGACTTACATAGCAGGCCAAGTCAAAGCCTGGTGAACCAATATTTCATCCTAAGTACAGTGCATATGGAGGATGTCCAAAGAAGTTTCTGATTGCTGCTACCCCAGCAAGACTTTTTTCCATTAATGATGGGGCTCATGGCAACATTATTCTGTGCAGCTTCTCTTCTGCTCATGTGTGTGGGCCCATAAGCAAATGACACTTTTAGAATTTTTTTACTTATATAGTTCAGGACTTCTTCAGTGTGAGATTCTTATCAGGTAAATTATTTTTTTAAAGTGGACTCTCATAAGACTATTTATATTATTCCCAAAATGTTTTTGTTGCTGTTGAAGTGTATATTACCTCAGGTAAATCATTCATGTCAGTAGTCTCCAAAGAGAGTTAGGAGCATACATATAATTAAATGAGCAGGATAATCCATTAAGGAATGAAGACAAAGTACTAGAAATTCCATTTCAATTGTTATCTAATGTTAAAAAATATTAATTAATAGCTTAAACTTCATCAGGATTTAGTATATGGATTAGAAGTGGTACATCCATCTGATTGTGTGAGTTGGTCACAAATGGTCTATGGATTACTCTGAAGGAAGACCGAAGTCCCACCTTTCGGAGGGACTGATTCAGTATCATTCCTGCGTGTTTATGAACTTAAAGCACAGTATACTTCACAAAGTAAAAGATGGTCTTAAATCTGTGGGTGGAAACATAGCAGAAAAATACAAATATAAGAAACTCAAACATGGCAGCAACATTTCTGGGAGTGGCTCTTTGGCAACCTACCACAAAGTCAGAACAATGGCTACCTAATCATATCTGTCAAGAAGGTGGCCAGTTACTGCCTTATGTTGGATCATGTGAGACTTTAGCAATACTGAACTGGAGTTGCTGTGTGTCGTCATCTGAATTGAACCAGTGAATGGCCTCCCAGGTTCTACGTCTCCACACGTTCCTCCACTGTCTTCTGCCTGGCCCTCTTCACTCTATGTTTGGTCCCAGGCCTCTGTAGGCATTTGAGTTTCTCATCTGATTTGTCTGATCATTATTTTTATACTTTATTGTTTAACATTTTGTAATTAAATCTGTCAAAATAAATGTCATGTCCCTCACAAAAAAAGATGGCCAATTAATTGTTAAAATTATAAAGAAAATTTATTGAAATTAAAATTTACATCCACCTTTGTTAATAAAGAAGTAAAGTGTGTTGAAGCTTAGTTAATGATAGTAGAACACAGAGTGTTTGTTGAAGTCATTTTTTTTTAATTGGATAGGTAATCAAGCCATTTGGAGACCACCCAGTAAGAAACACCACTTAGAATTTGTTTCCATGATTCTTGATGTTTCTGGCTGAGAAACATGTATTGGGAGATATGTATCAGGAGACATGTATGTGAATTCAGAGTGGCAGCTCAGAAACTGGCAAATACCAAATATCAGAAATGGGTGAATTCTGTGGTTTATTGTACATTTGATATTCTGAATATGTGAGCTTTGATAACTGCATTGGTTGCTAAGTGTCTGGTCATCTTTGTAAAAATCTGGACCATTGTCCTTGTGTTCCACTCGCCCAGGGTTACATTCAGTCGACATTGACATTTGAAAATGAAAAGTAGCACAGTTCTGACAGCAGAATAAAAATTTCAAGTTAGATGTCAGGAGGTAAAAGGCTAATCATGAAAGCCTAAAGTATATGTGACAAAACAACTGACCCTCACATCTGGAGAAAAAGAAGACATATATTTGGATTAACTCAGCTATTCTGCTAGTAGTCATCTGCCTAGAGGTTCCAACTTTTCATATTACATTGAATTAATTAGTTGAATATTTATTGAATGCCTACTAAGTGATGAGTGCTAGAAATAATTGATGTCATTATTCAGCATTTTCTCTGCCTGCTGCTGCTGCTAAGTCGCTTCAGTCTTGTCTGACTCTGTGTGACCCCATGGACAGCAGCTCACCAGGCTCCTCTGTCCACGGGATTCTCCAGGCACGAATACTGGAGTGGATTGCCATTTCCTTCTTCATTTCTCTATCTGGCTGTGGGCTAAACCTCTTGAATGTATCGCTATGATGAATGCTATAACATTTAAATTAGGTGTTATAATTACAATTATAGAAATAAGGAAGTTGAAGGACAAAGAGGCAAATTACTTGGCCCACTTCTAAACAGGAATTTCTGGAACAGCCTCAAATCTGTGATGCTAGTTAGTCCTCTTGATGGATGGAAAACTATAGAGAGGGTGGAACGGTAGGGAGGAAGGAAAGAAGAACCTCGGGAATTGGGAGGGCAGCAGCCTCTCTCAGATCAGAGCTACTTTCTTGTGGAAATTGCCTGGTCTGGTCCCTTGCCTTCAGATTCATCTAGCTGTGCTATAACATTTGAAACTCCACAAGCTCTAGACCCAGTCTGACACCTATGAAGGAGTAATCGACTTGTAGAGCTGTAGATCTAGGTTTGTGTTGCAGGATTAGGTCAGTTTTGCGGCTCTGTCCATTCGGGTCTTGATTTTGTGGCATCCCAGTATCTGGCCCTTCTGCCCAGCCCCCTACGCTGCTCCTTCTCAGGACCGCTCAGAGACTGAAGTCTGTGACATCTGTTGCCATGTGCTTTTCAAGCCCCCCATAGTCTTGTTGAGTGTTTGCTTATGAGTGATATCAGCATCCTCTAAATCCTGTCACTTGCCCTCTTCTTGTTTGAATAAACTCTCTAGGTATCAGCTCTAATTAGGAGGCACTGGTATTGTGACCTCTAACTTCCTGAGAAGTTTGTTTACTCTTTGAATTGCAGATCAGCTTGCTCTGCCCGCCCTGCTTAGAAGGTTTCCTTTTAGGCTGATCCAGCTGCTCTGCTTGAAGTCTTCCTTCTCTGTTCATTGATCTGGCATCCTTCCCATGCCTGAGCCTCAATTAAAACAAGGCAAACATATTTTAAAATTGTGACATTTGTCTTGACTCCTCCTCAGGTCCGTCTGCCTTTGTGCTGCTTCTACTTTTTGACATTCAGGTCTTTAAATTGGCATCATTAACATCATCATCACCATCACCATTTTCTTCATCATTATCTGTACTTGTGGTTTCATATATTTATTTTGTTTTAATAAAAGACACTGAATAAAGGTGAAGTTCTCATGTTTTCCTAGTTGACCTCTCTGCTCTGTTTCTCCCTAAGTTCAGTTCAGTCGCTCAGTCATGTCCTCTCTTTGTGAACCCATGGACTGAAGCATGCCAGGCTTCCCTGTCCATCACCAACTTCGGAGCTTGCTCAAACTCATGTCCATCGAGTCAGTGATACCATCCAACCATTTCATCCTCTGTCATCCCCTTCTCCTCCCACCTTCAATCTTTCCCAGCAGCAGGGTCTTTTCCAATGAGACAGTTCTTTGCATCAGGTGGCCAAAGTATTGGAGTTTCAGCATCAGTCCTTCCAATGAATATTCAGGACTGATTTCCTTTAGGATGGACTGGTTGGATCTCCTTGCAGTCCAAGGAACTCTCAAGAGTCTTCTCCAACACCACAGTTCAAAAGCATCAGTTCTCTTACGCTCAACCTTCTTGATGGTCCAACTCTCACATCCATACATGACTACAGGAAAAACCATAGCTTTGACTAGACAGGCCTTTGTCAGCAAAGTAATATCTCTGCTTTTTAATACACTGTCTAAGTTTGTCGTAGCTTTTCTCCCAAGGAGCAAACATCTTTTAATTTCATGACTGCAGTCACCCTCTGCAGTGATTTTGGAGCCCCAAAAATAAAGGCATCTAATATCATGAGTTCCAGTTGATATTACCATACTTTTCTACACATAGAAATATGTTAATCACTCAGTTGTGTCTGACTCTTTGCAACACCATGGACTGTAGCCCACCAGATTCTTCTGTCTATGGAACTATCCAGGCAAGAATACTGGAGTGGGTTTCCATTCCCTTCTCCAGGGCATCTTCCTGACCCAGGGATTGAACCCAGGTCTCCTGCATTGCAGGCAGATTCTTTACACTCTGAGCCACTAAGGAAGCCATATATTTCTACATGTATCTGGGCATAAATAATTAAATACCAGTGTTTATTGAGCACTTAGTGTACACTTAGCACTGTTCTAAGTTGATTATATACATTCCTTTCTTACATATTACTGTTAAATATATATATGTACTTTTTCAAATTCTTTCCAATGATGGGTTATTGTCAGATACTGAGTATGATTCCCTGTGCTATACAATGTACCCCTGTTTATCTATTTTATATTTAGTAGTATGCATATGCTAATCCCAAACCCTGAAACTAATCTGTCTCTCTACACTATCTCCTTTGGGCTTTCCTGGTGGCTCAGATGGCAAAGAATCTGCCTGCAACGCGGGAGACCTGGGTTTGATCTCTGGGCTGGGAAGATGCCCTGGAGAACAGAGTGGCTACCCACTCCACTATTCTGGCCTGGAGAATTCCATGGACAGAGGAGCCTGGAAGGCTACAGTCCATCTGTTTGCAAAGAGTTGGACACGACTGAGTGACTTTCACTATCTCCTTTGGCAACCATAAGCTTCTTTTCTATATCTGTGAGTCCATCTCTATTGTGTAAATAAGTTTGTATTATTTTTTTAGATTCCGCATATAGGTGGTACCATATCATGTTTATCTTTCTCTGTCTGGCTTACTTTAGGAGTATCATCATCTCTATGTTGCCGCAAATGACATTATTTCATTTTTTTTATGACTGAGTAGTATTCTGGGGTGTGTGTGTGTGTGTGTGTGTATACATACCATGTCTTCTTTACATTTAAGTTGCTTTGGTTCCTTGGCTATTGTAAATAGTGCTGCTATGAACACTGGGGTGCATGTATCTTTTTAAATTAGAATCTTCTCTGGATATAAGCCCAGGAGTAGGATTGCAAGATCATAAGATGTTTATTTTTAGTTTTTTGAGAAACCTTAATACTCTCCTCCGTAGTGGCTGCACCAACTTATATTCCCACCAATAGTGTAGGATGGTTCCTTTTTCTCCATACTCTTTCCAGTATTTACTATTTGTAGATTTTTAAATAATGGCCACTCTTACTGGTGTTAGGTGATACCTCATTGTAGTTTTGATTTGCATTTTTCTAATAATTAGCTCTATTGAACATCTTTTCATGTGCCTGTTGACCACGTGTATGTCTTCTTTGGAGAAATGTCTGTTCAAGTCTTCTGCCCATTTTTTGATTGGGTTGTTTTTGGTATTAAGCTGCATTTGATTTTGAGCTGTTTGTTGTATGCTAATGTTTTTAACCACTGTAATGGTATAAAACCTTTAACAGTATTTCTTATAGTAATTTTTTAAAGACTCAACAATGCACCAGAAAAATTTCCCTTGACTTATTTTTCTCTAAGCATTGCATTTTTGAGATATATTTAATCCAATTGTTGATATTTACTGCCATATGATATCCTGTCAGCAATGTCCGTCATAATATACTGTATTCTCCTCAGGGACATCTAGAGTGTTTCTGGTTTTTTGCTACTACAAACTTGGCTGCAATGAACATTCTTGTGCATGTCTTCTTGTTAACAGTCACTTTGGCCCCCAACTTTATTTTTAGTTTTTTGAAATGTGTCTATTTCACCAGTGCCTCTGTCAATTGATAGGATGAAATTGTTAACTGAAATGATCCTACCAATATCTGACTGATGGATAAATCTGATCCTTTGTTGGATTTTTCAGTTGGTTAAGCTGAAAGAGTTTAATCTCTAATGGTTGATGTAATGCTGTGAAGATTTTCAGAAATTAGGAAGGGTGGATTTGCAGGTTGTATATGTGGGGAGATAATCCCAGTGCCTTTGGGACTCACCTTTCTCTTCTTATCATGGAAATCTGGGTCTCTATGGTAGTTTTTGTTTCAGCACCAATATTTCATAGTGGTTCAGATACGGCCTGAATCAGTGCTCCTTTTCTTATATTACAAATTGTAAATGTAAGGGCAGAATATTTATTGAATTAAAAATTACTCTGAAGTATTGTTGCCATGAGACTTTAAGATATAGGAAAACATGTTTCTAAATGTGTGGCTCAGATGGTAAAGAACCTGCAGGAGACCTGGCTTTGATCCCTGGGTCTGGAAGATCCCCTGGAGGAGGGCATGGTAACCCACTCCAGTATTCTTGCTGGGAGAATTCCATAGACAGAGAAGCCTGGCAGGCTACTGTGGAGTCGCAAAGAATCAGACACTATTGAGTGACTTTTACATTTCACATGGGGTGAATATATTTGCATACTACATGAGATTTCCCCTGCAGTCCAAGTTGCCTTGCTCTACAGTAGTTTGTGTGCCTTTTGAATCAAGCTGGTCCAAGTGGAAACATCAGAAAACTATCTACCAGGTAGATAGTGCTTCCCCTGTGACTCAGCTGGTAAAGACTTCACCTGCAGTGTGCGAGACCTGGATCGGCCCCTGGGTTGGGAAGACCCCTGGAGGAGGGAAAGGCTACCCACTCCAGTATCTACAAGAAGCCCAAGAATAGTACACATTGTGCAAACTTCAGTCTTTTATTCATGGAGAAGCTTCACCAGAATCTAGATTTTTTCTGGATGAACTCATTGTGAATGAACTCAGTTGTTTGTCTGCTATTTTATGATTTTATATGTGTGTGGCTCTCCATATACATCTGGGTGCATGGCACAGGTGTTGTCCGGAAATGGAACAACCCCTGGGCCTGAACTTTAATAATAAGAAAAATAGAATTTCCCATTAATTATGCTCCATCAAGGAAGAACACTGGGCTTAGAATTAGAACACCTGGTTCTAATTCTAACACTTACTGATTTGGTGGAATTGGGCAAGTTATTGTAAATGGGAATCATTACTGATCTCCTGTTGTAAGGTGATTATAATAATATCTTCTAAATTAGTATAATTTATCCAAATGAATTTTAAAAATCTAACAAGTTAATAAACAGAGTGGTATACCCAAGGCACTAGTGATTTACATTGAAATATTCTTTACAACTTTACTATAAAAGAGATTTACTAATATCTCTTTTGTAGAGTTGCTATGAGAAGAAAAAATGGCTTGATGTGTGTAGTGCTTTATGTATAAGAAAAACCTTGGCCACATGGTAAGCCTTCTATTACTGTGATTCTTTGTTTGAGGAATCACTCTACCAGTGGCTCCAAGTAAGAATAATGGGTACTAGTTACCTAAAAGTTAAAGTGCAATATATCTCAATCTAGGAATCTAACTACTTCTCCTCAGGGAAGGCAAAAATCAATAGTTTAATGAAATGAACCCACTTTCCCCTCTCTTACCCCACAATATGAAGTAGATCTGCAGAGAGGATGAGATACCATCTTTTAGGAAGTACAAATTGTTTAAAGTAGTAATTATTCCATCCTCCATAAGAAAGGATTAAGTATTTGTTCTCTGACCTTTCCACAGGATTGAGAGTGCCTAAATTGTTTTTTCCTCCCACTCCATATATAAGTCACAGATGAGGAAAGATTTGTTAGAAAACGCTGAGCAACGGAACTGATTGGTCATCTGTTCTTTAGGCTTGAGCATGGAGAATAGGCCCAGAGATGGGACAGAGTTGAAAGAGAAATGCCAGGGTGGGGCCCGTATGTCTGTGTTTGGTATGATAAGGATATGTGAGTGGAATCTGACTGAAGTGAGGTGACTGAGTACTAAGATTTTTTCAATCACAACTCTCTCCCAGGGGCCACATTTTTGTTAAAGGAGGTAAGAGGATGTGGCGTGGGTCACCTGAGATGGGCCTGAGGTAAGGAGGAAAAAGCTGAGCCACTGACAGAAACCCCATGTCAAGGAGTTAGGCAGGGAGATCTCCTGGAGGTCCCACCTGAGGATCCGTGAATGCCTCTCATGAGCAAGTCAGCCTGAAGCTGAAAGGGGAAATGAGGCCAGACAGTGGTCTGTCAACAAGGAAGAGAAGCCAATTTACCACGTGTGGTTGCTTGCAGAATGCCATTGGTTTTCTTCTTCATTCTTGCTTCAATCCCAGAAGAGGACTGACAGCAAAGATGATGAGAAGTAGCTTGGGAGAAGACCCAGGCCCCATCCGGGCCTTCCCCACCTCCTACTCCCAGCCTACAGAACACTGTCTAGCCTATCATAGATAGTTGTTGCTGTTATTCAATTGCTCAGTTGTGTCTGACTCTGCAATCCCATGGACTGCAGCACACCAGGCTCCCCTGTTCTTCACAGCCTCCTGGAGTTTGCTCAGACTCACGTCCATTGAGTTGATGATGCCATTCAACCGTCTCATCCCCTGTCACCTGCCCTCTCCTCCTGCCCTCAATCTTTCCCAGCCTCAGGGTCTTTTCCAATGAGTCGGCTCTTCATGTCAGATAGCCAAAGTAATCATGGATGGTTGAAGGAAAGAACTATGAATTGAATGTGAGATTAAGGTTTTCAAATGAAAAGCATCCAAACTAGTTTGAAAATTTATGAAATTGGACTTAAATATCATCAGGGAGCCTGACTCCAAGGGGACTGGAGGCTTGACAAATAATATTTTATTCAAAGAATTAAAACCTTTTAATGGGTATACCACAGGTTGATAACATCTCAATGATATCAGTTATTAATTACTCATTATAAATACCTCCCTTTATAGGACAGATGTCCTGAGAAGTTGTTCTTCCAGATGAATCTTAAGAGATTTTTACTCAGTCTTGGCAGATATGAAACTTGGCCTGCTTTCTATGTGGCTAATCTTACATTGTTCATGCATTTGTTCATTTATTCAATCTACATTTATTGGGTATTTAGCGTGCCAGACCCTGAACTACTGAACCAGACTCTTGGGATAATTAAGCAGGCCAAATGCTCAGTTCACATGATTTCACATGGATGGCAAAAACTTCCTTTCTGAAGCTTTTGAGGCATTGGCAGACACTGCACAGAATACCTTGTGGAATTTACAACCAAATAGCACCTGCAACTGCCTGGTAGAAATAATGATGACTCTGCATCCTGGGTTTTCCAGGGACTGCCTTGGTTTATTATAAGTTTTTTTTTCCAATAAAGTAAATTTATTCAATATGTAGATAAATGGAATTTATTTTACATGACTTTGTAACACTTTGCATTTAAATGATAAAACATCCTTTGTTGGACCACATGCCCCAGTTTTTTATTTGAAAAATGTGACTGGTTAATGCATGAAATTTTTCAAAAGTGAATTTAGATCTGGATTATGATGACAAAAATGTGAAAGTTATTGTTTCCTGGGCCCAGCTTTCCTGGCAGTTGTATCTCTTGGCATGTGACAAGTTTTAAGGGTAGAACAAGCTGAGCTATAAAGCAACAGTTTGCTTTATGCCAATTTTAACCCACAGTGATGCAATGTTCACTAATTCCCTGTACTTCCAAAGGTAATGGATTGAGGCATCTGAGTCTTCACTCAGATTATACTTCCTGCAAGACAAAATAAAAGATGCAAGGGGGAGAGGATTGAGGGAGAGAGACAAAGAGAAAAAGAGGAGAGAAAGAAAAACACAGAGGAGAGAGAGAACCAGGGAGAAATAGTTTGTAACCATCTCAACTCTCATCTCAAAATAATTTCTTACACAAGCTATTCAAGAAGCATGATGAGGATAATATTCAGCTCTTGTTTTCAGATTCCTTTTAGCTTTATTGTGGAATAATTTAATTAAAATACATTTTTATTACCATTTTACAGCTTCTGCCCGCTCTCTTTACTGCTATAATTTCCTGAAAAGGAGATGGATGACATACTGTGGGCATCCCTGGTAGCTTTTCAATCAATTCATATCTTCCGAGTTAGTTTCATTTTGCCAAAGGAATCCTTTTCTTATTTAGCATTCTTGTCACTGAAAATGAGTGATGTACTGCACAGTTATGGGGAAAAAAAATCCTTTAAAATTGTAAAATCTCCCTGACTATGAAAGGCTTAGAAAAGAGAAACCTAGTGATAAAACATTTCTTTTAATGATGTGCCTTTCTGCTTTACCGAGTGTGGTAGACAGAATAATGCCCACCCCCCACCTTGCCCATTCTGATCTTCAGAACCTGTGAATATGGTAGCTTACAGGGCACAAGGGACTTTGCATATGTAATTAGTTTAAGGATCTTGAGATAGGAATTTATCCTGTATAATACAGGTGGGTCCATTGTAATCACAGGGTTTTTAAAAGTGAAAGAGGGAGGCAGAAATGAGGTCATAGAAAGAGACATGCTGATGGAATTGCTGTGTTGCTGGCTTTGAAGATGAATGGTGGGGCCTTGAGCCAAGGAATGAGGGCCACCTCTAGAAACAGATTGTTCTTACAAGGGAATAGATTGTTCCTTCACAACCTCCAGAAGGAACACAGCCCTGCTGACACTAACTTTAGCCGATGAAATCCTTGTTAGCCTTAGAAATTATACAGCTGTGAGATAATAAATTTGTGTTGTTTTAAGTTATAGCAGCAGTAGAAAACCAATACATTAAATATCCTTTTTGTGCATAGGTCGAATCCTAAATTATTGGCTTTTAATTACATTAGTTCATAAAAGTCTTCCTAATTTCTCTAGCCTTTCACTGCAATATTTTATATAGTTGAAGATGTAATATTGGCAGCAGATTTCTCACCACTCTATACTTCCTTTCTAATTGATGCCCTTTTTAGAAACCAATTTTCAGTGGCAGCATACTTACGCTTGGACAGTCCCATTACTACTTACTCTCAAGTCTAATTTTAATCAAATTTGTCAGTAGATGGAAGACCGAAGCCAGACAAGGCTTCATGAATTTTATAACAGTTGATAAGACAGGAAGGAATACTTTTTTTTTTTTTTTTTTTAATGTTTGGGAGGTTTGCTTTAATTTGAATTCAAGGAGTGAAATCTGCCATGATCACTTTCATGTTGCACTGTCATGGTAGTATTCTGTGGCCAGTAATGTTATCTAGAAAGTCATTTCTTTGGAACAAACATTAGTGCCTGAGAGGAGAATCTTGGTATAATTCAGTTGGTCACTTCACTAATTGGAAGCTACAAATCAGTGTGAACCTGTGATTCCCTTATATAGAGGTTAGTTTTTCAAGCACTTTATTTTACCTGCCATGCACTTTTTCAAACAATCCCTATTGCTCTGTATCACATTGAATTTTAAACAATTGTCACTGAATTTTCTCAAAACTCACACCATATGAATGGAAATGTGAGAAAAGAAGGATTTGTGGCAGCTTTTTTTTCCTTCGTAGCTTTAGTAGGAGCTTTGTAATTGGCTGTACAGGCTTTGGATTAAGGCAGTGCCTCTGCTACAAGTTCACTTGTGACAGAGACAGCAACACTCCAGGGAAGTCCTTAAACATCTAACAAATGTCAGACAGCAGTTTCTCGGGTTCTTGACAGTGGGTAGCTAAATTCCACTGTGATTGCTTACTGTATAATTTGTCACAGTAGATTGAATTTTTAAAACATTTTATTAAAAAAATTATTTATTTGAGTGTGCTGGGTCCTTAGTTGCTGCATGTGAATTTTTTTTTCCATTTATTTTTATTAGTTGGAGGCTAATTACTTATAATATTGTAGTGGTTTTTGTCATACATTGACATGAATCAGCCATCGATTTACATGTATTCCCCATTCCGATCCCCCCCTCCCACCTCCCTCTCCACCTGATTCCTCTGGGTCTTCCCAATACACCAGGCCCGAGCACTTGTCTCATGCATCCCACCTGGGCTGGTGATCTGTTTCACCCTAGATAATATACATGTTTCGATGCTGTTCTCTCGAAACATCCCACCCTCGCCTTCTCACACAGAGTTAAACATTCTGTTCTGTACATCTGTGTCTCTTTTTCTGTTTTGCGTATAGGGTTATCGTTACCATCTTTCTAAATTCCGTATATATGCGTTAGTATACTGTATTGGTCTTTATCTTTCTGGCTTACTTCACTCTGTATGATGGGCTCCAGTTTCAT
This sequence comes from Odocoileus virginianus, assembly GCF_023699985.2. Lineage (NCBI taxonomy): Eukaryota > Metazoa > Chordata > Mammalia > Artiodactyla > Cervidae > Odocoileus > Odocoileus virginianus. The sequence goes on from NC_069691.1 coordinate 5,797,308, forward strand.
CCATCTCATTAGAACTGATTCAAATGAATCCTTTTTAATGGCTGAGTAATATTCCATAGTGTATATGTACCACAGCTTCCTTATCCATTCGTCTGCTGATGGGCATCTAGGTTGCTTCCAAGTCCTGGCTATGATAAACAGTGCTGTGATGAACATTGGGGTGCACGTGTCTCTTTCAGATCTGGTTTCCTCGGTGTGTATGCCCAGAAGTGGGATTGCTGGGTCATATGGCAGGTCTGTTTCCAGTTTTTTAAGGAATCTCCACACTGTTCTCCATAGAGGCTGTACTAGTTTGCCACCAACAGTGTAAGAGGGTTCCCTTTTCTCCCCACCCTCTCCAGCATTTATTGCTTGTAGACTTTTGGATAGCAGCCATCCTGACTGGCGTGTAATGGTACCTCATTGTGGTTTTGACTTGCATTTCTCTGATAATGAGTGATGTTGAGCATCTTTTCATGTGTTTGTTAGCCATCTGTATGTCTTCTTTGGAGAAATGTCTGTTTAGTTCTTTGGCCCATTTTTTTATTGGGTCATTTATTTTTCTGGAATTGAGCTGCAGGAGTTCCTTGTATATTTTTGAGATTAATCCTTTGTCTGTTGCTTCATTTGCTATTATTTTCTCCCAATCTGAGGGCTGTCTTTTCACCTTGCTTATAGTTTCCTTTGTTGTGCAAAAGCTTTTAAGTTTCATTAGGTCCCATTTGTTTATTTTTGCTTTTATTTCCAATATTCTGGAAGGTGGGTCATAGAGGAAGACCAGATGGCTTCACAGCTGAATTCTACCAAAAATTTAGAGAAGAGTTAACACCTAGCTTATGCATGTGAATTCTTAGTTGGGGCATGTAGGATCTAGTTCCTGGACCAGAGATTGAATCTGGGCTTCCTGAATTGGGAGTGTGGAGTCTTAGCCACTGGACCACCAGGGAAGTCCCAGTGGATTGATTTTTAACAGCAGTATTCACATGGCTTAATTTTTCAAAGTGTTGAATGGTATAATGATGTGTGTGTGTTGGTATGTGTTTGTGTGTGTGTGAGAGAAAAGCCTTTATGAGACACAAAGTAATTTTTCCAAAGGATCGTGATACTAGTTCATGGAAATACTTTCCAATTTGAAATCAGTAACCACCACATAGAAAGTAAAATTATACAATCATTAAAAACTGGAGCTGGAAGTATCCTGACCTTCTGCTTCCTGCTTCCTTTTAGTTTCCAACCCTTCTCATCCCACAGGCTGTTTTTCCCTCTCTCTCCAGAAAGAAAATGTTGACTGCAGAGAAGTTAAAAGGCTTCAGAAGACAATTCTGTCTTCTCTTCAATAACAACAAAGCATCTGCCAATTAGCAAACTAACATAAATCTGCACCAGCCATGTCCTTGTTCCTTCTCTTTATGTTGATCTCCCTTCTATCTAACATTTTGAATTTTACCCACTCTGGTGTGCTTCAGAACTTTACACTTGTTTCTTTATCTTACATGGTAAAATCTACCCTCTAACTTGAATACTTTTCATTAATTCTCAAACATGATTATATCTTTTATTTTTTAAGAAGAGTTAAAAAAAAATCCTCATTACCCTTTAGATTTTACATTCTCTTTTCCTCCCCTCTATAGCCAAATTTCTTCCAGTTGCTTCTGAATGCACCTCAATTTGGCATTTGATCCCCTGACTCCACCAAAATTGTTCTCATTTATGTCCTCAATACTGTCCATTTCACTAAATTGAATGGACTGTTTCACTTCTCTTCTTCCCTTTCAGCAGCTTTCAACATGTCCTCCTCCTTAAAACTCAAAACTTTGAGTTGTGTGATAGAACACTTCCTCAGCATTTCTCCTGCCTGTCTGTTCATTCTTTCTTTATTTCTGTTATGGGCTCAACTTCTAATACCTGCCCATTGGCTAACGGAATTTCTCACAGTTCATTTTTGGTTCTTTTTTCTCTCTACGTGCCATTCTCCTTCTAGGCAATGTAACTTTTGCCCCAAACTTCAATTATAATTTCTAAGCTGATGAATCCCAAATATCTTGTTGTAGTCTAGACTATTCTTTTGTTTCACATCTGAATATCCACCTGCCAAGTCGTCACTTTGTCTTAAGTAGCTCAAGTTACCCAGTCAAATATGTCCAAGAATATAACACAGTTAACCTGTATCCTGTCCTTTCATCTTGGTCTCTTTCAAGCAGATGCCATCAGTAATGCTATCAGCAAATACACCAACATTCACCCATGGATGCAAGCAAGCCAGGAGGTATTGGATCATCCTTGACAAATCCTTGTAATTCACTAAGCCAGTCCTGTTCCGCACTAAGTTCTGTTATTTTACTTTCTGAAGGCTCACTCAAATATACCCAGTACTCATCATTTTTGTCAATTACAGCCTAGTCTACATTACCCAGTAGCTGCTTCCCTTCCACTTCATTTTCTACAGTTAGCTAGAGAACCCTTTAACAGCTTCCCACTGCTCTGTGAATAAAAACACAAGCCTATGATCTTTGAGAGGCTTCTCATGTGGCTCAGATGGTAAAGAATCTGCCTGTAATGCCAGATACTTGGGTTGGATCCATGTGTTGGGAAGATCCCCTGGAGAAGGGAATGGCTCCCCACTCCAGTATTCTTGTCTGGAGAATCTCATGGGCAGAGGAGCCTGGTGGGCTACAGTCCATGGGGGCATTTTGTCTGGCCCCTCACTACCTCTGCAGTGTCTGTGAGTACCATGTCCCCATTCTCTTTAGTCGGCTCCAGGCACATTGTCTTTCTTTCTGAAATATGTGTCACATTCCTCCAACCACAGTGCTTTTGTATTTGCTTGGAGATTCTTCTTTTATCTTGTTCCCTGTTGAACACCTACATATGGAGCATCATCTCCTCATGGACTGTTTTAATTGGCTCCTCTCACTTGACCAAGTTCCTGCATGAAATCATGTATTTCTCCTTCATAGCACTTAGAACAGTTACAGTTTAATACGCATTTGCCTAATTGATTAATATAATATTTGCTTCTTGAAATATACTTGGAGTAAAATGATAGATTATTGTTTATGATTCGTTGAAGTCAGTTAGCAAAGGTGACTGGGGAAAATGTTTGTTGAAGGCATACATGGAGAGCACTTACAAATTATTTTAATCTGTTTTAGAGAAGCTTGACTGAATCTCAGAGAGGAGAGTCACTCAAACTGAAATTCAGGCTCCATAATACTAATATTAGGGCTGATTAGTGGTATAATGTTATGTTTCTAAATATGCTTTATGCTCTGTTTATACATTAATATAAATCTCAGTGGTGTTAGTGTCAATTATTTCAATAGTGATGACACTGGAAGAGTTATAGGTAAAGTCTGCATTCAACACCTGCTCCATGTACTTAACTTTTATAGACAATCACCCAATCCTAAGTTTCTAATCTAAATTGCTGTACCTGATGAAACTTCTTCTGTGAAAGCGAACTTTCTGACCTAGATTAGCTAGAAATATATGCATGAGAGAGAAAAGGACTCCACAGGAAGTAGTTACAAGAAATCCTAGCTACGTGTATGTTGGCCTGGCTTAAACTCTAAATTTCATGATGGCAAATTCTTTCCATTGCCTGTGTGCTTGCTGTTTTGCTTCATTCATATCCGACTCTGTGGGACCCTGTGGATTACAGCGTGCCAGGCTCCTCTGTCATGGGATTCTCCAGGCAAGAATACTGGAGTGAATTGCCATGCCTCCCTCCAGGGGATCTTCCTGACTCAGGGGTTGAAGCTTTGTTTCTTACACCTCCTGCATTGGCAGGCAGGTTCTTTACCACTAGTGCCACCTGGTAAAAGCTAGCCAGCCATTTGACTATTTGTTCTCAGATCAATTTATGGCATATTTTTATTCTCAGATAAATTTACTGCATATTCCCATTATGACTGTGTGTTGCAATCTAATTAACTATTAGGTAGGGTCGGCCAATGGGAAGAAGAGGTGAAATACAAGAAGAAGGGGGAGTTTATGGTTATATGTCCTTTCACATTGACTTAGGCAGCATCTTTGACAGAAACTGCATCTCCTCCTTACTTCCAGCTCCTGGCAGATAACCCTTCCTTCATTCAGTAGTCCCAGTCCCCACAGGCAGCTTGCCGGTGGTATGTGCCCCTTTCTATACTGCTGGCTTTTAGGCTCCAGCAAGATCACTTATGCATCCTGTAGCTCTATAGGGTAATACCAGCTTTCTTGCTCCTGCTAGTCTGTGGATTGCTTCATGATCTTCTGTTAAGTTTCTCAGCCCTGCCAGCACATGTGTAACCATTCACTTGTATTAAAGTTCCTTTATTTGAGATATGTAAATTGATTTATATTTTCCTGGGTAGACCTTTACCAGTGCAATATTTAGGGGGAGGTATCAGGATTAGTTCCGGGAAACAGATCCTCAAGAGCAACTTCGATTGCTTGCTTCTTTTAGCTTGAACACACCACAGAAGTTCATTCAGATGGAAAATGAGATACTATAATTAATCTGTCTCATCAAATGGCATCACAATTACTTTAAATTATAACCTAGTTTGTTTGGGATGATGTGCCAATTGAAAACTAGGCTTTGGAGAAACAAGTAGCTGTTGCATTTGACGATAAAAATGGGATCACTGTTTCTGATTGTGCTGGACTGCTTTCAAGTGGAAAATGATAAGTCTAGAGGTTTAAACTCTTATCTCAAGAGACAACCAAGGAATCAGAGGCTTGCTGTGGAATTCTTAGAGTTCTTTGTATCAGAAGGGAAATCCGGTTGAGAATCCGAACCATGTGTTGTTCGTAGAGTTACCTTGCAAGTTGAAAGCAGGCTTACCAATTTATTATGTCAGTATTAAGGCATTAATTTTGAAGAATGAATCTCTTCATTCTTTAATGAAAAGTTTGGACAGAGGTGTGCTATTTGAACAGATGCAGTTGAATCTGAGAACCATGATCACAATATATCCCAAGTTTCCTTTACCAGCGTATTCAGCTATGTCTGATGAGGGTTGTCTTCCCTTACTTAAAGAACTTAAAATTTATCCACCTGAAAAAGTTGACTTGAAAAGAGATGCTTATTTTCCTCAAGGCTTGCTCACCAGGAGTACCTCTTGTTGATAGGTCAGGTGAAGTGCAAAGCCTGATCCCAGAATAGATATTTTTTATAGCTAAAGAATTACAAAATATTTGCTAATTTTTATTAGCAGATGCCTGGAAAGCACATGTGGAGATGAAATCCACATAAGTAAGACTAAGAAATGCAGTATATAATATAAGGTTGATCAATGTTTATTAATATAGGTGTATTTACCTGGTATCCAGATCAAATTCATTTGAGTGCTAGCTCAAACAGCTGAAAATTATACTAAAGCATTTTTAATTGGTTTACTGAAGCATAGACTTTACAGTGGTCTATGAGAAACGATAAAATGCCAGACCTTCCTGGAATTAAATCTGAAGAATTGAAAAGCATAAGGAGATGAGAATGTTGGAGTGCATTTATTATATGCAACCTGTTCACTTTCCTTATGGCAATTTCTCATAAGAAAATCCAGAGGACTCTTATTAAAACATCAGTAATTGTGCTAATGAGAGGAGCTTCAATAATTAAATGTCTGTGGTGACTTTACTCTGCAGGCTGTGGATGACAGTAAGAGATGATGCCTTTGAAGTGACTGATTTTAATAGGAAGGTGAGATCTTAGGATGTCTGCAATCAGGTTGCAGTATCACTTTACTAATAAAGACAAGATGATCATAATTACTGTAATGAACAGAAGTATTGAGTGGAATTCAGGATCTTTTATCTGCAGGGATCTATGATGACAACTAGTTAATCATAGTTACCCCAGGAATTAAGTAGAAGCCCAACAAAGAATTGCTTGACCTACAAGACTAGAAAATGCTGGTGTGCTGATCAGAAAACTATCTTGAATAAATGCAATAGGAAGTCTCACAACTACTCTTTTTTCCCTCAGGCATGAGCCAGTTCACAGATCAAGAGCCTAAGCAAGAGGCCAGCATCCCTTGAAGAAGGGCTTTGAAACAATGCTGCAAGTATAAACTGTAAGTCTCTGCTATCTCTTTCTGTAAAGAAATCTGAACTTATTTAATGGAATAACTGTGCAAAGAAAAATATCCAGGAATTTGAAGATTTTTAGACACGAATTCTTAGTTGAGGCTACTACCTGGTACCACAAAATGAATCTTTGATCCAGTAATCAGTGTAGGAGCCTATAGATATGATGGTAAATGAAGTTTTGGCCCCACATGAATCTCACAGTGAATCCAACTTGTGGTTATTTCCCCAGTTCCTAAATGTAGAGATAAAATAGATATATTGGAAACTGGCTGAATACCCACATTGGCTCATTGACTCATAGAATGGGAGCTATTATGTTATGAAGGGTCAGATCAAAGCTTGTGGAAGTGTACCTCTCAACTGAGATAGTAAATTAAGAACAGTGTCTGTAGGAATTAGAGACTGTTACCATCTAAGGTTTGAAGTATACAGGATATGATTACTATCTCATTCATGTTTAACTTGTCTGCTTGCTCCAAATTAAAGCTGATATAGCTTCAAAAATATTTGAGAATTTAAAAATTTCATCCAGTAGTAATTCCAACTGTAGCATGTTCCAGGTCTGATATATTTGCTGGAGCAAGTCACCACAACTCCTGGATCTTGGTATGCAACTACTGCTCTGGAAAATACTTCATTTTCCCTACATATGAACATGGATGATCAAGAACAATTGTTTTACTTGGAAGGGGCAGTCGTATACCTTCCCTAACTCACTTAAGGCCTATGCCAACACAATTTTTTCTCTATCATAGTACAGAGACACTGATGACCTGTGCGAAGCTGATGCTTACTGATTATTGAGTATGCTTATTGATTCTGGTTAGCAGCAGGTAGCAAGAATTGTGTACTAGCGAGTAGAAGGAAAACCCCAGGGACCTGACATCTCATTGAAAAACTTTTAATGGGAATGACATGTCTCTGTGCCTTGCATTTGCTGCCATGAAGAAAGAGGTATAGTAAATGCTCTGAGTCCTTATGGAATTTGGAGGAAACATAGCCATAATTCCTGTATTGTTCTTATTCATTTACTGAGCATCTCATATAACCACTGCTTTTTAGTAAGATTCAGACAAAAAGAAGACTTTGCCTAGGATCTAGCCTTTCATACAAGTTGTCTTGTTATTTGAAATTTATGTTCTAGCACATGCCGTTGTGGCCTCTAACAGATTGGTCAGAAAAATTACAGTATAGAAGCTTAGGTTTTGGAGCAAAACCATGTCTTCCTCTGCTGATGCAACTGGCTTAAACATTGGATTTTAAAAAATAACTGCTTGGCTGTGGGACACCAGAAGAGTATACCTCATGAGCCACCCATCACAAATGAGATTCTGGCTGACTTACCAAGCCATAAGGTTGGATTTGTGCTGTAATCATCCATCATCAACTAAACATATATGTGAGGTTGGGCTTACAGAGATTTGGAAGATGCAGATATGAAGAGTTTGCTGGTGTTGCATGTTCTCATAACATCTACATTTGGTTTCATAGGGCATTTCCATTACTAGTTGATGGAAGACAAAAGAATTCAAGTCTGGTTTACAGATATGTCTGTAAAATTTGCTGTAACAAGCCTCAAATAATTGTTCAAATAAAGCCTCAAATTATTGCTGTGTTATAGAACCACTGAAGTAGCCGGTAAAATTGTCAAGGAAAGTTCCATCTTCAGAGTACATCTGGCTATCTCTCTTTCTTGGAAGTATATATGTCCTGTGGTAGGGGTCTACACTATCTTGTTGTCATGTTTAATGACTTAGTTTGCTATTCAGGAACTATGAATAAACATGATTGGAAGACTAGTGACAATGAGGTTTGGGATAAGTTCTAAGACTGTATCTAACAGTGTGAGCATGTTTATGCTCCATGTAAATGCTCCTCAAAGAATATCCATGGAGAAGTATCTTCCAATAACATGGTGGATAAGACTGTGCATTCTGTGGGTGTCAGATAGTCTCTTAGACATTCTTATCCTTGCCCAACAAAATGGTGCTAGTGGCAGGAAAGAAAGCTTTGCATGGATGCAACAACATGGAGTTCCCCTCATTAAGCTTGATATTCCTCTCTGGCTCCCCAGTACCTAATGTATCAGCAGTAAAAGCCAGTCCCGAGTCTCTGATATGGTACATTCCAACCCCAGGGTCAGTTAGACACCTAATAGAGTTTACTTATATTTTATTCCTTTTCCATCATTGGTTAGGCACTTAATTAAATGAACCCTAATTGGATTATAGCTGAATTGCATGCCTAAGATATTTTGCATGCACCACCATCTGTGGACTTATTATCTTACTCATCACGATGGTACTCTATATAACATTGCTCCTAACTGGAGAAGTTATTTTACATCAAGAGAAGTGCTCACGAAATTCATTAGTCCTGTCCTTACACCTAGGATTTCAGAAGTAGGTGGCCTGTTAGAATGGTGGATTACCAACTGAAGACTTGGTATCAGCAGGAGTGAGGAAGTAACATTGTGTGAAATTAAGTTGCTTCCCTCTAGGGTGCAGCATTTGTTTTGAACTTGTGACCAGTGCATGCCACTGTTTCTCCCATGGCTATAATTTGCAAATCTTGATACCAAAATGTAAATAGAAGTGGACTCTCTCCTTTTACACCTAATGGCACATCTACAGAACTTTTGTTTCCTATCTCTATTCCCATTTAGAGATCTGAGTTTCCAAAGGAGGATGATTCCACCAGGGAACACAATACTGATTCTATTGGAGTGAAACTTTTGGGGGCTCCTCATGCCATAGATCCAATAGCCAGAAAAAGATAATTGAGTTTTGCTGGGTGATTAAAGCTGATGGTTAAGGGTAAATTGGGTTGCTTCTACACAATGGGAATAAGCATTCTGAGCATGTTTAAGGTTCAGAAGGTAAGGTATATTCAATTCATTTTTGACTCTCATTTTTTGACTCACAATATGTTTTTACTGGGATGTAACTCCATCATAAATCAAGTTCCTAAAATAGCATGAAGGGGAGGGCTGCATATCACATGGAGATACTTTAATATAGGCATGGTGACTGATGGGTCTTTACATCTCCCAATTTGGAAAGAGTGTGAGAACATTTTCATTTTATGCAGGACAGTTATTCTGTAGATTCTGTAAATAACATTCTATGAAAAAGGAGAATAAAGTTGTTATGAGAGTTAAATATAAGCAGGGGATGTAATGAATTCTGATTAGCAAAAAAAAAGGTAGACTCTGTAGGTTATCTGATGCTTTCTCTCATATTCATTCTCTGTACTTTTTCTGCACTGCTCTGGGTCATGAGTCAATACATTTTCCACATTTTCTTGCCTAAGTTTGTAGATATGCTTGATCAATGAGAAATCCTAGGGGAAAGGCAGAGAAAAGGGGAGATAGAAATAGTATATTTCTTTCTTCCTCATTCTTTCTGGTAGTATCTGGAAGTAGGTGCATCCTTTCTGTTGTTCTGGCACCTGCCAGGGAGCCCATCACTTTATCTTCTAGACTCGTGAGGGAAGCTCCACCATGGTCCTGGTTCCAGCCAGACATCCTCAGCTCCTGGCTTTCTGTGACATCATGTAACAGTTGTCCATCAGTGACTGCAGGAGATTGGTTCTGGGACCCTCCTCGGATACCAAAATCCAAGGATGCTCAAGTCCCTGAGATAAAATGGTGTAATATTTGCATATAACCTACATATACCCTTTCCTACAGTTTAAGTCATCTCTAAATTACTTATAATTCCTAATATATAATGTAAATCCTATGTAAATAGTTGAATTTACAATGTAAATTCTATTCAAATATTAGTCAATGTGTGACAAATTCAAGTTTTTCTTTTTGGAATTTTCTGGATTTTTTATATATATTCTATTAAAATAAAGATATTATATATATATGTGTGTGTGTATATATATATATACATATATATATATATTTTAAATCTGCAGATGGTTGAATCTGCAAACATGGAACCCATAGAGGAAAAGTTCATTTTCTTTGGTAGCTAAGTCATAGGTTGCCTCATTGTCTCTATTTTAACTTTCCTGTCATTTATGTAAACAGTGCCCTATATTAAATTCCCTTTTTCTGAAAAATAATTTCTTCTGTTTGAAATACCTGAATCTGATTGTGAAAATACTGGCTAAACAAAGAAAACATAGGTTATTTCAATTTCAGCTCAGGCTGTTATCTCAAGTGGTTCTGAGTAAACTTTTAAATTCTCCCTCATGGGGCCTGAAGCTGAAAGCTCTCCATGTCACGCAAGGCTCCCACCTAATATAGCTTCTGTCTGCTTCTTTCTCCTGCCTCCTGACACTCCCTGCCTCACCCCACAATTCAGCTGTTTGGAGTCGCTGGCACTTCCCCCAGTGGGTGTTCTTGTTGCAGCCCTCACTGCCTCTGTCCCAGGTCTGGAAAGCCACCATCTCCGATTTCTCGCTCATTTTCTCATCTTGCTTAGTTCAAGTGCCTCTTGCGATGTGACACCTTTCTTGAGACCAAGAATGGTTCACTCTACTCTTTGTATCCTAACTCCATTCCACACATTCATATGCATATGGCCACTGAACTGAACTGATACCCATGCAAGACCTGAGCTCCTGGAGGGGAAGGAATTCATCATCTCTGTATCCTTGCCCAGGGAAGACTCTCAAGTATTTGATGAATGAATCATTGGAACAAAATGGTGATGAGTGGTATTTGTACTAGGTATTTATTAAAGATCAACTCATTATCTTCCTCGCAGTAAGGTGAACATGTTCAGTCATCACAAGCGACTTGACAACTCAAAATGTTAAGTCATCACCTACAGCCATAGTCTGCCTTCTATACAAACAAGTAACCTTCATTTAGAAGACATCTGTACATCACTTGGGCCCTCCAATGTGATAAAGAAAAATGTCACAGCCTGCCAGCAGCTTGCTTGTTTCACAGTGCCTTGTTTTCCAACCCGTAAGATAATGATCCCAATGAACAATGTTGATCAGACTAAAGGAGGGCAGGCTGTGAACATGAAATAAACAATGGCCCTCTAACATGTTGGAATAAGGCATATTTAATATCTGTGGAACTCACATTAACAATCATTTTAGATTACTGAGCAGGTCATGGTTTTCTGTTTACTGGAGCATTGAAATTGCCTTTGGGAGATTGAAGCTACTGGCCTGGCGAAATAGTTCAGTCATGCTGGCCCCTTCAGTGATGGTGACGTCACTGTAGTTGTGCTCTCCAGGAAATTTTCCTCTTTCCTCCAATCCTAATGCCTCATGAGTGGGTCTCTTGGGTACAAGGTAAAAATGATTTGTAGAGACCTGTGAAGGTTGAGGGTTGAGTTTTCTACTATGCTAGTGATGATTTATACTTCCTTAGGATCCTACAATGCTGCGCTCTGAGGTTTGCAGTTCTGTGGTTCCGCTGGTTTCAAACCAGTCAGCATTAAGCCTTTTGCATTAGCAGGACAGACTTTGACCCCCACTGCCTTGGATCTCTGACAGGCAGAGACAAGGTTGGAGCTTGGAGAACTGTGCCCTCCCACTTCCCTGCTCTCCTGTTTGACCATTCCAAATAAGACACAGGTAAAAGATACTACATGGGAAACCTGCTTCAGAAGCAGCCTGTCAGGCCTCTGATACTCATCAGCATTTCTGAGATCCAATTGAAATGTATGTTTTGGCTTTGCCAGGGGGAGAATGGGTGACTGTCCTCTCATAACACTTCTAGTGTCTGGAAAGATCCAGTCATGTGCCTGAGGCAAAGGGCATTAAAAAGAAGAGTTCCGCTGTCACCTGCTTCAAATTGTTCTTGCCTGCAGCATATAAGAAAAGTGTCTGTGCTGAAGAGAGAGGAGATGGGGAGGAAGGACTGCCTTTTCGCTCCAGGCACCTGAGAGAGGCAGGAACATTTAATATTAAAAGCTGAAAACTTTGCTATTAAAATCAAGGGGTGAGGAAGTTATTTTCAACAGGCTCCCATGTCAAATACTGCTCCCTCCTCTATTAATACTTTTTCACCCTGATCAGACATTTTATTCTCAATCTCAGTAATCCATACCTCAGCATAATTGCTGGGGATTGTATTATACCAGGATTCCTCAAGGTATAATCCAATTATACCTTGAGATACATATTTCAAGGAGTAAAAGGTATACATTTTAGGGGATAAAATGTTCAGTTGCAAATAAATTTAAGAGCCAAGACTTACTATCCTTCTACACTAGTTTCCAACATTATGGTGACAAATTACCACAAATTTAATAGCTTAAAACAAATTTATTCTCATACAGTTTTGGAGGTCAGAAGTTCAAGATAGGTATGACTGAGCTAAAATCAAGGTGTTAGGAGGCCAGTGTTCTTTCTAGAAACTCTAGAGTAAAATCTATTTCCTTATCTATTTCAGCTTGTAGAGTCTGCCCACATTCCTTCCCTTATGGCCTTGGACTACTTTGATCTCTGTCATATGCTTTCACCATCATATCATTACATCTTCTTTGACTTGCATATTCCTGTTCCTCATATGAGAACTCTTCCTGTTCCTCATATGTGATTATTAGAGACCCACCAGTATAAACCAAGATGCTCTCCCATCAGATCTTTAATTTGATCACATCTACAAAGACCCTGTTATCATATAACATAGCATATTCATAGGTTTTAGGATCAGGATGTAAGCATCATAGAAGGCCACTATTCTGCCTACCATACTTTCGTGGAAACTCAGAATGTTTTAATAGCACAAAAAGGTTGCTACTGGAGATCAGTGGAGAAATAACTCCAGAAAGAATGAAGGGATGGAGCCAAAGCAAAAACAACACCCAGTTGTGGATGGGACTGGTGATAGAACCAAGGTTTGATGCTGTAAAGAGCAATATTGCATAGGAACCTGGAATGTTAGGTCCATGAATCAAGGCAAATTGGAAGTGGTCAAACAGGGGATGACAAGAGTGAACATCAACATTCTAGGAATCAGTGAATTAAAATGGACTGGAATGGGTGAATTTAACTCATGACCATTGTATCTACTACGTTGGGCAGGAATCCCTTAGAAGAAATGGAGGAGCCATCATAGTCAACAAAAGAGTCCAAAATGCAGGACTTGGATGTGATCTCAAAAATGACAGAATGATCTCTGTTCATTTCCAAGGCAAACCATTCAATATCACAGTAATCCAAGTCTATGCCCCGACCAGTAATGCTGAAGAAGCTGAACGATTCTATGAAGACCTACAAGACCTTCTAGAACTAACACCCAAAAAAGATGTCTTTTTCATTATAGGGGACTGGAATGCAAAAGTAGCAAGTCAAGAAACACCTGGAGTAACAGGCAAATTTGGCCTTGGAGTACAGAAAGAAGCAGGGCAAAGGCTAATAAAGATTTGCCAAGAGAACACACTGGTCATAGCAAACACCCTCTTCCAGCAACACAAGAGAAGACTTTACACATGGACATCAGCAGATGGTTGACACCAAAGTCAAATTGATTATATTCTTTTTAGCCAAAGATGGAGAAGCTCTATACAGTCAGCAAAAACAAGATTGGGAGCTGATTGTGGCTCAGATCATGAACTCCATATTGCCAAATTCAGACTGAAATTGAAGAAAGTGGAGAAAACCACTAGACCATTCAGGTATGACCTAAATCAAATCCCTTATGACTATACAGTAGAAGTGAGAGATAGATTTAAGGGACTAGATCTAATAAACAGAGTGCCTGATGAACTATGGACAGAGGTTAGTGACATTGTACAGGAGACAGGGAGCAAGACCATCCCCAAGAAAAAGAAATGCAAAAAAGCAAAATGGCTGTCTGAGAAGGCCTTACAAATAGCTGTGAAAAGAAGGGAAGCGAAAAGCAAAGGGTAAAAGGAAAGATATACCCATTTGATTTTTTTTTTCATTTATTTTTATTAGTTGGTGGCTAATTACTTTACAATATTGTAGTGGTTTTTGTCATACACTGACATGATGCCGAGTTCCAAAGAATAGCAAGGAGAGATGAGAAAGCCTTCCTCAGTGATCAGTGCAAAGAAATAGAGGAAAACAATAGAATGGGAAGACTAGAGATCTCTTCAAGAAAATTAGAGATACTGAGGGAACATTTCATGCAAAGATGGACTCAATAAAGGACAGAAATGGTATGGACCTAACAGAAGCAGAAGATATTAAGAAGAGGTGGCAAGCATACACAGAAGAACTATACAAAAAAGATCTTCATAACCCAGATAATCATGATGATGTGATCACTCACCTAGAGCCAAGACATCCTGGAATGGGAAGTCAAGTGGGCCTTAGGAAGCATCACTATGAACAAAGCTAGTGGAGGTGATGGAATTCCAGTTGAGCTATTTCAAATCTAAAAGATGATGCTGTGAAAGTGTTGCACTCAATATGCCAGCAAATTTGGAAAACTCAGCAGTGGCCATGGGACTGGAAAAAGTCAGTTTTCATTCCAATCTCAAAGAAAGGCAATGCCAAAGAATGCTCAGACTACCACACAGTTACACTCATCTCACACGCTAGTAAAGTAGTGCTTAAAATTCTCCAAGCCATGCTTCAGCAATACATGAACTGTGAACTTCCAAATGTTCAAGCTGGTTTTAGAAAAGGCAGAGGAAACGGAGATCAAATTGAACCAGAAATCAAATTTCGTTGATTATCGAAAAAGCAAGAGAGTTCCAGAAAAACATCTATTTCTGCTTTATTGACTATGCCAAAGCCTTTGACTGTGTGGATCACAATAAACAGTGGGAAATTCTGCAAGAGATAGGCATAGCAGACCACCTGAACTGCCTCTTTAGAAATTTGTATGCAGGTCAGGAAGCAACAGTTAGAAGTGGACATGGAACAACAGACTGGTTGCAAATAGGAAAAGGAGTACATCAAGGCTGTATATTGTCACCTTAGTTATTTAACTTAGATGGAGAGTACATCATGAGAAACGCTGGGTTGGAGGAAGCACAAGCTGGAATCAAGGTTGCTGGGAGAAATATCAATAACCTCAGATATGCAGATGATACCACCCTTATGGTAGAAAAGTGAAGAAGAACTAAAGAGCCTCTTGATGAAAGTGAAAGAGGAGAGTGAAGAAGTTGGCTTAAAGCTCAACATTCAGGAAACTAAGATCATGGGATCTGGTCCCATACCTTCATGGCAAATAGATAGGGATACAGGGGAAGCAATGTCAGACTTTATTTTTCTGGGCTCCAAAATCACTGCATGTGGTGATTGCAGCCATGAAATTAAAAGACGCTTCCTCCTTGGAAGGAAAGTTATGACCAAACTAGATAGCATATTAAAGAGCAGAGACATTACTTTGTCAGCAAACATCTATCTAGTCAAGGCTATGGTTTTTCCAGTGGTTGTGTATGGATGTGAGAGTTGGACTGTAAAGAAAGCTGAACACCAAAGAATTGATGCTTTTGAACTGTGGTGTTGGAGAAGACTTTTGAGAGTCCCTTGGACTCTCAAGGAGAGTCAAGGAGATCCAACCAGTCCATCCTAAAGGAGATCAGTCCTGGGTGTTCATTGGAAGGACTGATGCTGAAGCTGAAACTCCAACCCTTTGGCCACCTGATGTAAAGAGTTGACTCATTGGAAAAAGACCCTGATGCTGGGAGGGATTGGGGGCAGGAGGAGAAGGGGACGAGGATGGGATGGTTGGATGGCATCACTGACTCAATGGACATGGATCTGGGTAGATTCTGGGAGTTGGTGATGGACAGGGAGGCCTGGTATGCTGTGGTTCATGCGGTCGCAAAGAGTTGGACACGACTGAGTGATTGAAGTGAACTGAAAGGTTCACCTAAGTCTTATAAGAAATTGTGTTTTATTTTCTTTATCCCAAAGGGTCCCAAGTCTATTTCCAGTTTCTCTTTAATTCCAAGAATATCTGTTCTTAAATGAACAAGCTTAAGAAATGGAATTGGGATTGACATACGTACACTGGTGATACTGTGTATAAAACAGATAAATAATGAGAACCTACTGCGTAGTACAGAGCTCCACTCAGTGCTCCATGGTGATGTAAATGGGAAGGAAATCCCCAAATAAGGGGTATGTGTATGTGTGAAGCTAATTCACTGTGTCATACGGTAGAAACCTACACACCATTGTAAGCAACTATGCTTCAATAAAAATTAATTTTAAAAGGAATGGAAGACTTACAGTCATTCCAGCTCTAAGGATTTAATATCTGAGATCTTCTTTACTTACTTATTCACTCTTAAGTTAATGGGTAAGGAATGGACTCAAAATCTGGCTTTGGTACTCTTTTCGTGTGAGTGGCCTTGGGCAAAACATGTAAAATCACAGAGACTCAGTTACCTTATCTGTGAAATGGAGATAAGGATGACCTGCTTTGCTTGGTTGTTTTGCAGATTTTAGGCAATGTTAAGTATGAAACTTCCATGTAAATTGTAGAGTTAAATAATGTAAGTTTTCAGTAACCTAAGATAAAGAAGCTGAAATGCAATAAGGTTACAACCAAGTTTTCATAATAGTAGTCTAAAGCTTTGAATATTCATGATTGTTGGTTTTAATCATGGTGCTGTTTTAACTTAGGAACCAGGAATCTATGATAGATAAAATGTTTATATGTGTTTAACCATCATTATCCTTGTTACTAATTTGAGGATTGTTTGAGAAGTATTTTTCATACCTGATTTTATTCTTACCGTGAACCATGTTGACTCCTAGGTTTCCTCTTATTTTTTTTGGTGTCTCCCCATGGACTGCAAATGAGGTTTAAATGAGCTAAAACTCAGTTATTAAATTATCTAGTGTTTAGGATAACCTTCACTCATGCTATTTCTGCTTTATGTGAAGTGAAGAAGTGAAGTCGCTCAGTCGTGTCCGACTTTTTGTGACCCCATGGACTATAGCCTACCATGCTCCTCCATCCGTGGGATTTCTGCTTTATGTACTTGGTAGTAATTTTGATTGTTCACAAAGGTTCCATCTCTTCTTCCAGACACATGGTAGGTTAGTACTCACCTCTAGCCTCAGAATACAAAGCAAAAAGCATGCACCTTGCTTTGACCTATAAAATGTGTGGAGGAAACCTGTATCCCTAAGAGCCTCTGGGCCATTTAGCATCTTCCTTTTCTAAATAGTCTTGGCGCCTGTGAAGGTGTGTGCAAGATGGTACTTTCTCAGCCTGTATCCCCAAAGGATTACAAAGATAAAGTCCTGTCTGTTGACCACCCCTCTTTGAACTTGGATATGAGTGAGAAATAAATTTTTTTTTTAGGTTACAGTCACTAAGATTTTGGAATTCTCTTCATTGCCATTTTACCTTGCTGAAATATTATAGAATCCTTTAAGCAATCCCCATCACCTTTAAGCACATGAAAGTGTATATATGAAAGTTCTTGGTATACTATAAAGAGGACTGGAAAAGTTCCTTTTGTTACCATAGAAACAGTTGAGAGCTAAGCAATAGGAAAATTTGCAAAGAGAACAGAAAGATCATGGGATTTGGATCAGATGACCTGCATCCCAGTCTTACCTTCATTCTTATTCACCTTTAATATAAATGTTATAAATTGAACACATAAAGCATTGTTTAATTTTTAAAAATTATTTCTGCTTAGAAAAGTGGTTCTTAGCATGTGGAAGGATACTTACAATTGCCATAGGCTTGTAAAGATATGCTGAAATTTTACTTATTCTCAGAAGCTGTTTACTGGATAATATGTGATGAAATCATTTCTTTCATCTCTTTTTTTCTCTTAGCTTTCAATCCTTTGATTAAAATCTGTTTTGACTAAATAAAGCATCTCTTGGGATTGATTTATAACCAAATAGCTACTGCCTCCACTACTTGGTTTGGGGAATGCCGGGAGAAGGAAATGGCAGCCCACTCCAGTGTTCTTGCCTGGAGAATCCCAGGGACAGTGGAGCCTGGTGGGCTGCCGTCTATGGGGTCTCACAGAGTCGGACACGACTGAAGTGACTTAGCAGCAGCAGCAGTGGGAAGAGAAGGTGAAGAAGCTGAAAATGCAGGTTCTTCCTGAAGGGAAAGCTTCACTGATAAATCCTAAACCTGACTGTTAATGTCAGCTATTGGTCACCTCTGTCATAGGGCTTCCCTTGTAGCTCAGCTGTTAAGGAATCTGCCTGCAATGTGGGAGACCTGGGTTCGATCCCTGGGTTGGGAAGATCCCCTGGAGAAGGGAAAGGTTACCCATGCTAGTATTCTGGCCTGGAGAATTCCATGGACTATGAGTTGAACATGACTGAGCGACTTTCACTTGCACTGTAATAGGGAAGAACTTTGGTATTCTATTACCAGTTAATCAGTAAAGGGATGTTGCCTATAAGCTTAAATGACATACAATGTCCCATCTCTGGGAACCCTGCTCAGGTAATGGGCGTTAAGCTAAGATCTTCTATTTAGCTCACAGGAAACATCCAGAGCAGGCCCACCTATGCGTAACTGCAGGAAGGAGGAAATCAGCACCTCCCCTCTGGAGGCTGACCAGAACCAGGAAATGTTTGACTTTACTCCCTTCCCTTTGAGTATAAAAAATGCCTGAATTCTAACTCAAGCAAGATGATTCTACAGGACACTGGTCCACCATATTCTTGTTCTGCTGGCTTTCTGAATAAAGTCACTATTCCTTGTCTCAGAGACTTATATCTTTATTTATTGGCCTGTTGTGAGGTAAGTAGTGCGAGCTTGGATTCAGTACCATTTCCTGGAGCCACTTTGTATGGAGGTGGGGGAGGTGGTAGAGATGTCTTGGTGGGTGAAGGAGGCACATAAGGTTGCTGGGCATCTAGATTTTTAAGAAGTGATGATAATGGTTAGGGGGCAGATAAACCCTGGAGCTTCAGGATGAGTATAGAGAGGAAACTTGAGCTTCCTACTCTGAAAATTTGCCTAGGGCCATTCTAAGTGCCCGTAAGCAATAGCCAGATACCAGAGGCAGCTCCTGATATTATAGCTTGCTTCCTCTTTAATCCACCCTAGCCTCTCCCAGCCCTCTGTTCATTAGCAGTTCCCAAGAGGCACCCTGTCTACTTACCTGTCAAGGCCACTTTTGGCAACTAAAAAGGATTTGAAGGCAGTGGCAGTTTCTATCCTTTCTCAGTAAGAATGGCATTTTTCATTCCTGTCTTGCTTTTACGCTTTTTTTTTTTTTTTAATTGCAATAGGAGGCTACTTACAGATAGTAGAAAGATGGGCTTTGGAGTCAGACAAACTTTCAGGGCTCTAATCTTACCTCCATCAGTTAGTTATGATGACATCAGTTCAGTTCAGTTGCTCAGTCAAGTCCTACTCTTTGTGACCGAATGGACTGCAGCACACCAGGCTTCCCTCTCCATCACCAACTCCTGGAGCTTGCTCAAACTCATGTCCATTGAGTCAGCAATGCCACCCGACCATTTCATCCTCTGTTGTCCCCTTCTCCTTCAATCTTTTCCAGCATCACAGTCTTTTCCAATAAGTCAGTTCTTCGAATCAGGAGGCAAAAGTACTGGACCTTCAGCTTCAGCATCAGTCTTTCCGATGAAAATTCAGGACTGATTTCCTTTAGGCCTGACTGGTTGGATCTCCTTGCAGTCCAAGGGACTCGCAACAGTCTTCTCCAATACCACAGCTCAAAAGCATCAATTCTTCAGTGCTCAGCTTTCTTTATAGTCCAACTCTCACATCTCACATGATGACAACATACTCAGAGCATTTTTTAAAGGCAAATACTGCTTCTCTCTAACCACATTGTATATAAGGTTCAGGGTGATTCTGACAATGAATTCCTTTTAAAGACATACTGAAAATGAGCTTTTGGATTTTTCTGCCAGTGACTCTTGATTTGCCAGAGAGTAGGATTCAAATTCATTATACATTCTGGTTTACCGAGAAGATTAGCATCACGGTGGTATTCTAGGAATTATTTCCAGGCATGTGGGTGAAGAGAGATATGTAGATCTCACAGTCCCCACTCTCTGTACTCCATCTGACACTTGAGACCCAAATGGGACAAACAGGTATAGGTGTGGGCTGAATTTTTTTCCATTTGACATCTGATGGAGCTCGCCACACAGAGTGTTGCAAGCATAGCATCTACTTGTAAGAAGGAGCTTAGGATGTAAGTTGGTTTTTTTTGCTTCATCTTGATAAGAAATAAGAAACCAGAGGATGACTACTCCAAATGCTGCACAGTTTAACAAAGCTAAATGTTGGCTAAGCATCTATTGAGTTACTGTGGCAGATTAAAGATGGACATAAATTCTGTGACATTCATTGAGAGAAGGAATCTGTTTATCCTCCCCTTGAATTTGGGGTGGTTTATGACCGCTTTGTCTAATAGCATATGGCAAAATGATGTCACTCTAGTGTCAGGTGTTTAAAAGAAGACTGGCAGCTTTTGCCCTGCTTTCTTGGAAGCCAGCTGCCAAGCAGAAAGGGTGTCTACATAGAAACTATCATGCTGCATGAATAAATCCTAGAGAATAATGTTACTACAATCAGGTTTAGCAACTCACCGCTCAAAAACCAATAATTGAGCGGTAAGTGTCAGTAGAGGGGAAAGATGCTTTATTCAGAAAAGCCAGCAATCTAGGCAGAAAGTGGACTCATATCCAGAGACCAGCTCTGAAGATTCTGCTCTGCCATGACAGTGTTTAAAGGAAAAAAAGGGAAACACTCTAAGGAGATCAGATTCTTCATCATTTGTATATTGCATGCAGACCCGCTGACTTCTGATCTTCCATGGGGTGCTGTGTTGCTTGCCTGGCCCACCTGAGATTGGATATTCTCTTGCCCACATGGTCTGCCTGCAGAATTACTAGGGGGAAGCTTGGGACAGACAGTCAGCCATTCTTTACTTAATTGTTCATTCTTACTCCTCCTAACCGGGGAAAGGAATCAACAGGTTAGGTAAGGCGTTGTGTATATTCACTAAAACAGAAATCAGAAACTAGATTAAATGTTACCGAGTGATTTATTTCATCTTTATGATTAAAGTCTGAGGGGAATAGGGGTGAACACCAGAGAAGGGGCAGAGGAGCTGCTTACAATAAAGACCACGTAGACAGAGAGGAAATAGGGATAGAGAGAGGAGGGAAGGGAGAGCAGGAGAAAGAAGAGAGACGAGAGAGAGGGAGAAGGAGGGAGATAGCCTGAAGCTCCCAACAGATAGTAAAGAGGTCATTCTGAAAGTGGCTCCTCCAGGGCCAGCCACTCGAGCTACCGTCACTTGGATCAGAGACCACCTGCCCAGCCAAGTTCGTTGTGAATTCCTGACCCATAAAACTGTGAACAAATGTAGTGGTGATTTTAAGTCATTTGGGGGTACTTTATGTTTTCAAGTAGTTTCTTATGTAATAAAAGATTACCTGATGAACTGGTTTTGTAAACCTAATGTAGGTGATTGTTTTAGAAAATGACTTAAGAATTTGTTTTTACCCTTCATTCCGTGAGCGTGGTTATCCTGCTTGAACTAAGAGAATGCTGGATTTCCTAAGACCTCGTTCCATGCGGTCAGGGGTCCGTGTGTCTCCAGGGACCTGAAGTGGCAGCAGGGAGACTAGGGCAACTGCAGAGTCTGGGGAGAAAGTGACAAGGTGAAGCGAAGAAGTCCAGTTCTCGGGGTAAATATTCTCTACTCTGGGTCTCCTGACATCACATCCTATTGCTTGAGGTATATGGCATAAGATCAGAAACGTTTGTTCACTGAAAGTGGCTAGTACCCCTATGTGCTTGCCAACTGGTAGACCAGAATCTGTATCTGAAGCTATTTCTTTCTGTTGGAAAAAACTTCCTATTCCTTAACAACAACAACAAAAACCTCAATCAGCCCTTACCTGTCATGTGAGACAGCTCTGAGACATCGCCTCCAGGCTTGTGTGGGAGCTCTTCCTCTTCTACGATCCCATCGCAACCTGAACTCACCTCTATCATTTAAAATGCCATACTGAATCATCAACCAATGATTTGGTCACTTCCAGGAATATCAGATTTACAAAGGACAGGAAAACATTTCTAATCATTTCAGGATCTACAGGGTATAGAAAGGAACTTGGAGTAGGTGGTCAATGAATATTTCATGGCACAGAACTGAAAGGGACCATCTTGGGCAGAGGTAGTTTCTCTTGTGATTTTAAAACTAATATTGTTGAGACCAGGGGAGACCTGCCTTTTGGGAGTAGGCAGGCTTGTTCTGAAATCAGGTCTTACTCAGTTCAGTCGCTCAGTCGTGTCTGACTCTTTGCGACCCCAGGAGTTGCAGCACGCCAGGCCTCCCTGTCCATCACAAACTCCCAGAGTTTACTCAAACTCATGTCCATCGAGTCGGTGATGCCATCCAACCATCTCATCCTCTGTTGTCCCCTTCTCCTCCTGCCCTCGATCTCTCCCAGTATCAGGGTCTTTTCCAATGAGTCAGCTCTTCGCATGAGGTGGCCAAAGTATTGGAGTTTCAGCTTCAGCATCAGTCCTTATTCAGGACTGATTCCTTTAGGATGGACTGGTTGGATCTCCTTGCTGTCCAAGGGACTCTCAAGAGTCTTCTCCAACACCACAGTTCAAAAGCATCAATTTTTCGGCGCTCAGCTTTCTTCACAGTCCAACTCTCACATCCATACATGACCACTGGAAAAACCATAGCCTTGACCAGACAGACCTTGAGAGAGAACTAATTCACTTCCCTTCTCCTCAGCCCTTCATTTTCTGGAAGTTTGTCTCTGTCTTTGTGGGGCTATGGCATAGCCCACCATCAGCCAAGAGGGAGAATAATTTACTGCTAGTCCAACTAGGAGCCATCCTCTGTAATTTCAGCAAGCTCAAAGTATGCCACACTCCTGGCCCATTTTCCCTTCTTCCTCTTCTCGCTTCTTTTGTCTCACAGGATCCTTTTTCTCATTTTACTCCTTTCTTTCAAAATGGCTCACAAGGAGATAAGACTGGCCCTTGGCTGCTGCCCTGCTTCCTCAGTGGGGCTGGAACTGCCTGGGACTCTTCCCTCAGGCTCTGGTTCAGTCTCTACCAGCAGAGAACTTCTGGTCTTCATTTCTTCAACTACAGGAGAGGCAGAATGATTAAATACCTCCCAGACTGGTTAATGGGACAGACGAAAACTTGAAGTGAAATAGTGGGTGTCAAAGCACTTTGTGAAGTGAACTGATGTATAAATATTTGGTGTGTTGAGTGAGTTCACCTGCTCTCTGCCTATCACTGTCTAATTGTGTAATTGACCCCCTACTACTCACCTAGTGTTGTTTCTGACCACAAATCCTTGAAACAATTAAAGTCTGCAAGTCAGATGTGTCTTCCAGGATTTCTAAAGCCTGCCACTGCGGTATTAATGGACAGAACCAGAGAGGCGAAAGCAGGGTTTGATGAATGTACTATAATTGCTCTTTGGTATGACATAGTAATAGGAAAATTCATATAATTGACAATGTAAAGGCCCCTACTGTTAGCAGCTGCTTTAAATTTAATGGAGCTGAGACTGTTAATAGTCTTTTCTTCACAGGGGTCTTTCCTTTGGCAGCCAAAGCACGGAGCAAGCGTGTCCCATCACCCATGCTTCCCCTCCGGGCCCACAACCCAGCCTCCCGGCGGCAGAGGGTTGTAGGGAATAGGTTCATTTGCACTTCTTTGTCTTGTCTTAATTATCTGGTGGAACTACTGGTGTGTGCTATGTTGCGTTTCCTCCCTGTGAGACTTCTCCTTATGAAACATAATGCATAAGAAGAGATAGTTCTGGGGCCAAACCAGGGATATGCCATTTCCTAGCTGCATGTTTTGGACAAGTCACTCAACCTCTCTGAGCTGCAGTGTCTTCTCGAAAACATGAAATTAAAACCTACAAGTTGTTCAGCGACCAGCACGGGGCATGGGATGCTTTTATCACATATCAGCCTCCTCTCTTCTCTGTGTACACCAGACCAGACCTCTTTTTTCGCCAAGGCCTCCACTAGCCATTTCTCTGTCTTCACTCCCTGGTTTCCCACTTTTCTCAACAAAATGACATATAAAGCAGTCTGACTTTGCACTACAAAATTCCTTAGAGTTACTTCTCTTTTCCTTAAAAGAGCTAGCTTGCTTTACCAGAGAACCATTATGGGTCTTATGTTATAAGAAAACTGACTACAAAGGGTTCAGCGTAGGGAGTCCTATTGTTGGACACTTTGGGTTACTACCATTGGGTAGGTTTACGGGCATAAGATGGATTCACAGAAGTCAAAAGCAGAGTATAGCAGAAGAGATTCCACTCAGACATTGATGCAGTCTTTTAAATGCAGAACATCAAATTATAAAACTAAGTGTGAGTGTGTCTGTGTCTGAGAGCAAGGAGGGTGGGAGGGAGCAAAAGGAAGGAGGGCGATGCGGATTCTGTTGGGGCTCAGGTGCTGTCAGGAAGAAACGTGTTTAATGCGGTTTCCCACTAGGCCCACCCTAACTGTTCTCCTTGGCTGCTGAGAAAGCGTGTGTGTGCGCATGTGCATGCGCACACCTATCACCAGCCTTCTCCAGATAAACCAGAGCCACAGGTGCTGAGTCAGTTCTCTCTGCAATTGCTCAGAATGTTTCTTGTGCAGCTATTCTGCAATCAGTATTGATTAGGGATTACATTATCTGTCCTGCAGACAGATGGACATTGAGATGTGCCCAAATCAGAGCAGTAGAATATTTACAAAGTGCCGTGGTAATCATTTAGGAGGAATGCTAGAGCTTCCTAACTTTCTTACAGAAGTAACTTTCCTAAGAAGGAAATAGGTGTGTTTATTTTAAGCCCTGGCATTTTGTTTCACTGGCTCAGCTTCTCCCTTACTGGCTCTTTAGTGTGTGTGCTGCTGAAGCTAGCCAGATTTTATAAGCACTATTGATTTTTTCTTTCATGTCTTCTAGTCATCTTTAATCAGAATATTCTGTCACTGCAGAATCTTCCAAGGGAAGATTTTATTTGACATAAAAGCTATTAATGCCTAGCGTTAAACACTCTACCCAGTTCTCATGTTCTGATGAGCCCTCTGATGTGGCATACTGTTTACAATTCTCAAAAGCATGTTTTCCCATGGAAAACATGGATTTCACTCCACCACTTGTTTTTCTTTTTATAATTTTTTATAAGTTGGTATTATCTGGAAATGTAGTGTCAGGTGGCAACAATGTATCACTTAACAAAGGAGAGAAGATCAAAATGTTGCCATTTATTAAAAGACAAAAAGAAAGTGTGTGGCTACTTAGGTGTGTATAAGCATTTATAAAATAGAGGGAACAAGTACAGTCTCTGAGATGTGTCATTTCCCTGAAGTTATGAGAACTTGGTGATATATACATATATTTCTGATGAATTAATCTTTACCAACAATCATTGTAAAACATAATCATACAAATATTTTGAGGAATCATGTGTGTCTGCCAAATGTGCTATTGGTACAATTTAGGGATGTCCTATCCACATCTTTAGTCACACCAATGTTTAGACACCCCTGTTTGGATAAAGACAATTCTCGGGAGATGAGGGCAGCCATGAATTGCCATCATTCAAAATTCACATGCATGCTGCTTAATAGAGGGTGTCTGGATGGGAAACCACAAGTATTCATTACTATCAGTTCTTTGCATTTTTTTCACTTACTGTCTATATTAAGTTCATGCCTGCTGAACACAACTTGTTTATGATTTTGGTTGGCCATACTTGGGAGAAAGCTTATAAGAAAAGGGTTAGTGGAATAAACCATTGTGTCTGCTGCTGAGCGTTCTTAGGTGAAATGTGTTTATCTGACACATTTGTCTGTGTTGGTAGCTCAGACACTGTCAGCCTTTGGGTAGTGGTGCTAGCTAAGAGTGTGTGGATGTGAAAGGCAAGCCCACACTTGGAATATATGCTGCTTCTGGCCAATGATGAATGGCTGCTACTACCAGAGGGGAAGAAGTCCCATAATGTCAACTTGCTGAAGGTGGCTGTTTGGTTTTCTTGAGGAGTAGTAGTCTTCTGAGGTCTTAGTTTTGTTTCCTTTTGTTGTTGGACAGGACGTTCAGATGGGCAGGAGCTATATTAACATTAATGAGAGACATATCCTGTTGTCTGACTTGTGAATATCCTCTCTCTCTCTCTGCGACCATAGAGCTCTTTATGAGTCCATTATGCAAGAAACGCTGATAGTGGGTGGTGGTGGATTAGTCACTAAGTCATATCTGACTCTTTGTGATCCCGTGGACTGTAGCCCACCAGGCTCCTCTGTCCATGGAATTCTCCAGGCAAGATTACTGGAGTGGATAGCCATTTCCTTCTCCAGGGGATCTTCCTGACCCAAGGATCAAACCTGGGTCTCCTGCCCTGCAGGTAGATTCTTTACCAACTGAGTATGAGGGATAGTGGGTGATGAAGGACAAAGGTTAGAAGACTTGCTGAGTCATCCTGTCTGATGGATACTTTAATGCCTCTTCTATAGTAGGTGCTGTCTGCTCAGCATTAATGTGTGATACAAAGATGCTCATACTTTGCGCTCACTTTCAAAGATCCATTCACCTGCCAGTCCCCCAGACCTCCTTGTTTTCTAGTCTAGTTTTTTTCCTAAGTCATTTACCAAACAGACCAACAAAGATCTGTCTAGTCAAGGCTATGCTTTCTCCAGTAGTCATGTATGGATGTGAGAGCTGGACTATAAAGAGACCTGAGCACTGAAGAATTGATGATTTTGAACTGTGGTGTTGGAGAAGACTCTTGAGAGTCCCTTGGACTGCAAGGAGATCCAACCAGTC
This sequence comes from Odocoileus virginianus, assembly GCF_023699985.2. Taxonomy (NCBI): domain Eukaryota; kingdom Metazoa; phylum Chordata; class Mammalia; order Artiodactyla; family Cervidae; genus Odocoileus; species Odocoileus virginianus. The sequence continues at coordinate 5,824,051 of NC_069691.1, forward strand.
CATCCTAAAGGAGATCAGTCTTGAATATTCTTTGGAAGGACTGATGTTGAAGGTGAAACTCCACTACTTTGGCCACCTGATGTGAAGAGCTGACTCATTGGAAAAGACCCTGATGCTGGAAAGGATTGAAGGAGAGGGGAGAAGGGGACGACAGAGGATGAGATGATTGGATGGCATCACTAATTCAACAGACATGAGTTTGAGTAAACTCCAGGAGTTGGTGCTGGACAGGGAGGCCTGGCATGCTGCACTCCATGGGTTCACAAAGAGTCAGACATAACTGAGCAACTGAACTGAACTGGCTGACCAAACAGATAAGCTATTTCTGCTGGCTCATGAGTCTGTGTATAATTTTAACCTTTGTCTACTCTATATTCCAAGTGTATCATCCCTTGTAGTATCCAAAGCTCTGCCCAGTGGGAAGCTTTTCCCTTGATGTTTTTTCAGTGCTCTTCCTGAGTGAGGATGTGATACAATGACAGTTCATTTTTTTTGCTTGCATTCACTTGCTAATTGACTCATCTGTGAATCAAGTTTTGTGTATTTCCTCTCCTATCATTTAGTCATAAAAAATGCTATGTGGTCAAAGTGGGAGCTGAGGAAGAGGCCCCAGAGAATATGGGCTATGAGTAATCTGTTCATGCACGTTATTTGTGCCCTTTGGACCAGCTTGTGCCTGATTCTGGATTTAGCACACCTATGTTATAATGGATTGCTGCTGGAACTGCCCCAAATTGTGATTTGGTGGATCTGAAAGTATCCAGTTCATGATAAGAGTTCTGACCATAAAGACACTTAATTCTCAAGGTCAGACATGCAGTTTCTAAAAGGACCCAGTAGCAGCATTCCAAGAACTTTTTTTTTGAATCATATATAATGGTTTTTTTTTTTTTTTTTTTTTTTTAACTACATGTGGCATGACTTTGCTTCCAAATCATAGGCATTTCTATTGTGACTAGCCTGTTGGGCCTGCCAAAGCTTCCATACAATATCTTTCTCTACCACTGATCTGTCTAGTCTTATGGAATCTGCTGAGTCACAGAAATCAAATGTCAGCACCTCTAGAAACCACAGCCTGAATTGCTGTAGAGAATTTCTCTTTGGGGGCCTCAATCAAGCTAACAGCTTTCAAGCCAAACATGGTAAATCAGTAGTTTCAGTATTCTTAAATGCAAAATAACCCACAAAACCCAAAGAATCCTATCAAGGGTTGGGTTTCATTCTTTGTGGTAGGAAATGTGAGACATTTCCCCACTTTCTGGATTACATGTACCTTTCCAAAGCATGCATAGCATTTGCCACTTTTTTGATCATCAGTTTCAATTAATACAATATTAATTTCCAAAAAGTATCCAGACAGTTGAAAGCAGAATATGCCATCTCAAAATACACCCCTTCATCACGGGATTATTTTGACCTGAAGGCAATTGAGAAGAGGCAAATATAAGAAAAGCTCTCTGCCATTCCAGTACTTGCCTAAAAGCAGGGCATAAATTTATAAAGGTATCCCCCTCCCCTTTATCAAGAAAAACAGAAGTTAGTCACCAGAGGAAACGTTAGGCCTCCACCACCAGGGGTGGTACGTAGGACTCTCCAAAATATGCAACTAGCCTTTAGTACACATTCGTTCCCCACACATTTGCCTTCCCAAAGCATGCTGGCCCTAGAAACTCAGTCCTTTACCCTTGTCCTGTCACTTGTCTAAAATAAAAAAACCACAAAACTATTGCTGTTTTGTTAAGATCCCGTATAAACGCAAGTTCTAACCACTTGTTAGGTGATGTTAGATGAGTAACCTTTGAGTTACTCATCTCTCTTTCTTCCACAGTCCAGGTCCCATCAATCTGTCAAATGACAGAGAACATGAGAAAATAACATAAGGGTATGATAGTGAGCATATAGCCCGCGTGAATGTACACTGCTCTTATTTTTTGTGGTTATGGTGTGCTGGTTCAGTATCCACATACTGTGTACTGGAGGCTGTGTTAATTTTCTCTAATAAAGATATCACATTTGGTACAGTGGAACCAACAGATTTTGTAGGGACCAGACTGCTAAATGAAATGAAAATATGGTGGGGCATACCACTCCTGTATGTTTTAAGTCTTTGAATGTAGCATTGATCTTGTTATTGTGCTGTGACGTGATAATTGTTTTTGTTACTCTAATTTCTGAGTGGGAAGGGACAGTTTCCCACTATGACTTGGCTTTCCTACTACTAACCACTCCTATAGGTTAAAGAGACAATGAGAAGTTTCTGCCAACTGCTAAATATATTTATTTGATTTATACATTTGGGGATCAGGGAAATGACAATCAGGTAGGTTCATACAGACAGCATCCCCCCTACCAGATGAACCTGGGTCAAAATTCTGTTGATTACCTTTATTACCTGAACCTCTTCTACCCCTAATTTAATGGAGAGAATGCCAAGATAGAACCTTTTATCTCATGGTGTTAGATTGAATTTGAACCCTATATCTACCAGGCCTTGAAAGATCTGAATATTCCCCTTTTCTAAGTAGGCTATTACCCAAGTAAATGGCTATCAGATACAAGGAAATGGGAAGATAATCCATGTTCTGGGAATTGAAGAATTAATATTTTTAAAATATTCATTCTATCCAAAGCAATCTACAGATTTAATGCAATCCCTATCAAAAAACCCATGACATTTTTTCACAGAAGTAGAACAAATAAGCCTTTTATGTGGACCCACAAAAGTCTCAAATTTCCAATCCTGAGAAAAAAGAAGAAAGTTGGAGGTATCATGCTCCTTGACTTCAGACTATACTGCAAAGCCACAATAATCACAGCAGTTTGATTCTGGCACAAAAACATACATAGATTAATGGAACAGAATAGAAGACTCAGAGAGAAACCCATGCATTTATGGTCAATTACTCTACAACAAAGGAGGCAAGAGAATACAATGGAGAAAGATAATCTCTTAAATAAGTGGTGCTGTGAAAACAGGACAGTTCAGTTCAGTTTAGTCACTCAGTCATGTCCGACTCTTTGCAATCCCAAGAACTGCAGCACGCCAGACCTACCTGTCCATCACCAACTCCCGGAGTCCACCCAAACCCATGTCCAGTGAGTCGGTAATGCCATCCAGCCATCTCATCCTCTGTCGTCCCCTTCTCCTCCTGCCCCTAATCCCTCCCTGCATCAGGGTCTTTTCCAATGAGTCAACTCTTCACATGAGGTGGCCAAAGTATTGGAGTTTCAGCTTCAGCATCAGTCCTTCCAATGAACACCCAGGACTGATCTCCTTTAGGATGGACTGGTTGTATCTCCTTGCAGTCCAAGGGACTCTCAAGAGTCTTCTCCAACACCACAGTTCAAAAGCATCAATTCTTTGGTGCTCAGCTTTCTTTATAGTCCAACTCTCACATCCATACATGATCATTGGAAAAACCATAGCCTTGACTAGATGGACCTTTGTTGGCAAAGTAATGTCTCTGCTTTTTAATATGCTGTCTAAGTTGGTCATAAATTTCAGGACAGCTGAAACAGGACAGCTACATGTAAAATAATGTGATTAGAACCTTTCCTCACATCATACATAAAAATAAACTCGAAATAGATTAACAACCTAAATATAAGACCTGAAACCATAAAACTTCTAGAAGAGAACACAAACAGAATATTCTTTGACATAAATTGTAGCAATGTATTTTTTTGGATCTGTTTCCTGAGGCGTATAAATAAAAGCAAAAATAAACCTAATTAAACTCAAAAACTTTTGCACAGCAGAGGAAACTACTGACAAAACAAAAAGGCAACCTACTGAGTGGGAGAAAATATTTGCAAGTGATAAGATTGGTAGGGGTTAATATCCAAAATATAGAACAGCTCCTATAACTCAATATCAAAAACTAAGCAATTTGATTAAGAACATGGGCTGAAGACCTGGATAGACTTTTTTTCCAAAGAAGACATACAAACTGCCAACAGCAACATGCTTATATGCTCAATATTGCTAATCATCAGGGAAATGCAAATCAAAATCACAGTGAAATATCATGTCACACCTATCAGAATGGCTAGTATCAAAAAGACCACACATGACAAATGTTGGTGAGATATAGAGAAAAAGGAACACATGCATACTGTTGCTGGGAATGCAAACTGGTGTTGCCTCTATGGAAAACAGTATGAAAGTTCCTCAAAGACTAAAAACAGAATTGTCTTATGATGCAGCAATTCTACTCCTGGGTATACATCCAAAGAAAGTAAAAAAATGGAACAATGGAGCAGGTGACTTCCACCACCTTTTTCCCTGCTCCTGATGCCAGTAGCTTGTGAGTGGCATCCATCATGGCAAGAAAATAATAGGTTGCCATGGAAACAGTTGTGCAGCGGTAACCCGAGCCCACAAGGGACAATTTGGATTCAAGTTGTAAAATTGGTTGTAATCAACCATAGAAAAATGTTTGTGTCTGGGAAGCAGTCATCACTTTCTCTGCATCAGATAACTCATAGTGGTGAGAAACTCTGAAAAATATGGGAAGGCCTTTTGTTGTGCCTAAACCTTGTTCAACACAGGAGAGTTCACACAGGAGGAGACAGCCAGGACCCCAAGATGGAGTGAGTTGTACCTCTGAAAGAGAAGAAAACTCCTGGATGTCAAATTAAGAGGGCTGCCAATCTGGGTACTAATGCAGGATTTCATCCCTAAGAGCATTGCTGGAGTGTCTCACAAAGGCTATTACCAGTATTACAAGTATCTCAGAATGAAAAAAGGGAATGTCACTGGGCTTTCTTTGGTGATGGCAGCTTATGTACTTTTCAACCGTTGCCATTCTTACAAGGAACTCGAACAGGAGCAACCAAGCAAGTAGCACTGGAGTGGGCACGTTCTGCATTCCTGAACAAGACCTTTGCCAGACACGCCTGAGTCCTTTCATATCCTAACGGAGAATTAACAGCCAATAAAAGATGACAGGTTTTAAAAAATCTCTTATAGCAAATTTCAAGTCAAGTATTACTAAATATAATCATCAGTTCTATATAATTACATCCCCATGAGTTATCTATTTTATAACTGGAAATTTGTAGCTTTTGAAGACCTTCATCCTTTTCATGCTTCTTGCAAAATTTATGAACTCCTTATTGCAAAATTCAGACTTAAATGGAAGAGACAGAGAAAACCACTAGGCCATTCAAGTATGACCTAAATCAAATCCTTTATGATTATACAGTGGAAGGACAAATAGATTCTAGGGATTAGATCTGATAGAGTGCCTGAGAAGTATGGGGGGAGGGGAAGGGAGGTTTGCAAAATTGTATAGGAGGCAGTGGAGAAAAAGAACTGCAAAAAGGCAAAATGGTTGTCGGAGGAGGCCTACTCATATATAATAACTGAGAAAAGAAAAGATGTGAAAGGCAAAGGAGAAAAGGAAAGATACATCCATCTGAATGCAGAGTTCTAAAGAATAGCAAGGAGAGATAAGAAAGTGATCCGAAGAAAGTGATCAATCACTTGCATAGATCCTAAGTGATCAATGCAAATAAATAGAGGAAAACAGTAGAGTGGGAAATACTAGAGATCTCTTCAAGAAAATTAGAGATACTAAGGGAACATTTCATGCAAAGATGGGCACAATAAAGGACAGAAATGGTATGGACTTAATAGAAGCAGAAGATATTAAAAAGAGGTGGCAAGAATACATAAAAGACCTGTACAGAAGATGTCGTAATGACCCAGAAAACCACGACAGGATGGTCTTGATCCCTCTCTCCTGTACAGTGTCACAAACCTCTGTCCATAGTTCATCAGGCACACAGTCTATGAGATCTAGTCCCTTAAATCTATTTCTCACTTCCACTGTATAATCGTAAGGGATTTAATTTAGGTCATACCTGAATGGTCTAGTGGTTTTCCCTACTTTCTTCAATTTAAGTCTGAATTTGGCAACAAGGAGTTCATGATCTGAGCTGCAGTTAGCTCCCAGTCTTGTTTTCGCTGACTATATAGAGCTTCTCCATCTTTGGCTAAAAAGAATATAATTAATCTGATTTCAGTGTTGACCATCTGGTGATGTCCATGTGTAGAGTCTTCTCTTGTGTTGTTGGAAGAGGGTGTTTGCTATGACCAGTGCATTCTCTTGGCAAAATTCTGTTGGCCTTTGCCCTGCTTCATTTCTGTACTCCAAGGCCAAATTTGCCTGTTACTCCAGGTAAATTCTTGACTTCCTATTTTTGCATTCCAGTCCTCTATAATGAAAAGGACATCTTTTTTGGGTGTTAGTTCTAGAAGGTCTTGTAGGTCTTCACAGAACCATTCAACTTCAGCTTCTTCAGCATTACTGGTTGGGGCATAGGCTTGGATTACCATGATACTGAATGGTTTGCCTTGGAAACGAACAGAGATCATTCTGTCATTTTTGAGATTGCATCCAAGTACTGCATTTTGGACTCTTGTTGACTATGACAGTTACTTCATTTCTTCTAAGGGATTTTTGCCCACAGTAGTAGATATAATGGTCATCTGAGTTAAATTCACCCATTCCAGTCCATCTTAGTTCACTGATTCCTAAAATGTCGACGTTCATTCTTGCCATCTCTTGTTTGACCACTTCCAATTTGCCTTGATTCATGGACCTAACATTCCAGGTTCTTATGCAATATTGCTCTTTACAGCATTGGACCTTGCTTCCATCACCAGTCCCATCCACAACTGGGTGTTGTTTTTGCTTTGGCTCCATCTCTTCATTTGGAGAAGGCAATGGCACCCCACTCCAGTTCTCTTGCCTGGAAAATCCCAAGGACAGAGGAGTCTGGTAGGCTGCAGTCCATGAGGTCACTAAGAGTTGGACATGACTGAGCGACTTCACTTTCACTTTTCACTCTCATGCATTGGAGAAGGAAATGGCAACCCACTCCAGTGTTCTTGCCTGGAGAATCCCAGGGACGGCGGAGCCTGGCGGGCTGCCGTCTATGGGGTCACACAGAGTCAGACACGACTGAAGCAACTTAGCAGCAGCAGCAGCAGCATCTCTTCATTCTTTCTGGAGTTCTTTCTCCACTGATCTCTAGTAGCATATTGGGCACCTGCCAACCTGGGGAGTTCTTCTTTCAGTCTCGTATCTTTTTGCCTTTTCATACTGTTCATGTGGTTCTCAAGGCAAGAATACTGAAGTGGTTTGCCATTCCTTTCTCCAGGGAACCATGTTTTGTCAGAACTCTCCCCCATGACCCGCCTGTCTTGGGTGGACCCACACGGCATGGCTCATAGTTTCACTGAGTTAGACAAGGCTGTGGTCCATGTGATTAGATTGGTTAGTTTTCTGTGACTGTGGTTTCCAGTCTGTCTGCCCTCTGATGGAGAAGGTAAGAGACTTATAGAAGCTTCCAGATGAGAGAGACTGACTGAGGGGAAACTAGGTCTTGTTCTGACTGGGGGGAGGGGGGCATGCTCAGTAAATCTTTAATTCAAATTTCTGTTGATGGGTGGAGCTGTGTTTCCTCCCTGCTCTTTACCTGAGGCCAAACTATGGTGGAGGTAATGAAGATAATGGTGACCTCCTTCAAAAGGTCCCATGCACACACTGCTACACTCAGTGCCCCCGACCCTGCAGCAGGCCACCGCCGACCCACGCCTCCGCTGGAGACTCCTGGACACTCACAGGCAAATCTGGGTCAGTCTCTTGTGGGTTCACTGCTCCTTTCTCCTGGGTCCTGGTGCACAAGATTCTGTTTGTGCCCTCCAAGGATCTATTTCCATATATATGCCTAATATGATGATGTAGCTAATATTAATTTTGGGCATTTGGGGTACTAGAATTTGATATGATTACCCCACCCCCACCCCAATTTTTGCAGCATTTTGCTATCTAACTTGAATTCTTTAGAAAAGCATTTGGCAATTTTATGAAGAAGATAAAATCATTTCCCCCCAAAATTAACAGCACTTTTTTCATAGCATTTGTGAGCATTGAATAAAATAACCAGGAAGGCACCTGGCATAGTGTGGCCCCCAGATCCCTGCCCTGTTATAACATGTCTTGTCCCTGCTTCTCCTACCTGGAAGCCCCATTCCTCTCCCTTTGGCAAACTTCTATTCATCCTTCAAAACCGACTCCAATGTGAAAAATTTCTTAACACATACGTCCCATTAATGAGATCCTCTACTCTGGACACATTGTACAGGAGACAGGGATCAAGACCATCCCCAAGAAAAAGAAATGTAAAAAAGCAAAATGGCTGTCTGAAGAGGCCTTACAAATAACTGTGAAAAGAAGAGAAGCAAAAAACATAGGAGAAAAGGAAAGATATACCCATTTGAATGCAGAGTTTCAGAGAATAGCAAGGAGAGATAAGAAAGCCTTCCTCAGTGATCAGTGCAAAGAAATGGAAAACAATAGAATGGGAAAGACTAGAGATCTCTTCAAGAAAATTAGTGATACCAAGGGAACATTTCATGCAAAGATGGGCTTAATAAAGGACAGATATAAAGGACAGGTATGGACCTAACAGAAGCAGAATATATTAAGAACAGGTAGTAAGCATACACAGAAGAACTGTCCAAAAAAATCTTCATGATGCAGATAATCACGATGGTGTGATCATCCGCCTAGAGCCAGACATCCTGGAATGGGAAGTCAAGTGGGCCTTAGAAAGCATCACTGTGTACAAAGCTAGTGGAGGTGATGGAATTCCAGTTGAGCTATTTCAAATCTAAAAGATGATGCTGTGAAAGTGTTGCACTCAATATGCCAGCAAATTTGGAAAACTCAGCAGTGGCCACAGGACTGGAAAAGGTCAGTTTTCATTCCAATCCCAAAGAAAGGCAATGCCAGAGAATGCTCAAACTACTACACAATTGCACTCATCTCACACACTAGCAAAGTAATGCTCAAAATTCTCCAAGCCAGGCTTCAACAATACGTGAACCATGAGCTTCCAGATGTTCAAGCTGGATTTAGAAAAGGTAGAGGAACCAGAGATCAAATTGCCAACATTCGCTAGATCATCAAAAAAGCAAGAGAGTTCCAGAAAAACATCTACTTCTGCTTTATTCACTATCCCAAAGTCTTCGACTGTGTGGATCACAATAAACTGTGGAAAGTTTTGAAAAAGATGGGAAAACCAGACCACCTTACCTACCTCCTGAAAAACTTATTTGCAGGTCAAGAAGCAACAGTTAGAACCAGATATGGAACAATGGACTGGGTCAAAAATGGGAAAGGAGTGCATCAAGGCTGTATATTGTCACCCTGCTTATTTAACTTAAATGAAGAGTACAGCATGCAAAATGCCAGGCTAGATGAAGCACAAGCTAGAATCAAGATTGCAGGTAAATATATCAATAACTTCAGATATGCAGATGACACTACCCTATGGCAGAAGGTGAAGAGGAACTAAAGAGCCTCTTGAAGGTGAAAGAGGAAAGTGAAAAAGATGGCTAAAAACTCAACAGTCAGAAAACTAAGATCATGGCATCCAGTCCCATCACTTCATGACAGATAGGGGAAACAATGGAAGAGGTAGCAAGAATGGAAACAGTGGCAGACTTTATTTTCTTGGGCTCCAAAGTCACTGCAGATGGTGACTACAGCCATGAAATTAAAAGACACTTGCTTCTTGGAAGAAAAGCTATGACATACCTGGACAGCATGTTAAAAAGCAGAGACATTACTCTGCTGACAAAAGTCCATCTAGTCAAAGCTATGGTTTTTCTAGTAGTCATGTATGGATGTGAGAGTTGGACCATCACGAAGGCCGAGTGCCAAAGAATCAATGATTTTGAACTGTGGTGTTGGAGAAGACTTTTGAGAGTCCCTCATACTGCAAGGAGATCAAATCAGTCAATCATAAAGGAAATCAATCCCAAATATTCATTGGAAGGACTGATGCTGAAACTGACGCTCCAATACTTTGGCCACCTGATACGAAGAACTGACTCATTAGAAAAGACCCTGATGCTGGGAAAGGTTGAAGGTGGGAGGAGAAGGGGACGACAGAGGAAAACATGGTCAAATGGCATACATGTGTGCCAAACATGTGTACTACTGACTCAATGGACATGAGTTTGAGCAAGCTCCAGGAGATGGTGAAGGACAGGGAAGCCTGGCGTGCTGCAGTCCATGGGGTCACAAGATCAGACACCAGTGAGCAACTGAAAAACAACAAGTCCTTTACACCCACTGCCTCTGGTAACCATGAATCTGTTCTCTGTCTTGGGGTTTTTTGGGTTTTTTTTTGATTTCACTTATAAGTGAGATCAAATAGTACTGGTGTTTGTCTTTCTCTGTCTGACTTGACTTAGTCTAATGCTCTCAAGACCATCCATGTTGTCACAAATGGCAGGATTTCCTTCTTTTTATGATTTAATAATATTCTGTTCTGTATGTTTGCCACATTTTTTGAAAATTCATTCATCTCTTGATAAATTCTTGTCCTTTCCATGTCTTGGCTTTTGTAAATAAGTCTGCGTTGAACACTGGGGGACAGATATGTTTTCAAGATAGTTACTTTGTTTCCTTTGGGCAAACACCAAGAAGTAAAACTAGGAACTTCTATGGTAGTTCTAGTTTTATTTTCTTGAGGAACCTCCATGCTGTTTGCCATAGTAGATGTACTAATTTGCATTCCTTCCAGCAGTACATAAGGGTTCCCTCTTCTCCATGTCCTTGCAAAAGCTTGTTATTTCTTGTCTGTTTGGTAATAGCCATTCTTACAGGTGTGAGGTGGTAGTTTAGTGTAGTTCTGATTTGCATTTCCCTGATGATTCATGATATTGATCACACTTTCCTGTACCTGTTGACTGTTTGTATGTCTTCTTTGGAAAAATGTCTATTCAGAGCCTTGCCCCATTTTTGTAATTGACTTGTTTGCTTTTATATTAAATTGTATATGAGTTTTTTCAAAAATATGTTGTGGATTGTAATTCAACTATACTCCAATATGGGCTTCCTAGGTGGCGTGGTGGTAAAAAACCTACCTGCCAGGGCAGGAGACGCAAGAGACATGGGTTCAATTCCTGGGTCAGAAAAATCCCCTGGAGGAGGAAATGACAACCCACTCCAGTATTCTTGCCTGGGAAATTCCATGGATAGAGGAGTATGCTGAGCTACAGTCCATGGGGTTGCAAAGAGTTGGACATGACTGAGCGACTGCACACATACTCCCAATGTTCATATTTATAACATGAATTATTTATAATAGTTATTTACAGCCACTAAGATATGGCAGAAACCCAAATGTCCATCAACAGAGAATTGCTTAATTCCTCATCCTTACTTATTTTTATAGAGGAAAAGAATGAACAGGTTAGGCAAGGCATGGTATGCATTCAGGAGAGCGTAAGTCAAGACTTAGGTTAAATTGCCTAGTGACCTAATTCCTATAATTAGGTTCTTTTAAGATTAGAGGGGAACAGAAATGAGCAAGCAGGAAAGAGGCAAAAGAACTACTTTCAAGTAGAAAGTACACAGTGAATGACGGGTAAGTGCCCTAAAAACTCAGAGAACCTTCCTCCAGAGAAGACACAGTTGATATAGGGAAGCCAAAAAGAGCAACAGCTGACCTTGACAAGGAATCTGGACTAAAGTTAGATTGAAGTGGGTTCCTCTGTATAACTTCTCTTCTAGCCTTATAATCTTATAAGATTATATTATGTTTACATAATAGTTATATAGTACTTATGCAGTATAATGTCAAAATTTAAGTACTGAATTTTAGTACCCAGACCTGATTGGGATAAGCCTTTGGAAAATGTTGTAGCCTGTAGCTATATAATTCTTCTCAACCAATCTTTCACAAAGCCAAACACTTCAGACCCTAATTAAATTATTTGTTATGGTCCTGAAGCTGATCGGAGTAATTCTAGCCTCACTGGCTAAACACTGAGTCCATTGGTCGGCATAGAGGCATAAATGAGATATGTTCTGATGTTTAGTTCATTGTTTAACATGGGGAAAATACACAGATAGCAAGTAAACAATATAGGAAACTGCAAGTTGCTCTCATGCAGAAGTATGTTCACTCCCCTGGCAGAATGAATAAAAGATGCATCACAGGGAAAAAGAGAGCAGGAGAGATGAACTGAGGTGAGGTCTTCAGGGATGCTTCATGGAGAAGATGGCATTTGAAGCATATCCTGAAAAAGAAATGGCTTTTTTTGTTGTTGTTAATATCTCCAGAATCACTGCAGATGGTGATTGCAGCCATGAAATTAAAAGACATGTACTCCTTGGAAGGAAAGTTATGACCAACCTAGACAGCATATTAAAAAGCAGACCAGCAAATGTCCATCTAGTCAAGGCTATGGTTTTTCCAGTGGTTGTGTATGGATGTGAGAGTTGGACTGTGAAGAAAGCTGAGCGCTGAAAAATTGATGCTTTTGAACTGTGGTGTTGGAGAAGACTCTTGAGAGTCCCTTGGACTGCAAGGACATCCAATCAGTCCATCCTAAAGGAGATCAGTCCTGAATGTTCATTGGAAGGACTGATGTTGAAGCTGAAACTCCAATACTTTGGCCACCTCATGCGAAGAGTTGACTCATTGGAAAAGACCCTGATGCAGGGAGGGATTGGGGGCAGGAGGAGAAGGGGATGACAGAGGATGAGATGGCTGGATGGCATCACCGACTCGATGGACATGAGTCTGAGTAAACTCCAGGAGTTGGTGATGGACAGCGAGGCCTGGCGTGCTGCGATTCATGGGGTCGCAAAGAGTCGGACACAAATGAGCGATTGAACTGAACTGATCTTTAATATTCTTTCTGAGTTAAAGAAGGGAATATGGATAGAGGGAGCTATTAAAATAAATGTATGGAGATATGGAAGGCTATGCTGGGTGTGGGGGCACTAGAGCAAGCCCATCGGTATGTGGGTGAAGGCAGCAGATGGGTGTGTAAAACACAGGGGATGCCATTCTAAGCATTTGGACTTTATCTGAGAAATAAAAAGGTAGACATGGATGACTCAAGAGAGGAGTGTAATGGGGTGAGATTCTTGGCCTGTGGAGAAGGGAGTCTAAACTCTAGGGGGAATGGGCAGAGTCAGGGAGGTCAGATCCAAGCTTATCCCAGTAATCCCAGTAAGAGACGGTGGAGATCTACAGTGAGGCAGGGGACATTGTGAAGTTCAATCAGTAGTATATGGATACTGACTTCACATGAGGTTAAGGGAGAGAAAAAGGTCAAAGCACACTGAAGGATTTCACATGGTCATGGTGGCATTAAATAAAATAGGAAAAAAATAAGTTTGGGAAGAAGCAACTAAAGTTGATAAGACACATACAGGCTAAAAATGTATAGGCTCTGAAGTTTTTTTTTTTCCCTTCATTTTCGCATATCATCTATGGACTGGTTGTTTCCCTCTATATTACTATGTTGACCAGAATGGAAATTAAAAGAGAATAGCAAGTGAACAAGTGATAAATGCACCTAGGCCTCATCTTCTACAGTGCCCTACTCAGATAGATGTCCTGGGTGGAGATGGGGGTATCTACTTTAAAGAAATGTCTGGGCAGCCCATGATGGGAATCTAATACATGAAAAGACTTAACATGGTCTAGGATATGGCATCCATTTCTTGGAACTGGCAAGCTGACTTTAATACAGATGGCTGTAGGTTACCAGGGGAGACAGTGACAGATCATTTTGTAGGCCCAGGGAGAGCCAGATCCATCTGCCTAGGAAAGCAAATAAATTCCAGTTAGGAACTGAGGTTTAAAAAAAATTTACAAGGTACAGTGATGCATGTGCCCCTCTCTGGGTGGATTGTGATGGCTGGCCACAGGAGGTTACCGTCACTGGTTCACACATCCTGCCAGCCCTGGGCTCATGTTACAGGACATTTTCCCATTTCCCTTTCCATGGTCTAGTTTAGCCAGAAAAATGGACAGCAGGCTGGGGGAGGATAAAAAATAAACAGGAGAGGGAAAAGACCTCTCTCTCTGAGCAATCTTATAAAACAAAGCATAAATCTTTAACTGCCTGACCTTTCAGCTCACATGGTTTTTGGTGCAGGAGGGATAAATCAAGACTCATCTGGAGGCCTGGGGGAGGGTGGCTTTCTACCTTCCAACAGGAAGCAACCTATTTGTGGAAAGCACAGATATGTGTCATTGTTTTTAATAGGAACTCAATTGATTTCCTAGAAATTGAAATGTTCCCTTGGTTGGGAAATGAAATTTCTACTTGGCTGTTCCACCTTTGTCCGCCCCTTGGTGGAAAGTCTTATTGCACATTGCTAGAATTAGCAACAAAAGGTCAAGTGAAAGATCGTGGGGTCAGACTTGCTCTTAACAGGAGACCATGTCCTAAATGCAAATAAAACCAGCAAAGGTTGAGGGCTGGGGAGGTGCAACTCCTACTGTATAGTGGAGAATTTTTTTTTAACCCTTTGGTTGCTGATTTCATTTCCTGCGCCGTGTTGCTCTCGTACCATCATTGTTGTTCAGTCACTCAGTAGTGTCTGGCTCTTTGCGACCCCGTGAACTGCCGCATACCAGGCTTCCCTTCCTTCACTACCTCCTGGGGTTTGCGCAGACTCATGTGCATTGAGCCAGTGATGCTATCTAACCATCTCATCTTCTGCCGCCCCTTTCTCCTCCTGCCCTCAATCTTTCCCAGCATCCGGGTCTTTTTCAGTGAGTCAGCTCTTCGTATCAGGTGGCCAAAGTTTTGGAGCTTCAACATCAATCCTTCCAATGAATATTCAGTTTGATTTCTTTTAGGATTAGCTGGTTTGATCTGCTTGTTGTGAGAGCCAACGATGGGGCCCTGAATTCAGCAGCTCACCAGAAGGGCTTGGCACTCTTCTGTAACCAGTCCCTTTGTTCCAGCAGCCACAGTGATGGACAATTGAAAAAAAAAGTTTGGTTTTTCAGTACCTGGAAAAAGATGACAATCAATCTTATTGAGTAATTGAAGTTGTCCTACTTAAGAGAAACTTTTCTTTTTTTCGGGCTGGGGGGTGAGATAGGATTAGTGGTGATAGAGGTGGCTAAAAATTAGAAGGCAGTAAATTAGAAGTTTGAAGACAGAATTGGAACTAAGCTTCATTGGTTAAGCCCGCTATCAGAGTTCATAGAGCCAAAGGTGTGTTTTGATCATTTCTCTCCTCCCTCTCTCTTTTTTAATGACTAAGGCTGTTCAAATGTGAAAAAAGTAGATATGCCACGAGCTAGCACTTACAGAGGCACTTATTAATAAAACAAAATCTAGGAAATAATTTATTTTATTCCCACAAAGATAAAGTAGTATTCTCAGTCCCTCGCAGATCCCTTTTGTTGAAGTCTTTTCTTTGGCTGGAGCAGCCACCTAATGAAGTAATGCTGTTTCTTGAGGGCCCACCTGTCCCAAGAAAGAAAGTAAAGCTCCCCCTAGAGGCAAAATCCCCACCTGCAGAATATTCCTTAAGTTCAGGCTCTGAATGTCTGAAGGTATCTATCATTTGAAGAACAATGGTCTTCATCAAGGAAAACATGCTATCTTTTGCTATACATTTCCTTAAATGTTGTTCTGTTAGCAGCTTATTACCACATTAACTTTTCCCCAAGAATGTTCAGGATGTGAAATCACAGAAAAAAGAAACATAATTTAGGAGCTAGAGTAACATTTTCAGTCTTTTTAGTATTGCATTATCCAAACAGTCTCTTTTTATGTACTAATATTTACTATTTGTTTGTGTTTGTCCCATTTCTTAAGATTTGTTTATGGCCTAATGGGGACCCAGTGGACTGCAAATTGTTGTTGTTCAGTTGCTCAATTGCATCTGACTCTTTGCAACCCCACGCCAGGCTTCCCTGTCCTTCACCATCTCCCAGAGCTTGCTCAAACTCATGTCCATTGAGCCAGTGATGCCATCCAACCATCTCATCCTCTGTCGTCTCCTTCTCCTCCTGCCTTCAGTCTTTCTCAGCATCAGGGTCTTTTCCAGTGAGTTGGCTCTTTGCATCAGGTGGCCAAAGTATTGGAGCTTCAGCTTCAG